>NC_051404.1:36623555-36623856 GCF_015228065.2 Penaeus monodon
TAAACATGAAAACAACACCACGCCCCGAGACAACACCTTCCATACCCTCCTTACAAAACCACCCGGCCAAGGTCATGCCGCCGCCGCCACCACCTCAAGAGTCCGATGACGTCCCAAAAAGGAGACATCAACGGACACGGGGCGGACGCAGCAACATCACAACATCGTGACATCCCAACGACGGAGCTTCCGCCATCGGGTCGCCATGTTTTCTCCCCACTTCCGGCCCTGTTTGCCTGGCACGAAGAGGGTTTTGCTTGTTTGCTGTTACGTAAGAGTGAGCACTTTCTTTTTGAGTAAA
>NC_051404.1:36623879-36624011 GCF_015228065.2 Penaeus monodon
CTGAAGGTTTTTTAGATTTCTTTCGGGATCCACCAGGCAGTCTTCTGCTCTGCCTCTATCTTGGTATCTATTTGTGGCTTTGTCTTCCCTTCTGTCTAATTATGTCATACTTGTTTATGTCCTCTTCCTTAT
>NC_051404.1:36624148-36624946 GCF_015228065.2 Penaeus monodon
AAAAAAAAAAACTACCAGACAAAACAAACAACACGTGGGGAGGGGGAGGTTGAGGTGGGGAGGAAAGAGGGTAGGGGAGAGTACCGACGAGAGGGTAGGGAGTGGACAGGGTACGGGGTAGGACGGAGGGACGATCAGGGGGGTAGGAGGGAAGGGCGATCCAGGGGTAGGGGCAGGAGGGGAATAGTGACTCAGGGTTAGAGACAAGAGACATGGGGTACGAAGGGGGGGGGGGGGCAACGTGAATACGGGTAGGAGGAAGACAGACAGACGAGAGGGGAAGACAGCGAATTGCAGGAAAGGTTTCCAACGAGGGGAGTAGGAGTAGGAGTGGGATAAAGAGAGGGATATAAAAAGAATGAGATAAAGAGAGGGGTATAAAAGGAGGGGGAGATAAAGGGAGGGGGAGATAAAGAGAGGGGGATAAAAAGAGTCGGATAAAGACGGGGTATAAAGGGAGTGGGATAAAGAGACTGAAATAAAAAAATGGGATAGAGCGAGGAGGATAAAGGAGAGCAGGGAAATAAAGAGAGGAGAATAACGAGAGGACGATAAAGCGAGGGGACTAGATACCCGGAGCCAAGAGAGTACCTGTAATCCATTCCGGAGGGCCGAGCGCGTCACAAGGCAGCGCGGTATTGAGGCTTCCCCCCCCCCCCCCACGTGCCCTCTCCGGGTCGGGATGCCTGGCGAGGTGCGGCGCGCCTTCGTCCGCCTCTGGCCTCCCGTCGGAATCGGATGGAGGCTTCCGGTGCTTCTGCGGCGACGCCGTCTTTGATCTGTGTGTGTGTGTGTTCT
>NC_051404.1:36625131-36625213 GCF_015228065.2 Penaeus monodon
CTTTTCCAATGACCCTCTTTCCGTCCCACCCTCTTCCCATTTCCCCTCATTTCGTCTTATCTTTTCCTCCCTTACCTTAGTA
>NC_051404.1:36625358-36625542 GCF_015228065.2 Penaeus monodon
GACAATTTAATCTTTGAAAAACGGTACCTCGACAAATTCAGAATTGGCACTCCTTGGCACTGCTGCGGGTCACGAGTCACGCTGCCAGATGGGGCCATGGATGAGTGCCAGACTATAGCCTGTGGGTGGCAAGAGGGCCATAATAGAGGCTGCTGTCAATAGCGGAATCTGGCAATAGCCACAC
>NC_051404.1:36626323-36626427 GCF_015228065.2 Penaeus monodon
ACATCCTCGAGGCCAAAATTGTCTCCCTTCGACTAACAAATCATTTGCGTCGCTTTGCACGTCAAGCCGCCATGCATCCGCCGGCAACAAGGTCACATGCCCAA
>NC_051404.1:36627606-36627696 GCF_015228065.2 Penaeus monodon
CTTTACCTGCTCCGTCTTTTTTCTTCTTCTGCTTTATCTATCTGGTTTTCAACTTGCCTCCCCAATCTCTCCCGCTTCCTTTGACCAATA
>NC_051404.1:36627745-36627989 GCF_015228065.2 Penaeus monodon
ATTTATCCACATTATCTTTTACTGTGATTGTTCTTACCGTCTGTATGCCTTTTCCTTCTCATCCTTTGTACCTTTCTTCTTTCATACGTACCTGTGAAGAAACAAATACACTTGTTAAAATAAAAGAAATAGACAAGAACGTACAAAAAACAAATAAACAAGCAATGACACATGACACATGCACAAATAAATAACTAAAAAAAAACCCCTCTTTTAGGACCATAAAGGCCAATAGAATAATTCT
>NC_051404.1:36628060-36628269 GCF_015228065.2 Penaeus monodon
TGTAAAACTGACTTTCAAGACGCCCATCCACAGGAAAAAATAAAAACAGACAATACACTCGCGTAAATAAACCTGCAGTGCAAAATGACCGCGAATAAAATCAGGAAGTTTATGCGCGCCGGCCGCCATTTTCTTTTTTTCTTTGGGTGGGATTAAGTTTAAAAACTAAAAATCCGTTTGTGTGTGAGATATGTTGGCGAGGGGGGGGG
>NC_051404.1:36628442-36628633 GCF_015228065.2 Penaeus monodon
TATAACAGAATGATAGGAGAAAAGTGTGAGGAAGAAGGGGGTGACTGCAAGAGAACGGGAAACAGATGACAGGCAAACATGGAGAATATGAATAAAATACAACGAAAGGATAAGAATGAAAACAGAGAAGGAAAGGCAATACAGGACAGGGGAACGTTGCCATCAGGGTGGGTCCCATTACATCTGCCAGA
>NC_051404.1:36628956-36629221 GCF_015228065.2 Penaeus monodon
AGCAACCAAACCTCAACTAAATGCGATTCATCCTCTCCGTCCACAGCTTATCCGAAAAGAAACGCCCACTGCAGTTTCCTGAATTCCGCCGTCCTTGGAAGCGCCTTCAGCTCGCCACTACGCCGACAGCAGGACAAAGACATCCCGAGAAAGAGGGGTAGCGAGGGAAGGGCGAGGGGGCGGGATAACAACCGTACAAAGGTTCCTTTTGTATGGGCATCACGACGGTCTTCCGCCCACGCTTCGCAAATATAAGCACACGCAG
>NC_051404.1:36629333-36629469 GCF_015228065.2 Penaeus monodon
TAATAACAAAATCCCCTAAAAATACACTTCTAACTTCTACATGTAATCAGGCAACTCCTTAAAAAATCACAACTTAATTAAGCAACCAGGGCTCGGGAGTGGATCTTCATCCCAGAACTCAATAACCTGTTGCGTC
>NC_051404.1:36629551-36629913 GCF_015228065.2 Penaeus monodon
CTTGCGCGTGTGTGTGTATGTATATGTATGCCTACACAACTAATCGGGTATGCATGCGTCCATACGTCTCCACCAAGCAAACTCCAATGCCTGCGTTAATCTTACTTTGCTTGTACCGAAATATCCACACGGCTCCAATGTCCTTCGTGAAAGTCTTTGTCAAGAGGCCGTTGACAACCGTAGGCCTACCCACCCACGCCTATGCTGTCACGTACACTCTACCCCCCTGGTAACAGCGCTCCATACCCCACGCCCTGATAGGCTCCAAATCCCAGCCTCTCGGATTTTGGATAGGCCTACAGAGGCGTTCTTGAATTGGGCCCAAAGCCTGAAGTACCTGCATTCATATAAGATGAGAAGTT
>NC_051404.1:36630227-36630406 GCF_015228065.2 Penaeus monodon
ACATATATAAGCCCGCAAGCTATCCAGATCCAACAGTTTTAAACTATTTATTTAAAATACAGACCCAATACTTAGAGCGTGCCGGAGCGACCTGCCGGCTTTCCTCGCCGTGCCACATCTGATTACGCTAATCAAATACACAAAATTTAATTACTATTCATTTAGAATACAGAGACAAC
>NC_051404.1:36630441-36630701 GCF_015228065.2 Penaeus monodon
ACAAGCAATTTACTCGGAGCAACATGCTATCCTCACCGTGCCACACCTGACTACGCCGCCGTCTACAGCTGCGAAATATTTTAATCTAATAGTCTTTTTTTTTACTCAATTAATTTAAAATATGAAGCCGATATTTTTTCTCTCTTTTTTTACTATCAGACTAACGAGCGATCCCGTTATCCTTCCGCTTTTTACACCCGCAAACAATTCAGATCCAACAGTTTTTATATTATTTATTTCAAAAACAGACCCGATATTTT
>NC_051404.1:36630723-36630864 GCF_015228065.2 Penaeus monodon
GGAACACAGCCCCATTGTCTTGTTTATTCGCTATTCCATCAAGGCCCATTAAAAAAAAACAGATACCATTACTACATTTAAATTTAGTCCAAAACATATTACCAAGATTTTTTTTTTTTACCTACCACTTTCTTTAGACAT
>NC_051404.1:36630962-36631280 GCF_015228065.2 Penaeus monodon
ACCTCAGAGCAGACCAAAAGAGATCAAAGAACTCACGGAGGCTACCACACAACACAGAAGACGTAAGGCGCAGTGAACAAAAGAAACATGAACAGGGGAAGGAGGGCGGAATAACTGAACAATTGGACACCAATGACTGTGTGCAATATTTGAGTGAACTGCGGGTTAACGAAACAGGAAAAATATAGACCACTCACTAATAATACAATAAAGGCAACAAAAGTAGAGTAAATATCGGTAACAGTGCCTGTGAGCAAAACCAAGCGACATTAAAAAAAATATGGGGTACATACCAAAGAAAAAGGGGGGGGGGAAGGC
>NC_051404.1:36631681-36631879 GCF_015228065.2 Penaeus monodon
TTGTTCCACGCAGTAAACAGCTGGCACAGCGAAGTCTTACACAGTGAACGCCCAGAACTCTGAACGCCAAGAACCATAAACGCCAGGTACTCCAGAGGATGGCAGAACAGGGCCCATAAACTACAACGCTACACGGCCCAAATCACAACGTTAAGGGCTGCAGACAGTGACATGCGTTCGAGATCACCAGCGCCATGT
>NC_051404.1:36632199-36632366 GCF_015228065.2 Penaeus monodon
CCCCTCCCCAGCTCTGACCCCTTCCTTGCCTCCCTCTTTTTCATGGAAGATGGTCTTTACTTCATATCAAAGAAAAGAAGTTTAATTTATTCTCAATGATCTGTCAGAGTTGAAGCTGTCCAGGTCCAACCTCCACCAACAAGCCAAATCAACGAGACTCCTCGAAC
>NC_051404.1:36632871-36633015 GCF_015228065.2 Penaeus monodon
CCAAAGGCTGAAAATAACCCCCTGTGGCCGCCCTACTTCTTTCTCAACTGGCAGAAGAAGCACGGACGCACGAAACAAAAGCCAGGGAATTTTCAAAGCAACGCACATCCCGTCTGTGTCTGCGGGTCGGGACGAGGTTCTGGC
>NC_051404.1:36633091-36633246 GCF_015228065.2 Penaeus monodon
ATGGAGAGCTGGGGCACAGCAAGAGGGAGTCACCATCTCTCGTATGTGGACACCCCCCCTTAACCCCCTTTGTCTCACACATATAGAGTCAAGACGCACTTGCTTCTACTCGCCCATTCATCCCCTCCTCCCGCATTAATTAATTCATTCACTGT
>NC_051404.1:36633615-36633751 GCF_015228065.2 Penaeus monodon
GGAACCACACCGCATGGCACTCGCATGAACAGTTCATCCACTGAACAACGAAAAAAAAAAACTCCCCAAATGGGCGTGTTTCGCACCCAGGACGTCCGAGAACATAACACACGCAAATCCCCTAATCCGCGCCGTC
>NC_051404.1:36633973-36634164 GCF_015228065.2 Penaeus monodon
CGTATACTAAGAGACATAACCTCCGTATAAACGACACGCAAGCCCCCTCCCCCCTTCACCCCCGAAGACCCGCCCACCCAATCCCCGAAGACGCTCTTCTAGGTTGTTCCCCACCCCCCTCTCTGCTCCCACCCCCTTCCCTGTCCTATCCTCCATTCCATCCCCTTCTCCCTCTTCCCATTACTCCGATC
>NC_051404.1:36634325-36634444 GCF_015228065.2 Penaeus monodon
CGCCATTGCAAGACAAGAAACACGAGCACGAGGCGAGTGATGCAACCCCTCGTCGTTGATCACTAACACCGCTTAGGAGCATAATATCAGGGTCCGTTGCACCACGGGGTTTCTTAAAC
>NC_051404.1:36634600-36634989 GCF_015228065.2 Penaeus monodon
CCAGCCTATCCCTTTTGTTTACGTTGCATGTTTGGTGTTGTCAGCACTGCGTATTCTTAGGAGTGTACATAGGCTTGTGTATATTTCTATCGATAGATAAGTCGACAGATACGCATATAGATCAATGAATCAGCATAAAAAAACGAGTGAAAATAAAGAAGTTTCCGACAGGTGAAGAAAAAAATAAACACAAGAACAACATGAATAAACCTAACATTCACTAATCTACTTGAAAGGTTCATCTATATATGAAAGAAACAGTTCATCAATTCAGCGTGGCTTTTTTAATAATGCATCACTGAGAATATCCAAACGTTTCTAAGTGAGCCATAAAGAAAGTCCTCTAATAAATTCAAAAGCGGCTACGAAATGTTCAGCGTATTCATGTT
>NC_051404.1:36635032-36635373 GCF_015228065.2 Penaeus monodon
CTCACATTCTATAATAAATAGGCTATCTACAAGGTTCCTTTCACAAAGTTTTATTTCCAACCATCAGAGATCTTCATACTCGCAGATCCCCCAACCCCTTCGAAAACGGTCGTGAAAAGTATACGCCTTCAAAAACCTTAATTATGAATTAAGAATCAAAACCTACATTACAGATCTTTTTCTCTCAAAGATCTTCCCCACGCAAAACGAAGAGAAAAAAAAATCAAAGAAAACTCCGCGACAACGCACCTATTTTATTGCTCCTGTGACCTTTCACGAAAGCTGCCACTAGGAACCAAAACAAACACATTAATCTACCACGTCCAACATGCACGCATGAC
>NC_051404.1:36636413-36636510 GCF_015228065.2 Penaeus monodon
TAAGAAATAACAATAACATCATCACTACCTTTACTTTTACTACTAATGATGATGATAGACGATTATACAATGGAAGAAGAATACAAAATGCCTTTAA
>NC_051404.1:36636762-36636874 GCF_015228065.2 Penaeus monodon
GTCCACACGACCTTTCATCTCTGCAACCGTCCCGTGCAGTGCCACCCCGCTCGTCCTTTCCCCTCAACTCAGACGGACAATAGCGGCCTCGCATTCTCCATTCCGCATCAGA
>NC_051404.1:36637333-36637656 GCF_015228065.2 Penaeus monodon
ATATCCCCGTGTTCTTACCTGTCTGTTCCCTCCACCGAATTACCGGCCTCGTGGATCAGGTAATGCAGCTACGCGTAATGAGGTGAGAGGAGGATTTGGTCACGCGAGGGGACCTTTCGTTGTATTTTCCCTAAGTGCATTCTCCTTCGTACTTCAAGAGCGTGAGTGAGCGCGTTCAATTACCACATTGTATATTCATCCCGTAGCCATGCAATTCCCTTAACGTTTCCGTCCGACATGTGTAATTTGTCCCCTTGGCCTGTGACATAATGCGTCTTGGCCCTGCATTCTCCTTCTGCAGTGTACTCCCAAGTTTTTGCTTT
>NC_051404.1:36637743-36638817 GCF_015228065.2 Penaeus monodon
CAATTCTCTCAGAGACTGCGCACTAGTTCGCCTGGCTCCTGTTTCACCCTAACTGAATATATTTTCTGTCACTAAACTAAGGCGCGAGGAACTTCACAAGAAGAAGAAAATGCGGAGTGTTACTTGACGCTTTCTTTTTGTTTACTTCGTGCTCTGCCATCTTTCGTACCTTCTTTACTTTCTCTGAAATCTTTGCGAGGAGCATGTTGTCAAACGGACCTTAGTACACTCCAGGTGTTACGCAACCGACCAGTCCAATGTGGCGCGGTGTGCTGGGCGAATCCGGTACGTAGGTCGACGCGATAGTGGGCACTCGCTGGCCGACGTG
This sequence comes from Penaeus monodon, assembly GCF_015228065.2. Classification (NCBI taxonomy): domain Eukaryota; kingdom Metazoa; phylum Arthropoda; class Malacostraca; order Decapoda; family Penaeidae; genus Penaeus; species Penaeus monodon. Next base: position 36,638,072 of record NC_051404.1, read on the forward strand.
ACAGAAGGCACTTGCAACTCGACGAGACGATGGACATTCGGTCGTCAATGCCACATGATTTTCAGTTTGAGAATGAACATCCTACTCGATTACGCAACCCGTGTCGTGAATCTACTCTCACACGGGACGGGACCAGCAGGGAGACTAGCCAATGGCTATGGGGGTCGGGCCGGGATACTGCAGCAGTACCCTATAACCCTTTTGCCCAGACACTGACGATTTTAGGCTATGTACCATTTCCTCGTAATACAGCTCCGAGGCCAGGTGGCGACGGGCCCGTCATGTAGCTGGCACCTTGGCATAGACTTCGACGAGGCTAGTGCCATCAGGAAGGAAAGGGGGAGAGCGCTCCATCGTTAAAAAGAAAATAAAAAAGAACAGTCCCGACATATCTGTCCTATATACGCAACTGTCAGATCTATCAACACCTCCTCCTCATGAATCTCCGGCACATAAACGGATGGCACGCTCCTAAGTGACTTCAGAATTCTCAGCATGATTTGCAACATAATATGCAAGTCTCTCATACACCTCGCCCTCCTTCCGCTATCGAACTCTCGCAGCGAAAACATTTCCCAAGAAAGACCGAGCGCTGTTTACCTTACAAAAGTCGTTAGTTACAACAGTACCCCCAAGCTTCCCTTACCTTCACTACCTCCCCATCCCTGCCCAGGCCCTCTCCCACCCTTTACCCTCCCACCTATTCCCCTACCCCGGCCTGTCACCCTCTTTGGCACAAACCTAGT
>NC_051404.1:36638974-36639419 GCF_015228065.2 Penaeus monodon
GAAAAATACATCGCTATTGTCTCTGTTACTATTCGCCTTCAATCAGCTTGGACATATTCCCGTGGCTTCTTGCAAGAAATGTCAGTTGTTCTGTGGAGAAATTCTTCAACTCAGCTCACGTTAAATCTGGCAGTCTCACTTCACCCATTACCTTTAGTTACTAGGCAGACGAACCGGGGTGGGGGAAGGTAGGGGAGAGTCAGGGGGCAGGTAGGGGAGAGGCAAAGGACAGGTAGGGGAGAGGCAGGGGACAGGTAGGGGACTGAGAGTGAGGGAGGGGGAGGGAGAGATTGGTGCAAGGGGAGGAAGGGAGAAGGGGGTACGTAGGCCAAAGTAGACTGTATGGAGGGGTCAAGGGGGAGGAGAACGGTGGAGGGAGGAAGGGAAGGGGAGGGAAAGGGAGGAGGAAAGGGGGTAGGGGGATGAGAGAGGGAGAGGTAGGGGG
>NC_051404.1:36639492-36639636 GCF_015228065.2 Penaeus monodon
GGGCAACAAAACTGAGACAGATAAACCTAAAAATAAAACCAAGAACCCGGCCTCACCCCCCCCAACTCCCCCCCCTCCCATTACCTCTCGATTAAATGCAAAATCTCAGCCAAATGATATCCTCCGAGACACGCTTGCGCCAAC
>NC_051404.1:36640243-36640345 GCF_015228065.2 Penaeus monodon
TGAACCCCACGGGCGGAGAGGAGCCCCGAGACTCAACGGCTGCGCCATGATGCAACAGCTTCGTGACAGGAGGACACATGCGGGGGTTGGCTGCCAAATGCA
>NC_051404.1:36640534-36640940 GCF_015228065.2 Penaeus monodon
CGAATAAAACACACCAGCCAGCTAAGGCGGAGACAGAAACAAAAAAGACAAAAAAGATGCAGAGAATGGTGAGCCGTTTGCACGCTCCCCGTCTCCCCGTCCTGCGCATGGGGTCTCACCCAGTGCTCAATGGAGAGACGGCGTCGACTCCCACTTACTGAAGAATATCGACGCCAATCCATTCGTTCCTATATTTACACTCTATGTTCTTATGGTTAGACGCAGGTGTCTAGGCGCTGGGGGTGAGGGGAGGGGCGTTAGGGGTGTGTGGGAGGGGCGTTGGGGTGTGTTGGGAGGGGCGTCGAAGGGGTGAGGGGAAAAGCGTCGAGGAAGTGAGGGGAAGGGCGTAGAGGGGTGAAGGGAGGGGCATCGAAGGGGTTAGGGGAATTGGGAGAAGAGGGGCGTC
>NC_051404.1:36641136-36641309 GCF_015228065.2 Penaeus monodon
TCTTGGCGCTTGAATAAAGTTAGGGGGAGAGCGAGGACTAGGGGAACAGCTGGGGGATGGAGGGTAGGGGGGGGGGGCTTAAGCATTCTCGTGATCAGGGCGACCTGCCAACCATGCAAGCCAGAGGCAAGACACAAACACCCACGCCACCAACAAACAAATAAGCGAGGACG
>NC_051404.1:36641464-36641597 GCF_015228065.2 Penaeus monodon
CTACAGCATACACAAACAACGCACACAAGAACACACAAAAAACAAACACACCTCACAAAACCTAAACACATAACATATATATACAACACTAACACATATAAAATCACAACTAACACAAAAACACAACACAACA
>NC_051404.1:36642330-36642464 GCF_015228065.2 Penaeus monodon
CCTCCCTGTTGATCCCTGATGATGAACAGCTTTTAATTAGAAGCGCAGATCGATCGCTTCGTCATCCTGTCCTACAATGCACTCTTACGGCGCTGTTGTGGCGTGAGGTGATCACGGTGATGAATGGCCGCGGG
>NC_051404.1:36642870-36642947 GCF_015228065.2 Penaeus monodon
AGGTGGTAATATTACCAGACCAATCCGCAGATAAACAATATGAAAAAGACAAGTCGATCCATTTATTTTTGTTCAGC
>NC_051404.1:36643019-36643138 GCF_015228065.2 Penaeus monodon
GATAACGTAAAAACAACACACGACAAAATAAGGTGAATCAATTTTATCTTTGAAAGTAGCGACTCTAAACCTTATCATATTTCTATCATTTCTTTATCAGTACTGATTCGCCTATTCAC
>NC_051404.1:36643183-36643975 GCF_015228065.2 Penaeus monodon
GTGGATTCTCCTTCCTTTCTCAAAGCAATTCCATCTCTTCTGCTCTATGAATATTTATCTCATTAAAATCAATCTAGAAGAATATATAAAGACAACAATAATATACAAAATTAAATAAAGTTAGATAAAAAAAAAATGAAATAAAGTTATACAAAAAAAATATTAAAATCTCTACAGTCATTTTCTTCAGTGACAGTCATCAATACACCTTAAAGTTAATGTACCATTTCTCAAAACAAAAGTACCAGTCCTTGTTTCATTTCAAATACCAGTGTCTTGTATAAATTTCCCCTCTAAACAACCTCCATTGGTCTATCCACAAATGTTATCTTTTTCGATCTACATACACAATTTTTTTTCTATCATACGAAATACCATAGTTATATCAATTCCTGGGTATCTTAGATGTCTTTACTTATTTTTTACCTGGTTTGTTTTTCCCATGAGAACTCAGATTTCTATCAACACCTTGTACCCTTTTTTTCTTAATCACAACACCTATATATATCACATAAAGTACACACACTACAGTACATCCCCATCGACGGCACTTTAAACTCTTTACTTTCCTCTTCCCCAACAACCAATCCGCTTTCTCCATCACCCAAAGCAAGCTGTATGTCATTCCCGCCTCGCATGGCAACCGCAATTCCATCTCTGTCGATGGCACCTTATTACACCTATTTCCTGCCAAGAAAACCATCTGCTCCATCTCCCCTTTCAACATCACCTTGCAACATTTTCTCCGACAGTAAAAGCTATTATTGCATCTCCCACAGCAGAGTTTCCCTT
>NC_051404.1:36644034-36644238 GCF_015228065.2 Penaeus monodon
GATTTTTTGTAAAATGCTCGGCGTAGATTTCTCCGAAGGACTCTCTACTCCGGTCTTCCCATTTTCTACCCGATGCTACTCCTTGCAAAGAACATGGGAGAGAAGCAAAAATGGCGGAACTCTGCGTCATCGATTATTTTTAAGTTTTGAACTCTATGCAATAATGCAAGTGACATTTGAGGTGTTTCTTGGACTATTTGTTGA
>NC_051404.1:36644474-36644766 GCF_015228065.2 Penaeus monodon
CAGCATTTCCCGGAGCTCAACTCTTTTTCCTCTCTACATTTCGCCGAGACTCCAGAATCGGCCATAGGAAAATAACATCGCTTCCTTTAATTCTTCCTTTTTGCATTCATTCTTATTGTACAGACTACCTTATTCGACCTGTTGCCTCATGACCCATCAATCTGGGAAACGCAAAAACGAAAAGAGATACGCAATTAACCTCTAATAGAGCATGACTCTAATACCCGCTTATCACAATCCTCCGGAACATCACCATAATCATCCTTAAAATTATACCGAATCTCTCTCTCTC
>NC_051404.1:36644830-36645178 GCF_015228065.2 Penaeus monodon
CGATCTAATCACCATAATTAGTACGCACAGCCCTAATTACATGTGACGTATCTCCCTGGGTGACATCATCTTCCACTTCTCCATCTCCATTCTTTCTTGTTCATTCTTCCGTTTCTCATTATTCTTTTCCTCTTTGTTTTACACACGGTAACTTCAATACTTACAACGCAGAGCATACAAGTGTGCTGCCTTATCACACAACACTGTGATTACTTCTTTTTAATATAAAACCGAACAAGAAACAAACAGCTGATTCGACGCTTTCAGTTAACTGCGTATTCTTCTTTCGTCATAACCTGACTGCGTTTTCAGATGTGATACATACAACCCCGGTATCTATAAAGCCGC
>NC_051404.1:36645207-36645499 GCF_015228065.2 Penaeus monodon
CAGTCCTGCAGGGCAACGGTGACCTATATCGTGCACGGAAGACCTGCTTCATCAACCTCGTCAGACCCCGAGGCGTTACCAGGCGCCGAAAGACAACAATCAGCCTCTCGTTTTGCTGACGTTCATCAGATCCCCCCCCCACCCCCTCCCCTGCCTTCCCCTGCGCCCTCAGGAGCTTCGTGTGTGTATGTGAGTGTGCTTACGGCGTATGTTGCCCAATCTGCCCAGGAGACATTGCTTCCTGCCATGATGGAATGTGGGTCGGCAATATTGCTCTTGCAATTGGTCCCAG
>NC_051404.1:36646718-36646944 GCF_015228065.2 Penaeus monodon
CCTCTTTTTGGATGTAACTTTTCGATTGCATTTATCGTATAAAGCATCCTCAGTTTATTATGCGTTATTAGATATGTATACTGGACGTATTGGAAACAAGGAATCTTCACCCTGAACTATTCAGGTCTAATATTCGTCTTCTGTAAGTCGAATGGAATTTCTTTGCGTGCGGACAATATAAAAAAAATGGTCATACTAATACCTATAATATGTATCACGAATATCT
>NC_051404.1:36647191-36647607 GCF_015228065.2 Penaeus monodon
TTGTCAGTTATCCCTAGCAAAGTGTTAGCTGCAACTAGAACAACACGGCTAACACGACAGCTAAAGGTAAGTCACTTGCCCCCCCCGAACCAGACGCGCCCCTTGAGTAATCCCTACGGTATCATGAACTAGTTACTATCTTACATAGTTTTATAATAATGGTCCTTTCTTTTTCCGTTAACAGGAGGTAATGTTGAGGTTACTAGGCTAATGCTGTTTCTTTTCTTTTTTTAGGTGAATTCTTTCTGCCTGTGCTTCTTTTGTCTTTAACGGGAAGGTCTGTTAATTCTGTAAATCTCTTCTCTTCTTATTCACAGTGAATGTCTTGTCTGCTTTGTGCTTATCTGTCTGTTTCTCACACGGCTAACTGTCTCTCTTACTGTTTCTGTAATCTTCTTGTCTGTTTCCCATCTGCA
>NC_051404.1:36647885-36647964 GCF_015228065.2 Penaeus monodon
TTCATTCAAACATTTAACACTGCTTCTCCTCTCTCTTCGTTCTCTTCCAAAAACACACAACACACACCACAAACTCACC
>NC_051404.1:36648708-36650342 GCF_015228065.2 Penaeus monodon
CCCAGCTTTCGCCAGTTCGTCCTCCCGACGGGTGTTCCCACTAAGGACAAGGAGAAAATCGAGACGAAGGATAAGAACAAGAAAGACAAAATGGAAGATCAGGAGAGAAAGAGAAAAGGGAAGAGGATCAGAGAAAGACAAAAAGGAAGAGGATCAGATAAAGAGAAAAAGGAAGAGGAGCAGAAAAAGAGAAAAAGGAAGAAGAGCAGAGAAAGAGAAGGAAGAGGAGAAAGTGCATAAAAAAATAGAAGGCAACAGAAACGAAGAAAAAAGTAGAAAGAGAATACGAAAAGTAAGAAATAAACCAGAAAAATACGACAATCAGCAGCGGAAAGCAGGAAGAAGTAACACAGAGGAAAAAAAACTGGCGATGACGTAGTGCAAAAAAATCAAGACAAAAAGATTAGTCTCTGCATTTGCAAGCTCCTCTTCCCCCAGCGAGTACTCACACTAAGGAGAAGGGGAAGAAGGGGCTGAAAGAGAAGGAGGAGGAGGAGGATAAAAAGCATAAAAAGGAAGAGCAGCGGAAGGAAGACGGAGCGAAAGCACGAAATATCAGGAACGGAGAGTAGGAGAAAGAGAAACTGCGAAGACGACGTAATGCGAAAAAAGAAGTAAAATAAACAGTCTCAGAAGAAGAAGGACATGAAAAGGAAGAAGGACGAAGACAAAGAGCATAAAAAAAAATTAGGCAACAGAAGACAAGAAACAGTAGAAAGAAATCAACAGAATAAGTAAAAGGAGAAGAAGAAGAAGGAACAGGATAAAAAACACATAAAAGAAGCAGCAAAAGAAAGACGGAGTAAAACCAGGATGCTGGACGAACAGAAAGAGAAGTATCAGCATACGCAAAAATCCCCCCCCCCAGCCGGGTACTCACACTCCGTAAAACCAGCCGCTGCCTCCCAACCCTCGATCACGCACGCACCCACCTGAGGAAGGAGAGAGAGAAAAAAACATTTAGAAAAGAGGCGTTAATTGCTGTATAAAGGAGAGGGAAATAAACAATAATCACTATTTAGAAAAGAGGCGTTAATTGCTGTATAAAGGAGAGGGAAATAAACAATAATCACTATTTAGAAAAGAGGCGTTAATTGTTGAAGGAGAAAAATAAGATGCATCAAATATTGCATGTTGTTGTAAAAAAAGAAGAGAAAAATCAACATTTAGAAAAGATGTGTTAATTGTTGTATGAAGGAAAGAAGAAAAACAATATTTAGAGAAATGACCCGTTAACTGCATGCTGTTCACACATTACGCTTATTGTGAAAGCCGAGCGAGGACATATACAAAAAAGTAATCTTCACAGTTAACTCAACCCTGAACACAAACACCGTAAAATTATCTCCACACACAAAAAAAAAACACAACACCAAAAATAAACAAATTTTTAAATCATCCTCACAACCAAACCAACGTCGAAAAGGCGAACAATAGAACACTCTTAGCCATAAAATAGAACCACTTTTGACGGCCAAAATCGAGCGCCGAAATTTCAACGTCCTAATGCATCACACGAAACCCTTTTGGAATCACAAACGAGTCAAATTCAAGAATAGGGAACGACAGCATATCCTTCTACTTATATATCGCCGTTTGAATAAGAACAAACTAAGTAACTCGTTATCACTGCC
>NC_051404.1:36650806-36651110 GCF_015228065.2 Penaeus monodon
AAATACAAAGACAAAGAATTTCCAGCTAAAGGTTAAGTTGAGCGCTAGGCAGGGCCCAAAGCCTACGTTTCATTTGGCCTTGTTTAAAGCATAAAGGAACCTTAAACATCTTTTATATATATCCGTATGTGTGTATGTCGGCGTCGAGAAGCCTTTTTTCTTCTTTTTTTTTTAATCCGGTTCAACAACACACCCTTGGCCAGGTTCCCACCCTTTGTACTGGATCCTAAACTGGCCTTGAATCCTGTCCTGACACTCTAGATCACGCTCTTTTAGATTCGTTTTCATCCTATTCTTGTCTCGT
>NC_051404.1:36651142-36651819 GCF_015228065.2 Penaeus monodon
CGTTTCCTGCTCCTATATTTCATTCGTGTTTTTTTTATCTATTTTCCCGATTCACCCTAATGTTCCCTAATTTTCATCGCTTTTACGCTTTATCCTTTTCCTCCTTCATTTTCATCCTATGACGTTAATTTCACAATTCCCCTGAATCATACGTGCTAACACTCATATTTGGTTGAACTCATACCATTACCATTTCCCTCATACTTCACTTTCGACGCCTTTACCATCATTCTCATCCTAGGCCTCCATTTCCCTCATTTTCACACACACCCAATCCTGATTCTCACCCTTACTCTAACCCTAGTCCTCATTCTCCACTGTGCTCACCCTCGGCTTCAATCCTCATTCTCTCCCTTCTTTTCTCCTTCAGTTTCATTCTCTTCTTCACCATCTTCCTCCCTTTCTCCCCTTACCCTTCCCCCTTTCTCCCTTCTTCTCACCCTCGTTTAAATCCTCACCCTTGCACTTCCTTCATCACGTTTGCCCTTTTGTCGTGGCCTCCCTCTCTTCAGAATGGAAGCGCGTGCAACACTCTGTAAATAATGCATCACCGGGGATTGCCTGTCACGCTAATTTCATATTCCTGCAAATGCCAGAGCTCCGGACGCGCAAAAATATATTCTTTAATAAAAAGAATATAATGAGAAGTTAAAAAGTGGATGGTTCTAACAAGAACC
>NC_051404.1:36652119-36652312 GCF_015228065.2 Penaeus monodon
CGCAAAGTGGACGTGAACAAACGTGTCAGACCTTAACATTATTTCCAAGTGGATATTTTCCTCACTGTATAAAACCCGCACTACATTACCCCACCGCCCTGTGGATACCATCAGTCAATACCAAACATTCCCCTGCTCATAGGCTGACACGAAGTATGCTCAAGTCTCCGGCTCGCACGCATTATTACTCATT
>NC_051404.1:36652579-36653269 GCF_015228065.2 Penaeus monodon
TTCCTATATCCGTAAACAACTCTCGCATTACCGACTCTTCCAATATCCCTACACTTTATCCAAGTATCCATTTTCATTATCCTTCCGCAATCACCCAATAATCCATCCACCCAATAATCCATCTATCTATCAATTCGTCTTTTCCTTTTTCTTCTTTATTCCATCCATGAGTTCTTGTTTTCACCACTGCATCTTCCATCCAGCCAGTCATCCATTTTTCATCCACCCATCCACCTCATTCACCTATCCATCACATCACCACACATCATCTATCCATCACAACATCCTCTCTTTCCATACACCACCCGACCATCCCACCAACTCTCCCCTCTGCCCACCTACCTAGGTCTATCCACCCACCCACCTACCTAGGCCTATCCACCCACCCACCTACCTAGGCCTATCCACCCACCCACCTACCTAGGTCTATCCACCCACCCACCTCCCTAGGCCTATCACACCCCACACCTACCTAGGCGCTATCCACCCACCCCTACTAGGCCTATCACCCACCCCGTACTAGCCTATCCACCACCCACCTACTAGGCCTATCCACCCACCCACCTACCTAGGCCTATCCACCCACCCACCTATCCATTATCCATCCATCTCTACCCATTATCCATACAACCCCAATCGTCCTGGCGCGTCCACGTGTGACTGATATTACCTTGTCGATATCAGGTCTGA
>NC_051404.1:36653367-36653527 GCF_015228065.2 Penaeus monodon
TCTTTTGACGACTACCTCTCCTTTTTTCACTTTTATCTTTTATGATGGTTTCATCTAGTTTTTTTTTTTTTATTGATAGATATTTTCACATTTTATTATTTCATTATCATGTATTTCATTAAAGAAGTATGGAGAGCTTATGCTAAGTTGCGCTTACAAG
>NC_051404.1:36654074-36654710 GCF_015228065.2 Penaeus monodon
TCAATAAACCTTTTAAACCAAGCACATTTCAGATATCACAAACAACGAGAAAAAAAAGAGTGGGGAAATTCTGAATGTAGGAGTTATGAGGGACAGGAAGTCTCGTTGCAGTGTTATTGTGCAATATGGTGTCTCAACGAGAGGTCTATTGTTGCAGTTGAGTGCATGGAAAAAAACTGGAGACGGAGAGAAAAAAAAAAACATAATGGCGTGTGACTTTAATTATGATGGGGATATAAAGACCATTTGATATTTTGAAAACATGCAATTTTCGCAGGCAGACAATGGTATTTCATTTCCTGCCTCTTTCAGTTTTATCTTTTTTTCTCATTCTATTTTCTTCTTGGCTAACGACGGACCATAAACTTTTAGAAATCACGAACGCCCACAGGCAGAGGTAATTACATAAGCCACACCAACGAGCCGCTTTGAGAATCCTAAAGACGAATTTCGTTATGACCGTTGAACAATTTCTATGAAAATAAAGCATGTAAAAAGGGAAAAAACGTACGTATATCCACAAACAAACACATGCACATAAACACACTTCAATATACATCATAAACACATAAGGTACATATTCAGAGTAAATCCTCATGGAAATGAACTAACCGCGAAACTTACAATAAAAAAAGA
>NC_051404.1:36655065-36655302 GCF_015228065.2 Penaeus monodon
CCTCGCTCCCTCCACTCGTCCAGCCGTCCCATGCCCCGAGAGCCAGGCGTCCAAAATAAATTCCCGGGTGATAAATGGACGGACCGCCCTTGGCACTCTAGACAACGGAAATGGCCCCCCGGCGTTCCTTCGGCGCGACAGCTACCCCCTGGCTGCAGCTCGTGATTGGGAGGGAGGCTAAAAATGATGCAGAGTATATAAACGCTTCTGATGGCCGTTTCCTCCTGACTAATACCA
>NC_051404.1:36655699-36655991 GCF_015228065.2 Penaeus monodon
CCAACTTCAACTACTGCTAAACAAATCCATATATACATAAGCCATGCAGCTCCCCCCCCTCCTTAACTCGTCCAATAATAAGAACAAAAGACAATACATAGCGAAAGCTCCCGCAGAAAAACAATCACATCAACCAACAGGCGACGGCTGCACAACCATGCATTGCCTTTGGTGTCAGGCCACAGGGAAATAATTTCGTCCCTCGCTCTCCCTCAAACCGCACAACGCTAACGCCCTTTTCACTCTGCTATAGAAGGAGACAGTCATTGCGTGAACTATTAAGCCAAATCGC
>NC_051404.1:36656019-36656477 GCF_015228065.2 Penaeus monodon
CAGTATTTGAACTTATTCTGCATTTTTTAAATAGTATCAATATCATTATCTTCATCCTTTTATCATATACATCATTATTTCTTTATCATATAATTCATCTTGCTATTATCATTATCACCATCATTTTATCATGTACATTTTTATTCCTTTATTTCACAATTCATCCTACTATTATCATCACAATCATCTCAAACTCATTTTATTCTGCAACATTCCCAAATAATACGATAAAAAACCTCAGTTCTCTTTCCCTGCAGAGCCACTTGCAACGATCAATCCTCACTCGTGCATCATCTCATGCAGTGATGGAATTTTAAATAGGCCTAGTGGCCATGCAACATTGATTTCCACCTGACGCAGCGTGCACATTTTAATCCGATTAGTGTTCAGCAACGAAAGTTCATATGCAGATTATGCAAACTGCCACGCCATACATGCATCCATTTGAACATCTTTCG
>NC_051404.1:36656808-36656968 GCF_015228065.2 Penaeus monodon
CCTGTATCTAATCAAAACGAAACTATAACTTCCCTTACGCGGTCCTATCCTTCCTACAGTCATTGCAAATCTGGCAAACCTCCCTCCGTGCAACTCACCTTGCAACATTAAACACTCAACGACGAACGCTCCGGCCAATGATTTTCCCCGAGTCAACAGT
>NC_051404.1:36657320-36657728 GCF_015228065.2 Penaeus monodon
CAGGTTTACCGCCCGATGGAACGCGGCCAGTTCGCATTAGGGTCTGCACAGCTGGGACGCACGTCGGTTTATATATAATGAATAGACGATCGTCAATCTCGTGCGGGAAGCTACTGCCAAGCCGGGGGAGGAGCCTGATGCGCGAGTTTACTATGGAGACTCGGATTGGAAGGTTAATAATGAAGGCGCGAAGGAATCTGTGCCCCGCGGCGAGACGCATTTCCCTCACGGACATAAACTGCCGCGGGAATGTTGAACACTTCGGCACAAGGACATGCGGCTGCGGCAAAGATGGGGCTGTGCATGCATGCGTACCACCGTGCATGTGGAGAAATGCGCACGCACGCACGCACATCACTTCTCTGAACCAAAACTTTCGAAACCGCAGATCATCAAATTCATTCGTCG
>NC_051404.1:36657855-36658097 GCF_015228065.2 Penaeus monodon
TTTTTTTTGCCCCCCCTTCTCCATCTCCTCCTCCGCTTGCCATCATCGTCACTCGTGTTTTCGTTTTTTTTTTCTCTCTCTCTTTTTAGTCCGCCCTTCTCCATCTCCTTCGTTCTCTCCAAAATGCCCCTTCCAATAATCCCCACAAACCAACATTGTCCAAAGTGCAAATCGATGAGGGTAAACATTCCATTTCAGTCTCACATTGTCGTTTTCTTTGTTTTTATCTTACGTCGCCGTTG
>NC_051404.1:36658215-36658451 GCF_015228065.2 Penaeus monodon
CTTTTTGTCTCACGATGTTGAACTTTCTTTTCTCACCGATTTTTTTCCCCTCTTTTTTTCCAATCTTATGTTGCCAATTCTTCTTTCTCACCCCAGTTTTTTACTGTTTGTTTCCTTCTTCAATGCTTCTCTTCACCACGTGGTAATTCTCCGCCCGTTCATCCATCCACCCTTTTTTTTTTCCTTTCACTTTCGTCTTCTTGCTCAGATTTTCGCAAAATGGCTTCGTAAATATA
>NC_051404.1:36658515-36658685 GCF_015228065.2 Penaeus monodon
GAAATTCCTGTTCAGACGGGATGGTTTCCTCCATTTTCTCACAGATTTTTTTTTTCACAAACCTTCCTGATCCGTCTGTTTTTATAGCATCTCTTCTCTCTCGTTTTATTTTATTTTATTGTTTTTCAGATCTATTCTTGAGTTCCTTCCTCCTCCCTTTAACCCTTTCG
>NC_051404.1:36659187-36659433 GCF_015228065.2 Penaeus monodon
AAAAAGACTGTCACATTGCGAAGCGGAGAAAGCACAAAGGGAGAGTCTCTATATTTATCATCCATACTGTTTTTTTTTCTCTTTCCTCCATAATTTATTTATTTATTTATGAAAGTCCGCGCCGCTTGATGATGTGAACGTATGAGATTCTTTTCGGTGCGATTTTTATGCCGCGATAAATAGAAAACCGAGATTATCCAGAGCTTTGAATTATCCGGAGAGAAATGCGCGAGAAAATCTCAAGTG
>NC_051404.1:36659848-36661681 GCF_015228065.2 Penaeus monodon
GGAAAAAAAGGCTCGACGCGTAAAAAGCCGAGTGCCAGATGCGACGCCGCCCTCACTGCCTATATTTTGGAGGAGAGGATGAGAACATTTATTCTCTCGTACAACCAGGCGCCAAATGTGAACCTACGGCATTCCCTTTAAATGTGAAGGGCGAGTGCAAGAAAATGTCCATCACCCACAGAGAGACGAGTCCAAGGTTGCTCAATTATCATGTTACATATGCGCCATTGTATCCCGTTCCTTGATGTGATAATCGCTGGGCTGGTGCAATTATAAATCCCTAGTTATATTTCCGTCAAGGAGACATGCACTCAAGGGAAATCGGACTAAATGGAAATGTGATTAGAAGACACCCATGACTCCACTAAAGCATCTCAGAATCGCCCCAATCAACACGGCCTCCCAACATCCCTCCAACACAGCATCCCAATCAAAGCAGCATCCCGAAATCCCCCATCAACACGGTCTCCTAACATAGCATCCTCATCAATGCATCATCCCGACCCCCCCCCCATCAACGCAGCATCTCAAATTCTCCCCATCAACCCATAATTAAAAATCCCCCCCCCCCATCAAACGCAGCAGCATCCCGAATCTCCCCGCCACCACATGCTTGACCTCATGCGCCGTGGACAGCGACCTGCTAGCTGCTCACGTAAGGCCCTCGGTTGTCTGTCCTTCGCCGTAGTTTTCAATGCATGCAATTACGTGAAAGAGCGCCGCATTCTCGGATACTCCTCGTTATTCCAGACGGATTAGCATCAGATTATTTTTCCCAACCGATTTTCGCAACAGACGGCCGTAATATTAAAAGACGCGAGAGACCATTCACCAAATTTAATTCAAACTATTCTAATTATAAGCGGAGGAATTTCCACGACTTCTAACACAGGAAAGTAGTGAACAAGGAAGAACTGGCCAGCCTCGAGCGCGCGGTCGGGGAGGTGGGCGTGAGGAGGGAATGAGGGAGGTGGGCGTGAGGTGGGTATGAGGGAGGTGGGCGTGGGGAGGGAATGAGGGAGGTGGGCGTGAGGAGGGAATGAGGAGGTGGGCGTGAGGAGGGAATGAGGGAGGTGGGCGTGAGGAGGGAATGAGGGAGGTGGGGCGTGAGGAGGGAATGAGGGAGGTGGGCGTGAGGAGGGAATGAGGGAGGATGGGGTGACGGAGGAGGGAATGAGGGAGGTGGGCGTGAGGAGGGACTGAGGGAGGTGGGCCGTGAGGAGGGAATGAGGGAGGTGGGCGTGAGGAGGGAATGAGGGAGGTGGGCGTGAGGAGGGAATGAGGGAGGTGGGCGTGAGGAGGGAATGAGGGAGGTGGGCGTGAGGAGGGAATGAGGGAGGTGGGCGTGAGGAGGGAATGAGGGAGGTGGGCGTGAGGAGGGGGGGGAAGGAGGAAGGGAAGGAGGAAGGTGGGCGTGAGGAGAGAAGGAGAGAGGTAGGCGTTGAGAGGGAGGCGGGAGGGAAGGTGGGGGAGGGGAAGGGGATGGACGTGGGGATAAAAGGTGGCTGCGGGGAGTAAGGGGGAGGTAGATAGGGAGGCGGAGGAGATGGGCGTGGGGATAAAAAGGTAAGCATGGGGGAGACAGGAGGGGGTGGGCGTGAGGGAGATAAACGAGGGCACGGGGAGCTAGGGAGGTGGGCGTGGAAGAGAAGGAGGTGAAATAGGAGGAGGAGAAGGTAAACGAGAAGGAGGAGGTGGGCGAGGAGGAGGAAGAAGAGAGGAGACGGGAGGACAAAGGGAGATCGCATCCGACCTACCTTGTGACGTCACAGGTCATATGGCAATACCACAAAAGGCCGCGCGTTGCACATAATACGTGACTAGAAAGAGTCT
>NC_051404.1:36661770-36661966 GCF_015228065.2 Penaeus monodon
AAGACATAATGCGGAGTGCCCCCGCCGCCGCCGGACGCACAATGGCGGACTTGGCGGCGAACAAAGGTGAGGATGTCATCCGACGACCCTTCAAGCCGCCCCCGATCCCGCCCGCCCTTCATCCCCCACGCCCGCACTACGTCCGCCCCCGATCCCGCCCAACAGTCGCGCTCAGCTCGAGTCAACATGGCGGCAA
>NC_051404.1:36662073-36662332 GCF_015228065.2 Penaeus monodon
AAGGCGATATCACAAGAAACCACCGCATAAAAAAAAGGAAGGATGGTCAGCATGGTCAGCACTTACTCAAAATAACAAGAAGAATAGAAGACTCCAGGACAATGCAGCTCTCCAATAAAAAAAAAAATCCTTTATACCAACCGACACAAATAAAGGATAAAACCTTCCCTCCCCCCCCCACCTTTTTTTTTAAATCCACCGATCCAAAGGACTGAAAATAAAGGAAACACTGAAAAGGAATCAACACTAAACACCGGGA
>NC_051404.1:36663216-36664667 GCF_015228065.2 Penaeus monodon
GAAACATCAGGTATACCTCTAACACCTCTACAAAACTCATAAAGATGGGTGGAAAATATGGCCAAAAATCGAAAAAAATATAAATTTCGATTTCAAATCCTCATCTCGCCTACAATCTTTACGAAGCTAGTACAAGAAAAGGCAAAAATCATCACACACGCAACGGCTAACATACCCAACCACAGTCTCTTTTTAGAAGCAGAACCACCCAAGCTCATTCACACCTCTTTTACACAAAATAAAAATACACAGAAATACATTTCTTTAAATATCACATTAATCTGCCTAAATACCGCATGAATCTCCCCGAGCGTCACTTAATGTTGCACAGTGAATGAACACAAGACTCTGAACAACATTCTGAACACACGGCGCGTCAGTCAAAACCGCGGTTCATTTAAGCAAGAAATTCTAAGTATGCTTTTATCTACCCGAGGTTATATAATAAAAAAAAAGAAAGTTACTCTTTATAAAACTTCAAAGCGACTTTCACTTTGGACTTAAGCGAGATTTTTTTTCTAACTAGGAAGTGGATTTAAGGAATAAACACTCCTACACAAACATTTATCCTTATCATCTCTTTCCTTGATAGTTCGAACCAATTAATAAGTCCATTAATCTACCAACTAAAACATACGAAAGAAGTTTAAAGCACTGCGATCCCCTAATCTCCATCCCTACAGAGAGAAATCCCTTTTACAAATCCCATTCCCATTCCGACCGAGAACACTTACACGCGAATCCCTCTTACGAAACCACAACAAACGCGTCGAAGCAAAGCGGAACACGACAGGCGAGCGTAAGGCAGTCATCGACAATTAATATCGACCAGCGCGCGCCGAACACCTCTGACCCACATAACCGCTGCTTGAAGGGCAGGGGTCATGGGCGCAGAGAGCCTCATGGCACGTTATTCCTGCCTTTATTTTCAGGGCTAGCGCGAAGGATGCGCCAATACGTCTTTTTCCGGTGTATTATTTACGTCCTTTTCCATGAAAAGAGACGGCATAAAAGCTTATTTACGCCCTTTTCCATCTAAAAAGACGGCATAAAAGCTTATTTACGCCCTTTTCCATCCAAAGATCCTCCCTCCTTTTGCTCTGTTCTTCCTTGCTGCACCCTTGCTTGTTCTGTCCTCCCTTGAAATATCCTTCACCGCCCTATCCCTCCCTTAATATATCTTTTTTTTTCCTTTACCCTCCATTGAACAATCCCCCCTTGATGTATCACCCTTTCATCTAACCTCCCTCGACCTTCACCGGAAGCAGATAGACCTCCCAGCTAAAGCGAGGTCGATATTGACCTACGAAGCGAGGTCACTATCGACTGAAGGGATTGGAAAGCTTATCACTTGCCGAGGTTTTCCACAAATCAATTTTGTCCTGTTCTTTGTACACTGGCTAATTCGGAAAAAAAGGGAAATAAAAATATCCGAATACATAAAAAAAAAA
>NC_051404.1:36664699-36664974 GCF_015228065.2 Penaeus monodon
ATCATATCAATAAACATTTACAGCCACGAAATGTGTATTTAATGGCGTTTTTTACAAAGCTGACGTAATACGACTTAATTTTCCGTTTGGCCCTTTGCATTCTACATTTCACAAGTTTTCACTAATCGCAAAAAAAGGAAGGCGAACGTTTCGTAAATTAAGTGTCCATGATGAATCGCACCATAAGAGATGATCTCAAACAAGCTGTCCCTTGATTCCCGCACCTCATTGCTTCCAAGCTATCAATAACACTATCGGGTGAAGGTCAAGCAAGA
>NC_051404.1:36666045-36666672 GCF_015228065.2 Penaeus monodon
CGTAGAAGCGGCTTATCGGGCCCCTCCTTCGGCCTCCGCCGCCTTCGGCCCTCGAGATAGCCTCGGCCATAAACTTCGTACAATCTAAACAAGACTTGAACGAGACTTACCGAGCACGAGACGCCGGCCGGCTGAGGCTGGCATTCATGCAAGCCCATACACCCCTCACCCTCTCCCCCACCCTCACCCCCAAACCCGTGTCGGAGAGCGGCAAGGATAATTAAGCGAAACGTAGCAGCAGTTAGCGCAAGTTGTTACGTCAGTTCCGAAATCTCGGGTTACTTTCACCACGTTTTATCGCAGTCATTTCAGCCAGGCATAATAAACAGTCTGTCAGCTGTTAAGAGGGGATGCTATTATTAGACTACAAAAGACCAGGGGTCATTGGCTAATTGTAACATGACATTAAACCTTACTGCCTTCTGGGAAAAACAGGAAAATCATCAAATTAAATATGAAAAAATAATGCCTTTTGGGAAAACCGGGAAAAATCATCTAGTTAGATTATGAAAAAAAAAGATATATTTCAACAATCATCAAATTAGACAAGAGAAAAACAACAACTAAAAGTAATCAATCAATAAGAAACATTTCCTTAGGACCTTAAATTCACTATCCTTATCAGAC
>NC_051404.1:36667131-36667758 GCF_015228065.2 Penaeus monodon
ACGTACGCTGATCAAACCACTCTCTCCTCCCCTCACAAGCCCTCACCCACCCAGGCCCACGCGAGGAGCACCCCGCCCCAAGATGGGCCGCCGGAAAGAATTACCCAAAGAAAGAAAACCCCAGTGACCGGGGAAAGGACAAGCGCCTTCAGAGCAACTTCGAAAGTATCAACTTCGTGATCTTCGCCGGAAAACAAAGAAATGCGAATAAAATAAGAATAAAAACAAATAAACGATTACAAGGAGCTCCCCACGTCATGCCAGGGAAAGAGAGCAGGGTAAGAGGATATACACATACACACCTGCAGGCAAATATACTTGTCTTAGACTTTACGAATTCGCCTTTATAATTCTGCCTGCCTTGAACGCCACTTAAATTAGATGGATAAGAACAAATGGAAATGCATGTTTATCTCTCTCGGTATACAGACCTACATATAAATATGTGCGTATTTACAACCGTTCGGCGTAAGACGTCAAATTACATCCGCCTTAAATACTTTGGTTCCAAATTGTCCATCTGGATAGTAGGCCTACCTAGGCAGGACGAAATGTTGGTAACAAGGTAGTGGATTTCAGTCTACAAACATATATAGGTAGACCTGATAACTGGTTTTCCATTTTTTT
>NC_051404.1:36668069-36668846 GCF_015228065.2 Penaeus monodon
ATAGGCAGATATCGAGAGACATGTTGTCTGAGACTAAAAAAGAGAGTTTAGAGACGGAGAAAGCGCACAAAAGGAAAACTCAGAACCAACACCATTTCCTCGCAAACCAAACAACCGCCACAACGGCTACGGAGTCCAGCGGCCGTTCCCAACGTCGCCGCACACGAGGTCAAACAAACAGGCTGGCATGAGACTCGAGCAAAGTCCCAGAAACCAAGAGAGGTCAAACAGGGTCATCCACCTTCCATGTGTCCTGTATCAGTTACCGGGTTCGCGTTCCTGATCAGCCGGAGGTGGACCGGTTTTTGCCTCCACTTCAGAAGCGTCGCGGTGTGTGTACTGCACTTAATGTGCTGAGGAAACGCGGACGGAAAATAAGCATAGACCCGTCTCTTAATTTCCGTCCGCTAGGTCGAATGCACACGCCTCTTCCACTAGGCAGAATACGTAAAGGTAGAAGCGAAAGAGGAAGAAGTAGCCTAGTAGGCCTATATATTCATACTTGTAAAATATGGCACACAAAATATGACAACGTTGACATATGCGTAAGGGTTCTTATCTAAATACGTCTAGGTCTACCCGGAAATACAATAGCGTACGACCATAATTATATAAAATACAAGTCTGTTTCGTTCAAACTCCTTTTCTTCAGGCAGTAAAACCAAATAGGATCATCTTATTACTGACCGAATTAGAACCTTTTAATCGTCGCAGATTTAACGTTTCCTTTTTTTTGGGCAGCATTTCATTCCCTGACATGGCTGCTGTGGGCAAGAG
>NC_051404.1:36669180-36669390 GCF_015228065.2 Penaeus monodon
CTCTAAACCAGATTCGGCTAAACAAACCGAGTCCATATGAGTCCACAGTATATTTCAGCTTTAAACCATCAACCAGGACACTCCCCAAGAAGGGAAACCTTTCAGTCTGCCAACTAACTCACCATGACAAAGCACCCGTCAACCCAGTCGTAAAAATGTGACGGAGACTTCAATGCGTTTCAGAGTCAAGGGCGTCCGAGTGATGTTTTA
>NC_051404.1:36669452-36671289 GCF_015228065.2 Penaeus monodon
GATCACATTAACCTTCGCCAGTATCATCGACAATAAAGCTTGCAGAGAGGAGCTGGCGTGGGTGTCCCGGAACATAATACATCGACGCCTCTTTAAGGGAAACTCGAGACATATGGATAAGCAACGACGAGTTAGGATCCATTTCAGGATCCTGAGACGCCAGGAGGAGCTGGCAGCCAACAATCCTCTAGCTTCAAGGGGCTTTTGCACGGATCTAAGCCTCAACTGAACACAAGCGCCGGGGCTTCAGACGAGCTTGAACACCTGATCCTAACGTCTGACGATCTCGAAGTGGGTGTATATGCTTCGCATCTCATCTCATCTCTCGCCGAGATGAGATGAGATGCATGATCCTCCTCCGCAAAGGCACCTGAGACGCCTACACCACTCTCAGACTCCTCGCCCCTTCCCCTCCTCCCCTTCGCCCTTCCCCAGTTCCTTCGTCCCTTCCCTCTCAACTGCCCCTTCCCCATGCTCTTTCCCCAGTCCCTTCTCCTCTCTCCCCAGACCTTCCTCTGCCCCTTCCCAATACCCCCATTCTCCATCCCCATCACCACCCCCTCCTCCCGCCCACTGTTTCCTCGCCGATGAGCCTCTTCCAAAAACCCGTTTGGTTTCTTCGTACGCGCCAAAGCCGGGGTCACCCTCAACAGTATCCCGCCTTGTCTCACGACTGGCTGTTCAGGACCTGTGCGTAAAGCCTCGGTGAAGAGAGGTCTTTAAGAACTGCCGATGCATAAGGGACATTTATCATAACGTTGTGATACTTTTATTCCTATGCGCTACGTATGATAAAGCCTAATAACTCATTCAGACGATAAAACACGGACCAGAACGTGCAGATAAATAATTCCGGTACATCAATACATTCCAAACCCCGCAGCTTACTCTATCTACATCATTCCTGTCAATCAGATACACCCTCTGGCATATGCGTGTTCAGACCCACGAAAAAAGCGCCTATTCTAAGAATCCAGCTAACACCAGTGATCCTAACAGTGACCGACTCTCGAAAATCTCTTCCCGAGCGAAAATCAACTTCCAAATGACAGCTTCGAACCTTGAATCTAAACATGGCAAAATCATCATCGTGACACACGGCCTCCAGCGCCTTTCCAGTGGCATAAGACCCCCCCCCCCACACCCCCTTCAGAATAACGCCACCGTCATCACGCGATGACAAGGCCGGCGGGCGACAAGAAGGGCCGCAGAGACTTCGACCCTGTTGCGGATCTCGACGACGCGACGGCACGAGATGCAATTCCGTTTCGAAAGTTCTCGATTCTCACTCAACGCAGCTTTCATACATCCTCCTACCAACTCCAACAAGAACAAGAACAGTAACAAAGAACACCTACAATTCAAAGCGCCCCCAAAAAGGAGCACGAACAGCGTAAAACAGCACGATCTGAGCGAGAGGAAAACAAGAGGCAATCGGTGAAGCAAGAGGAAATGCCAAGGCTCGGCGTTTCACAAAGCGTTCCCTTCATAACCTTGACCAACATCCAGCCGGGTGGCCGGTCCGGACTTCGACGGGAACAATAAACAACAGCAACAAACAACAGTGATAGACAACACCGACAAAAAACAGCAACAAACCACAACGGCAAACAACAACGACCAAGAAGCATTGAAGACAACAAAGACAACCAAGCAGCAACAAACAACGACAAAAAACAGCGACAAACAGCAACGAGAAACATATGTAATTAAATCATTCACACCACGAACGTTTGGCGACACTGGGTGGGAGGGGGAGGGAGAAGAACGAGTTTCCTGATGCCATTTCGACAACCTTTCTGTGATTTCTCCTTCACCTAACACGGGGCGACATTGC
>NC_051404.1:36671445-36671814 GCF_015228065.2 Penaeus monodon
CCATCCCTAAAATAAACGTAAAACGAACACATCCGAATCTTAACAGAAAACGCACTTTCATCCGAGGCTCCCTTTTTGAAAATGGTCTCCCTCTTCCTCAGCTAATCCGTACACGAGACAGAAATGTACTGCCGCACTGTGTACAAAACCCAAACTCACACAACACACGCCCTCTCTTCGTTTTCCTCTTACGAAACCCCTTGATATAGCATAAGGCCTTTCTTACCCTGGTCACGTTCCCGTTGCCATCAAACTGTCACAACACACCTAGAAGTCGCAGTGTTAACTTCCATTGCCATATGTATGAGTAAATCACGTCGCAATAGGCAATAACCACCTCCCCCTAATCTCCCATTCCCAGAATAAGCA
>NC_051404.1:36671912-36672342 GCF_015228065.2 Penaeus monodon
TAAAGGGGAGGAGCAAGATGACGTAACAGGCCCATCCCTCCCGGGCTGCCAGCGTAATAAATGCATGTGTGGAGGGGAGGGGACCTATAAACACAGGTCCGGCGCGTTCAAGGTCGAGCTAGGCTAAGAATACCCCCGGGACCTGCATTAACCCTGGTGTCCTACGAGGCAGAGACACGGAAGCAGAGACACGCAGGTCACGAGAGAGCGGGCAGAGGAAGTGACGCAATAAAGGAAAGGTATGGTAGGGGTAGGTCAGGGGAGGTATGGGGGGAGTGGGAGCGAGAGTGGAAAGGTTGCAGGGGACGTCCGTCATTGCAGGTGACATACCGCGTCACTTAATTATCTTTCCACCTCACTTCGTTACCCATTTTTATCGCTCTTTCCGTCTTCCTTACCCTTTCTCTCAGTTTATTTTATTCTTCTTTCC
>NC_051404.1:36672509-36672661 GCF_015228065.2 Penaeus monodon
AAATTCTTTTCATTTCCCTCCCACTTCTCTCGCAATAAAAAATATATATATTTGTGCATTCATTATCATCCTGATCTGTCCGCCTTAAGACCAGGCAAGAACACAAGGCGTTCGTGCTAGAGAGCCGCCCTTGGGTCTCTCACTGCAATGTG
>NC_051404.1:36672754-36674247 GCF_015228065.2 Penaeus monodon
TAACTCGCCGCGCCGCACCCAACCTGCTTTTTCACGAACGTAGTCGTGTTAAAACGTATCAATGCGTTTGGAGTCCCGACGGAGCGAAACTGCGGGGAGAGGGATGGAGGAAAGGGATGGCGAGGGAGGGGGATGGCGAGGGAGGGGGGGGCGAGGGAGGGGGAGGGCGAGGGAGGGGAGGGGGAGGGCGAGGAAGCGAGGGGGACGAAGGAAGAGGGAGAGGGGAGGAGACGGTGTGCAGTGGGGGAGAAGGGGGAGGAAGGGAAGGGGACGCACCTCCAGCACCGCACCGCCACGTGGTTGCAGCCGCGCATGGCTTGCGTCCGATCCCACCACTTCCTTACTCGGTGTTGGCGACATGCCTCTGGCAACACAACAATAATATACAAAAACTGGTATATGGCAATACAATTCACGTGCATCCCAAGATATTAATGAACTACGCAGTTAGTGGCCATCCCCGTTCAATGGGATAAAATAAACCGGCGCGGACCAATGGCTGAGCGCGCCCGAGCGTACCACCCCCGCCTCGGCCAATCAGCAATCGCGAGCACAGACATACACACGCACCATGCAACAGCTCCTCCCGCGCCCGACCGCTAGCCTGCCCTTCGCGCCGCAGAAGATCACCATGCGCCGCGCGGACGCCAAAATGCACTGTCACTCTATGCGGTTGTCTCAACGAACTAAAAAACGGCTTGTAGACTCTAAACAGACTCGACGAGTAAAAGAAGACACGGAATTGAGAAAAAAAACAGCAGTTATTTTCTACCACCTCGATCCCTGCAGATTAACGGCATCACAAGACCACCGCAAGCAAATTCAACGCATGCGCCCATTACCCCTATTGAATCTTTCTGTAACTCGTCAGCACGCCCACGCAAAGTCTCCCACACTATTTTTATCAGTGATACCACCCTTAATTCTCGAAATCCTCTCAGCGGCATCCCTCTCACGAATCACTCCCGCTCAAAACAAAGCAAAAAAGAGCACAGCAGACGGGCGACAATAAACCAGCGCGTCCCGTAACTCTGTTCCGTAACTTTAACTTAACTTCGCAATCACGGGGCACCTCAGGGAATCACCGGTCTGTCTAATCTCAGCCTCGGCCTGGCGCTGAGGTCTGTCTAACCCTCGGCCTCGGTCTGAGCTGCGACCGGTCAACCTACGCGAGGCCCTTAGCTTGCTGAACGAGAAGGCAGACCCGCAATCACAGTCTGTGCTTGCAAAATTCGAGCTGAGAGCAAGTGGAACCACAGACGAAAGATAAGCAATGGATTTACTAAGGACCGCTTAAGTGGGACCCCTGACCAAATGACACTATCATCTCGATAGACACTTAAATTACATATCCTACGATAACTACTTGCACTATTAAATTCAGCCAAGCAAGCCACGGAGACAAAGAAGAAAATGCAGGCTTAGGGTAATAAAAACTTGAGCTCATTACTGCAGTATTAGAGGAGATTGTTAGCAGCCCTGTGGGTGAAGGT
>NC_051404.1:36674732-36675006 GCF_015228065.2 Penaeus monodon
ATAATATTTTAAGCATACCGCAAGGTCAATAAAGAAGGAACGCGACCCCGGGGAGGAGAGGGTGGCAAGAAGAAAAGCAATTCAAAGGGTTAAAGGGGGAAAAAGAAAGGGGAAAGGGGGGGGAAAAGGGGGGAGGGGGGGGAAAAAAGGGGGAAAAGGGGGAAAAGGAAAGAGAAAGGGGGGGAAAGGGTAAGAAAAAAAAAAAATTTTTTAAATTTTCCCCCCCACCCCGCAAAAAAAACCCCCCCAAAAAAAACCTTTTTCTAGAAAAAAA
>NC_051404.1:36676126-36676528 GCF_015228065.2 Penaeus monodon
TCACGAACAGCACGAGAAGATGAAGAACGACGCGCCTCCCTTTTCGAACAAACACACACACAAGCAGGATGTAAACCTTTAAAGACCTACACCTTCTACCTGGATGGGCGCACGCATTTCGCCTGGCCGCTTCCCCCTTGACACTTCCCAGGCACTTCAAATTACACCTCTCTTCGCTTCTCCGTTGCGACTTGGCATGCAGCTCGACTCCAGCCAAATTCAACATTTTATACCGAGCAGAACGTTGTTTACGCCGTATCATTGTTCAGTTTCAATTCAACATGCAGTACAGCGACGTTAAAGTGAATTATTTTCATTGTTATGTAAATGTAATCATAAACAAGGCAATAGATTATTCTCAAAGCAGCAGCATTTGTCAACCAAGGTTGATTCTTTAAAAAT
>NC_051404.1:36676900-36677118 GCF_015228065.2 Penaeus monodon
TTGATAGCGCGTAGTAGACTCAACCTTACCCAAGGTCAGCTTCTACCGAAACCCCGCCCACCCTCTCTCAACAAGGGCCAATGACCAACGTTTTAACGCGGTTGCCATGGTGACCAGAGGCAATGTTTTGGAGAAAAATCCTCATGTGATTTATACCATTAATTCCTTACATAAGTAATCTAGTCTTACAATCCACGAGTGAAATGACGAATGCTCCA
>NC_051404.1:36677249-36677478 GCF_015228065.2 Penaeus monodon
ATATATAAATCGTCAAGGAACTAATTAATGTGTAATCTCAGTGAAACTGGGCTCCCATCTATCAACTATCAACATGCGATACCTACCCAACATGTAATTATTTGTGTTTATCTGTTTTGCGAATGAGTGTCGGAAAACGCTGAGTTTTAATTCTTTAGGGCGCGGAAAAAAATAACATGTGTCAGGGTAAAAGTCCACCCTCGCCCATTACGAGTCGCGTGAAGCTCTA
>NC_051404.1:36677769-36677936 GCF_015228065.2 Penaeus monodon
AGTCGAGAATCCTGGGCTAAATTGCTGCATTTACGAATCCGTTAAGTCGGTTTGCTATTGGTTAGACACTAAATGAGCATGCGTAAGTTTTAATTATGTAATCCTTTGTGTATTTCTTTATTCCGCCTTTTTATCTCTCTCTTCATTACGATCTTTTCCCACGCAGG
>NC_051404.1:36677973-36678845 GCF_015228065.2 Penaeus monodon
CATAATTTACACGTCCACTTTCTTGCCATGTTTTAAGTCGTCTTCTCTTCCCTTTTTACTACCTCATTCTTGCCATTTTTGTGTTTTAATTTCTTTCTTCATATCCATTTTCTTTTCATTTCTCACCTTTCCACTTGTTGACAGGTTTACCTCTTTTTTCCTTTACTTAATTTCTTGCACATTCTTGCAGTCTTATCTTACTCTTTTTCTTATCATTTCCGTTTTTTCCCTTCCCTGATTTCTTCCATTCTATTGCCACTTTCTCGTCTTATCTTCTTCCTCTTTTACATCCATTTTCTTCCCACTTTCCATCTTCCCTTCCCAGTAAATTCTTATCTTCCCCTTTCTTACTCCCTCTTTCCAACTTCCATTTCCTCGCCTTCTCTTCATCCCTATCACTTCTACTTTCTTACCCCTCGCCGTCTCCCCCTCCCTACTGAATTCTAATCTCCCCCCTCCATCTTCCCCTTCCTTCCTCCCACTTTCTAACCTCCCCTTTCACGCCTTCTCTTCTTCCTTACTACACCCACTTTCTTCCCCCTCGCCGTCTTCTCCTCCCCGCCCTGCCACTTTTTTTCGCCGCCTTGCTTGGCAGCGGGAGAAGGAAAACCGACTCCTCTGGGGAACAGGTCCTGCCTCGGGCCCCAGCGACGCCCGCCTCGCCATCTGCATCTCCTCCTCCGTCACCGCCGCCTACCTGTACGCCGTGCGCCGCTCGATAGTCGCATGTTGCACGTCACTGCATTTAAAGCACATCCTTGGCCGCTTTGTCATTCTTTGCGTTTCCTAGATGGTATCACTTATATGAACGTTGTAGAGGTATAAATAGATCAACACAAAGCTATTGTTATGTTACAGCCGGACATACAGGA
>NC_051404.1:36678951-36679389 GCF_015228065.2 Penaeus monodon
TACACCATACAGCTATGGATTTATACTAGAGTCGGATATTAAAAACAACAGATATACGCTTGATAAATATGTAAACATACCCAAATGACAAATCATTCTTAATCGACTGCGCAAATACAGCCTACATCCATATAGAGACAATCAACTTTGCTTCAAGGTTATACTCGTAAGTGTTTCAACCGGTCGGTCCCACATGCCTGCATATTGTCGTCATTCCTCTCGCTTTGGCGTAGGTCTGCTTATACATATGTTTCTGTTGCTCATCTAATGAAAGAAATTATCAAAATTAAATTTCATTACTGTCGGGTTACCAATACGTCAGAGAAATCGATCTCGTTTACTCAATTAAGGTTTGAACAGACAAGAACGTGACTGCTGAAGAAATATACAGAAAACATAGCAATGTATATGTAAGTGCATGTAAACAAACGCGTGCTC
>NC_051404.1:36679511-36679741 GCF_015228065.2 Penaeus monodon
TCTATATGTATAATCTACACAAAAGGAGCCGCTGTCGCAATTTCCTGTGCCATACCCCGAAATGACAAGCTCAACAATGACGCAACCCTCCGTTATCAGCCAAAAAGACCCCTCCCCCTTGTTTACTACCACGGAGGTTTCCCGAGGGTTTCCAAGGACCCTTTTGGCTTGCCATTGAAATGCTGACTCTCCGCTGATTTCTAAGCTGATCTGTTGCTCCGGCAGAATCT
>NC_051404.1:36679919-36680941 GCF_015228065.2 Penaeus monodon
TAAAAGTCGGCACTTTTACTGTCGTTTCACTCCTGTGGCCAGCGAAAGGACCTGCCCCTGCCAAGGTCATTTCAAATCAACGCATTATCAGCCGGTTACATACCGTAACAGTAAATAACATCAATAAGGACCAATCAGCTGTTTTGATCGCGTTGCGACACTGAAATTGGTTTTCATTTAGCTTTTTTTTACGTTTTAGTACAAACTGCCTTAAAAAATATACGGAAAAGAAGACAGTTGTTCATTTCACATCGCAACTTTCCTCGAGACGTCTCCATTGTTCTGAAATAAACCTGATATTGTCTATTCCGTTCAGGCAAGTCGTGTATCCGTCCTCGCAGAGGGGGGGGGGGGAGTCGCATCACACGATGCGAGAATGTAAAAGAGACAAAAATGAGAAATACATAATTCCACCATATAAATAAGCGGTACGGAGCTGACATGTCGCCATGTCATCTCTCACCACGCATTCCCGACCTTGACATAGGCCGAATATCGAAGGGCAAACTATAAAGTTTCTCTCCCATTCTCGTATAACTTCTCAACGTCTGCTAAAAAGTGAGTGAAGGCAGAAGGCTGGGGGACACGGATTGAAAGTCCTCTAGCTTGATGCCCGCTTTAGGCCTACGCGACCTGGGAGAGTGGCCGTATAGGCATACCAGATGAACAACTCTATTACGAGCGATATTCCTCATTGTTACCGATATTAGCAAATCCATCAGCATTTCGCTGTGCCAAGGCACAGCGAAAGTCGCCTCCCCCTCCAGGCGACGCCGCTCGACCGGACCTTGCGTACCTTTATCCGCACGATGGGTCTGTTTGCTTGTTTTTCAAATTCGTAACGTATTTTATTTCTTTGATGGTTTTAAATTTTTTTTTGAAAACTTTAAACTTATTACACTATTCTCCAAAGTTTTCATTTTTTAAACTGTAACTTATTACACTATACTATTTTTTTTTTAGGTTTTGCTCTACATAAATCAAATTATCTTAACTCTTTGGAAGTCAAAAGATGAATAATA
>NC_051404.1:36681064-36681251 GCF_015228065.2 Penaeus monodon
AAAACTAACAAAAAAAATAGGTCAGACCTCATGACCTATTTTCCTCCCATCCCCCATTTCAGACCCGCCCTCGCGCCCTTCATTTCGCCTAATGTCATGTCATGCGACGCGAATGACCCCCCCCCCCCCCATACAGCACCGGCGTCGATCGAACGTTGCCGCCTTCCGCTCCGGCCTTGTTACTTGA
>NC_051404.1:36681271-36681395 GCF_015228065.2 Penaeus monodon
GCCAGGTAGGTAGGTAGGGAGGGACGGGGTGGGAGCGCAATGCAGAAGAGAAGATGGAGAATAAGAAGGAAGATAAAGACTGCTAGAAAGAAAATACGTGTACGAATACATATAATCGGCACAG
>NC_051404.1:36681442-36681793 GCF_015228065.2 Penaeus monodon
GATAAACATGACCAATGAATCAAACAAGTATAGGCCTGTACATAAACATTTCTGCGACATACGAAAAAAAATACATATACACACTGCATTCAACAACGTCAAAAGGTGCAAAAATAATACCTCCCATAACAGTGTAATTTATATCTATGTATCTATCAACGACAGACTCGACTGACCCTGAACAAGACGACATAATCTCTTAAAAGGTTTCCATCTAAGGACCTCGCTGCTACGCTAATGGATTGTGGGTTATTATCTACCCTATGAAAGCGGTCATAGTGAAAAAGAAATGAAAAAAGGGAGAGATGCACTGATAAACAGTCAAGCACAGGGCAGGGAGGTGAAGGGAGG
>NC_051404.1:36681912-36682085 GCF_015228065.2 Penaeus monodon
GTGGGGATTGCATACATACATATGCATCAGAGTAAGAAAAAGTTTTAATTTTCGACAGCTAGCCATATTGGGTAAGACCAAATAATACACATGGCTATATAATTTAATAACACACGTCTATCATGGACGCCTTTGTACCTACCTGTGCGTGTTCAACAACCTATACTGTACGC
>NC_051404.1:36682340-36683205 GCF_015228065.2 Penaeus monodon
TTGGAGACAGCCTGACACACTCAATCAACACACACACACAAGGCAGACAGCTAGAAAGAGAGAAAACGCCAAGCACAATCCCCAGACGTAAAGCTGAAGTGACGCACATCGAACGCTGCACCACCGTCAGCTTCCTCTCCTCGCCAGAAACCTTTCCCGCAGCTACAGGAACCTTCCCTGTCCTCTCCTCCCTGGCTCTGTTGCCAACGGATACCCTGGCCTTCGGGAGCGCGTCGTAAAAATGTACACCTTATCATGTTGCAACTAATATCTTTGCGGATTAAAAACACTACTGCATATGTGATGAGGGGGAGGTGGGAAGGAAATATAATATAAATGCCTGGGGATAGATAAGCACGTGTTTATCTTTAATCAGACATATAATATCACAAAAATGCTTGGGGCTCTACCATCATGTGTTTTTTTTTTCATCAGTCTTGCTTATATTCCAAAACAAAGCAAAAACGAATGCTTCTTGGCATATCACAAGGTTGGGTTTTCATAGATACTTCCCTTCTTTACTAGTCAGTCGGAGTTTTCCAATCATGCCACCGATGCAATTATCGGTTTCATAATTTTTCCCATGCATAATCGATCGAAATTTCCCCTTTATGTATTCTTCTTACGTTAAAAGAACCTAAAGATCGATCAGTCTTTCGCAGCACGCCAACGGACACCTCAATCTCACAAAAAAATCGCGATATTGAAAATGCGATTTGCGCCAACTTCTAATCTATTTTGGGCGTTGATGTATTTCAAGTGAAACGGCTGCCAAGACAGTTTGATATGCTTGGGTCTACATGGATTTGTTATCTGTTGTCTAGCTAACTAAGCATGCAAAGGTGTAGGCTATGCCTGTCAAGAT
>NC_051404.1:36683271-36683647 GCF_015228065.2 Penaeus monodon
CTTTTTTCCATTTCTCTATTTTCTCTCATGTTAAACTTATTACTATCCGTCATCTGCAAGCGATCAAAAAGTCCGAAACACAGCAAAGTGTGTACCAAGATGAAATGGAACAGCCACGACAGGAGAGGAACAATAATATTTCTTCTTTTTGTATCTACGTTTCTCAAGCGTCCTCTCTTTCCTTCCCCCCTCCCCCGTCTCAATCACGGTCTCTAACGCCTTCAACGCTTTTCTCTCTCTCCATTCTTCCTTTTCTTCCACTTTTCACTTCCATTTTCTGTCTATTAATCTCTCTTCCTCTCCTTTCTCCCACGCTTACCCCTCTTCTTCCTACCCCTCCTTTTTTCCCTCTTCTCTCTTTTTATATTTCACTTAT
>NC_051404.1:36683721-36683910 GCF_015228065.2 Penaeus monodon
CCGCCCCACCGACGGCGACCAAGTTCTTCCCTACGACCTCCTCGCCTCTTCCTTGTTGTCGGGCGGTTGGTCAGGTCGGTTTGACCTTCAGGCTCCAGGCAAGCAAGCAAAACTCTGCGTCCCGGTATACCTTCGGGCACTGCCTTTCCCGGAGAGACGCCCGAGTGTCGCAATGGTGTCGATAAAGCG
>NC_051404.1:36683970-36684922 GCF_015228065.2 Penaeus monodon
TCGGGGATAAAATACCGTTTCTCAAAGGTTCGACGACTTTCACCTAAATAAGACTACATTTCTTTCGCGCGCCGAGGTTGCAAAGCTTCCTATTTTGATATCATTGAAAAACGAAGGATTCAGACGAGTGCTCCAACAACGCCCGCACCGGAGCATAAAGCATTCGATTTCCCTACGAACATTTACGACCCAATTAAGTGGCGTTTTATAACAGCGCGATCAGGAGCAATACGCACAAGAAGCAGAAGCACCTGTCAAAGGCGGACGACTTTCAAGGACGGGAGAACAGAACGCAGAAGAACTGGACAAAAGGACTTTTAAAAAGCCGAGAGAGAAACAATAGAACTTATATTCGCTTCCCCCGGGGAGGAGAATCGCGGAGGGGGGGGGGGTGTTAGTTGTTCCTGCAGTAAAATGCATCTGGTCTCCTGACGCCGATAAAACCTCGTGAAAAAAAGACTCGAAACCCTCACACAAACTGAAGACGCACAAATTCACGGATGAGCACAAAGCCTTACAAATACATATGGACCAATTTCAATTCTCTACCACAATGCCACAATTTCACTCATCAACATGTCGGCCAATTATCACCAATTTGTCCAGAGCCTCTTAACTATCCAGTCAGCACACGCCCTAAAAACGCATAACACGGTATGAAAACCTCCGATCTTCGCAAGGTGACAAGGTACCGTCCTCTAGCATACCCCCCCCCCCCACGGTGCCTGGAATCGAGAACCATGCAACCGTCGCAATTACTTCAGGTAAGTGTTTTCGCCCAATTTCGCATGTTTGTTTCACCAGTATCCCTTTCGCGTCGATATGATATCCTCACACGAGAGTAATTACAAGGCCACCAAATGTCACGCAACAGGATATGCCGCGCCCTGCTCCAGCTGCCCTGATGATCACGCTGCCGCGAAACAGGCCTATGTTGCATGCCAAATCATCG
>NC_051404.1:36685335-36685986 GCF_015228065.2 Penaeus monodon
GCAACGACGCTTAACGTTTATGATTGCAAATCAAATTCCCTAAAGCTGGTTACCATGCCAATAATTGGTAACATTTTGCTGACGTCTGCTGATAACGGTGCGTTACAAACCCAAATCTTGTAGATACACATTTTCTCGAGTCAGCATTAGTATCACTTTTGGCCTTTATCATGTAACACACACAAAAAAACTGACTTTCACGTGCAAACTTTACCGAAGCCCAGGAAAGACGTACCAACAGACAAGCTATCAAGGTATCAATCAAAAGAAGTGTTGGGCCCGATCGCATCGCCTGTAAGAGCAGAATAATGTGATTTTAAAATGTAAAGTGTTATGCAACATGCTAATTTTAGTTTGCACACTTTCGCATTGAGAATCAAATAGAGAAATTATACCCGAAGTGCAGTATGCATTACTCGGGCTTCGAATAGATCCTTCGTGGTATTGCTAAAATGAAAGACCGCAATCCTCGTTTCATGTAAGAATTTCAGTACTATAAAAAGCACATCCGATATAACATAATGTGCAATCATCTCAAAAAACAATCAAATATAATATCAACCAACCAAAAAAAAAAAAATCTATAAAGAAAGATAGCCATTGACCGGTTTTGTGTATCCGTACTCTCTTTTTTTTGTTACTGTTGTTTTT
>NC_051404.1:36686152-36686427 GCF_015228065.2 Penaeus monodon
AACTCGTGCCCGATGCGACCGTGACATTGCAAAGCTTCACAAGTTTCACTTTCGGAGAGAGCATGACACAACTCCGTCCCGCAGCTACGCAAAGTAAACACGCTCGGTTAGTGAAGCTGCGAGGAGGCAGGAGGTGACGGGCACATTTCTTTGTGTTTGGAGGGATTTACTACTTCGTTCTCTACGCTTTCTCCAGTCGAATTCATCCGTTCCCGAAGTGCTGGGGAGTGACGAGAACGAAAAGGCGATTTCCCCTTGAGGCGGAGGAAAGGAAC
>NC_051404.1:36686619-36686771 GCF_015228065.2 Penaeus monodon
ATCTACACATCACAAGAGTACCTGGAGATAACCTTGACAACAGAAACTCGGCGCCTTGCACAATGCCCTCCACGCCAGCCTCCCCCCCCCCTTTGCCAGTGTCACGCTGACGCCCTTGGGCACGACGAGGCGAGGGGGGCGAGCGGCGCAGG
>NC_051404.1:36687536-36688541 GCF_015228065.2 Penaeus monodon
CCAGCCATTGGGATCATACGTCCCACACATCTTTACAGCAGGGAACAGCTGGGATGGGCAGGTTTCCGTTTCAATGCGCTCAAGGAAGAGGGTAAGGGAGGAGAGGAGGGGTAGAATTGGAGAAGGGAGGGACAGAGAATGAAGGAGGAGAAGAAGGGGAATGAGAGGAAGGAGGAAGGAAAAAATGAAAGGAAGGAGAAGGGAAACGAGAGGAAGAGAGGTAGAGGGAACAGGAGGAGTGAGAGATAAGCAAGGTGAAGGATTAGAGTCAGCGACAGGCCATGGGAAAGAGGGGTTCTCATCGCCACATCACCCGCGGGCATCACCTTCTTCGCCTCCCTTCTCGATGCCATCAGCGGAAAAGTTCGTGCCCCCCCCCCCCCCATTCCGCAAAGGAAAGACACCACCGGCGGCTCACCCCCCCCCCCCCACGACGCCGGTCCACTACAGCTTTAAAATCTCTCCCGGACGTCTGCTGATCCCTGACTGGGCCGCTGACTGCCTCGACGCCGTCATTATGCGCCTTCAGGGTTCATTCAGTCAGAGTGAAGAGGAGCTTAGCAGACTTAACAGCTGCTGCAACTGCCACTTATAATGCACATAAAGATGACTGAGGGGAGAATATATTGGATCTGCGTGTGTGGGTGTGGGTGCGAAGACAAACCATTCATACGATATCAAAAGAAATCTCGTCCTGTCGTATCCATCAGGATTGTGAGTGCAATCAATCACTGTGACTGTGCGAATAAGCCCTGCTCTGGCCTACGATCTCCCCGCCGCGCCTGAGCCTCCAACCATCGCCGTAGCCTTGACCTTATGCATGCAATCACGAAATTGTAATCGACATGAGTCACTATTTATAGTTCGTCTTTTGCCAACGAATGCAAGAGCAATAATCTTTCCCCTCGATGGATGGTATGCGCGACCATTTCGCGGATGGCAAGCAAGAGCGATTCGCCGAGAGTAAACCCACGCCTGATCTGGGACGATCATTAAGAATTATCA
>NC_051404.1:36688841-36688982 GCF_015228065.2 Penaeus monodon
GCGCGCGCGCGCGCACATCCACCTCTACGGCAGGCAAATCGAAAGCGACGACGACGCGGAGCCGCAGCCTATCGCGCCTCCTCGTCACAATCCCGAGGCAGACACTTGATCTCGCCGGCAAGGTTCCTCGACGTCCATCTC
>NC_051404.1:36689085-36689371 GCF_015228065.2 Penaeus monodon
AGCCCACGGGGTCCTAAATCGCTCAAGCAGTCTCTTGGAGATTCCCACTGACCTCCTTCTATGCTGCCTTCTTCTCCCCCCCCTCCTTCTCCAACCCCATACTACCTCCTCCCCCCCCTTCTGCCCAGGAACAACCCCCACCACCCCTATTCTTCTCTCCCCCTCTCCCCCCTCCCCTAACACTTCCCCGCACCACGTCATCGACCGCTTGTGCGCCTATTGGCCCGTCATCAAAAAGGAGGAACCTCTTTACGGCTTGGCCAGAGCCAGGGGGGGGGGGCGATGA
>NC_051404.1:36689414-36689685 GCF_015228065.2 Penaeus monodon
CCTGACACCCTTACCCTTCACTTTATCAGTCTTCTAAAAAAAAAAAAAAAATCGATTGAAAAATGACACAACGCTTTGTGTTCCCGAAAGGAAAGAAAAATAGGACAAGAAAGGGAGCACAAAAGAAATCCAATAAAGTGTGAGAAGAGCAAAGAGAGGCAAAGAAAGGGTCACGCCCCTTTAAAGAACACAAACCCGCTGAAGAATATGAACTAAAAACACTGATCGACAAAAACTCTGAGTCCGGGAAAGAATGACCGCAGGAGACGGA
>NC_051404.1:36690030-36690135 GCF_015228065.2 Penaeus monodon
AACCAAAAAACAAAGGGCAAAGCAGAAACCACTCACCAACACAAGCGCAGAAAACAACAAACAAAGCCAATCCAACAAGAAAGTCAAGGAGAAGAGAAATTAGAG
>NC_051404.1:36690171-36690418 GCF_015228065.2 Penaeus monodon
AAAGTGACGAACAAGCAAACGACAAAAACGAAACGACCTGACCTGCATGCGCAAGCACACCACCGCATAACGCAACCTTCGGGAGACCCTTTCGCGGCGAAATCTCCCAAGTACCCGAGGGCACAGCTTCCGCATACCCCAGACAGACAGACTGCACGCCGAGATGAGGAGCGCGACTGCAAGAAGCACACCGAGGGAAATCCCCGCGTCATGGTCCCCGGCAACCCTGTCGGTCGGTTCCATGCCT
>NC_051404.1:36690518-36690763 GCF_015228065.2 Penaeus monodon
ACCGTCAGCATAATAGCCACTCTTACCCCCCCCCCTCATCTCTGCTATGACGTCATAGACACACCCGCCAAAAGTCTGCGGACGGCTCGCCCTTTAAGATCCTCCCCACCTTCTACAGCGCCTTCTGCGGGGGACACGTAAGGCCGGCGACGTCTGGACGGCTGGAGATTACTCGTGGGCGTGTGTGAGTGTGTGGGAGTAAACCGGCTTCTCCCCCGGTGAAAATCGTTAGCAATTCACGTTTC
>NC_051404.1:36691374-36691611 GCF_015228065.2 Penaeus monodon
ATGACATAACCATTCTCCAATCGATTATTTAAGCTCCTTTCCTCTCCCTCGCTCCCTACGAATGAGCGAAGGCAGCCGGTCAGCCCCATTGTCTCATCCCGCCCGTCCAGAATCGACCATGAACCTCACCCATTCGATTCAACGGACGTCAGCCAACCCCCTGGCAGGAACAAGGGCGATGGAAACCTCTCTGCCATCTCCCTTCCCCTCCTTCCTATCATCCGTCTGCTCATCTCT
>NC_051404.1:36691673-36691974 GCF_015228065.2 Penaeus monodon
AGCATCCATCTCCCCCCACCCCCATCCAGTCCCAACCCCAATCAACACTCCCGATGCCTTTGTTGCGCTGCCCCCTGCCCCCCCCCCCACCACCCACGCCAGACTACCGACTACAAACAAAACTCAAGCCACCAACCGCGATGAAAACTGAAACCCCCGGAAACCCCTCCAACCCCCTCCTTCCCAGCCCTCTTTCCCTAAACCACAGCGTCAATGGCCGAGGTGTCCCAAAGTCTCCTTGGCAACTGAATATCCTCTTTAAAATGGGAGTAACATGTGTTGCCTACTCTGGGGGGCGTTA
>NC_051404.1:36692042-36692135 GCF_015228065.2 Penaeus monodon
GAGGAACACTATCAGGCTGGCAACACAATGAGTCAACGATTCTGGTGCATAACGGCAGGATTTTGGGGGGACCCCAGGAACGTTTATTTTGAC
>NC_051404.1:36692559-36693009 GCF_015228065.2 Penaeus monodon
CAGTTGGAATATCCGATATTTCAGATCAATAGCTCATGTTATCTCTGTATGTGACTCTAATAACATCATCGCTCTGACGGTTTTATCATGGCAGACCTATGATCGAGTGCTTTTTGTAAACCAATGCCATGCATGGTAACACAGCGCATGACATGCTAAATCGGTTGTCAAACCAGAACCAAGTACGGTGTTGACTTGGTCACCATCATCTGCCCTTTTTTTAAACAATTTCTTACGACGCACTAATTAATGTTAATTCTCCTGACGCATGACCATAGAACATGCAACCTGAACTAGATGGGACGGGCTACACCTGGCATTCCCTCATGTAATGGAATGCAGCTTGTTCGAAGATATTAATGTATATCAGCGCTTATTATCTTGAAATTTTATTGATAATCAGTATCTTAATTACATACAAATATCAATTTAATCCTGGAAAAGATTAAA
>NC_051404.1:36693054-36693216 GCF_015228065.2 Penaeus monodon
ATGAACCAGTATACTACTGGAATATGAAACGAAATTGATAAATGTTATCTTAACAGCAGATCAATAAAAAAATGCAAACATACAAAATGGCACAATAAATATCCTAGATGAACTGTTTGATTGGTCACACGACTGTTTATATTTGTTAGGTGTGTGTGTGTG
>NC_051404.1:36698204-36698539 GCF_015228065.2 Penaeus monodon
TTTTTTCTATTCCTTATTTCTATTCTATTTTTTTCTTTTATATTATTTTCTATCTTTATTTTTTTTTATATCTTATTTATTATATGTTATTTAAATTTCTTATATTATTTATAATTATTATATTTAATATATATATATATATTTTCTATAATATTTTATATCATATATTATTAAAATTATATCTATTTTATTTATATCTCTTTTTTCCTATTCCATTTTCTATATATCTATCTCTCATCTTTTTATATTTATTTTTTTATTTATTTTTATTTTTATATTTTGTTTTTTTATTTATTTTTTTTACTTTTTTCTTTTTCTTTTTATTTATTTTTTAT
>NC_051404.1:36698683-36698885 GCF_015228065.2 Penaeus monodon
CTTTCTTTATCTTATTTTCTATATATATATTATTATCTCCTATTATTATATCTTACTTCCCTTCTCTACTTATACTTCTATCTATCTATCCTTTTACCTATCTATCCTCTATTCTCTTTAATCTTTATGTCATCTTTTTCTACATCTCATACCTCCCTATCTTCCACTTTACTTATATGTCTCAGTCTCCCCTTTCCCTCCT
>NC_051404.1:36699113-36699579 GCF_015228065.2 Penaeus monodon
CCTAATATCCCTTTCACTTTTCCTCTCTTTTCTCTTTGTCCTTTACTAAAATCCCCTTTTTATCCTTCCTTTTTTCCCCTTAATCTAATTTCATGTCTGTTTTAGTTCTTTCTGTTAAAAAGGTCGTCCACTTCCGGTAAATCATTAAAATTTTAAATTCCTTGATGCATAAGAAATTCTGTTTCTTGTCTGCTTTCTACTCATATTTCCCTTGCAGATTTTTTAAAAATTAAACTTCATGGTTATGCATATCTCTTTTCTAAGCTTTGCCATGTTTCAATTCCCTATCTTTCATTTTCTTTGGTCGTGCTTTTGTCCCTCCTTGTTGCTTTCTTATTTTTGGTTTCTTTTTCCATTTTTAACTTGTGCTTGTCACCATGGTCAGTTCGGCCTTCTCGCTGTTGCCTTTTCCTTGTTTGAAAAATTTCGTATCTTTTTGCTTTACTATTCATTCCCTAAATAACCC
>NC_051404.1:36699728-36700311 GCF_015228065.2 Penaeus monodon
TGGTGACATTGAGTTAAGACTACATTACCTAATATAATGCAAAGTTACAGTCATGTGATATGGTGTTTCCTTTTCATTATTAAAGATAAAGCAGCAAATATTTCATTACAGTAAATATGTAAATACTTAAACCCGGACATTTTTCTACAAGTCACTAGTTATCATGTGTTACCCAGTAACTGAGTCTGCTTTAAGTACCTCTACCCAAAATCTCTGAACCACCCACTCCCAATTATCTAAACAGAGCATAATTACTGACAATAACTTCCGTTAAATGTGACATACAAACTTACACACTAGAATATACCAAAAGATCCATGAACTCCATGAAAAAATAATGTGCAGGAGAGTATTGTAAGAAGTCTTAGGTATCTGCACACCAAGGTAACATTAAAAACAAACCTATTCAAGATTCCATGAGCCACTAAATGTCTCTTTTATGATGAAAAAAGAACACTTTGGAGCATATTAATCATCAGAAGGCTATGTACAATCTGACAGAAGTAAATAACATGGAGGATGATTTTAAAAGACACTATCAGAGTCGAGGCTATATAGGTGTAGGCACAAAATAAGAGTACAC
>NC_051404.1:36700328-36701154 GCF_015228065.2 Penaeus monodon
AAAAATCACATTACTAACTACATTAACAATCAAAATCGATATATCAAAACAAATCACTACATTATTTCTAGAAAATATTCCTTTTACTTAGTGTATAACACGATAACATCTCACAACTTTCAAAATACTGTAAAACTCGCAAAACAATCCTAAAAATAATCTACAGCTCTATCATTACAGACACTGAGGGACACGAAGCTTTGATACTTATTACAAACAAAGTAGTTCCGAGCCTAAAGGATAAATGGAGACCCATACTCAGAAAATCAAAAAGATTTCTCAAGGGAACTGCAAGAAAACATCTGAAGAATGTCATACATTTTAACTACTTTCTGAAACTGCATTTAACCTTCCCTGAAATAAGACAAATTATCCTGCGCCAGCTTCCAGTGGTCTGAGCCAACTAATCCTAGCATCATACCCCCAGGCCCAGGGTACGTCACCAACATTTGGGACATTCTCCAAGGACATT
Organism: Penaeus monodon; assembly: GCF_015228065.2. Lineage (NCBI taxonomy): Eukaryota > Metazoa > Arthropoda > Malacostraca > Decapoda > Penaeidae > Penaeus > Penaeus monodon. The sequence continues at coordinate 36,700,801 of NC_051404.1, forward strand.
CCAACAGCTCAACAGCAAGAGCTAGATCAACGAAAGACGAGACGACAGCAAACAAAGCATGGAGAGAAACATAAAAAAATAATCCCTTGGATCCCGTTAATGCTACTTGACTTCCTTTAGACAAGGTGTAAAATCATCAACACCAGGACCTTAAACTAATTCCAACTCACCTATAACATCTCCTTTGGCATGCTTGACCACGAAATAGGCGTCGTCCCCAAACTTGCCAGGCTTGACAGTCTCTAAGGTTCTGAGGTTCTTGGGGAACCCACTGACGGCCGTCAAAAACCTCAATTTCTTCCTACCACTGGCGTTCACGGCCTCGCCTTCTGCACTAGGTCCTTGGGTCGGCAC
>NC_051404.1:36701246-36701594 GCF_015228065.2 Penaeus monodon
CTGCCCCTGTGTTCACGGTGCTGTATATACCGTTGGCGACAGCTCTTGAGAACAGCCTTCCATATACTAGTACACTCTGCATGATTCACCTCCTGGGGCGCTCACATGGTCACTCGAGGGGGTTTTCTAAACGGTACCTACGCCCTCACAGCTCTGCCTCGACACTGACCGCCCCACCACTGAACACTGAACTGAAACACACACACTAACGCACACTAACTCACTCACAACAACGACCATCACCTGACTGGCGCTGCCGTCGCGTCGTCTGCCGAGGAGGGAAGTTTGAAACGTGTTCCCGACTCGTTTTCCATTCGCTTCTCCTGTTATCCTTTCTCATACTCTCTC
>NC_051404.1:36703749-36704092 GCF_015228065.2 Penaeus monodon
GGTGCAAGGTGAATGATTTCTCCAAGATTTGAAGGTTATGGAAGAATGTTTGTCAGGGTAGATGGGATGTCCATATGATGGCTGACTATTATTGGAGCATCAAACGTGATAGTCCTGAAGCTGAACAATCTAGAAAAAGCTATAAGCTTAAATTTTTACCTTAACATGAAAACAATTATAGTCTTATCCTTTGTAAAAACATGATCAATGTTGATTAAATATTCTATTCATGCCAATTTCTTCCATTTTTCATTGTATGTTAGTATTTGCAACCTTAATAAAACAAGTTTGGTAACTGTTATGTACAGTATTTTTCATATAATTATAAAAAACAAAAATCCTA
>NC_051404.1:36708397-36708530 GCF_015228065.2 Penaeus monodon
TTTGGGTCTGCGCTGGAAGAGCCAATGGGGCACCTCTAGACGGATGTACTCAGCTCTTGAGCTTTTGTTATATTATTATCATTATCACTTTAATTCGTAACTAGAATGTCTAATGTTCTTCATGGTCAGCAGC
>NC_051404.1:36708839-36709248 GCF_015228065.2 Penaeus monodon
CCAGTTTGTTCACCCAGATATTTGTGGTTCAGATAAGTACTTCTCTATTTATTATCACACACAAAAAATTACTGAGTGTACATAATTGCATATCTTTTCCTTTGTAGGCTATTGCTAAAATTAGGAAATAGGCTATTAGATATTATGACTTCCCTCTCCTTCAAACATTCATCAAAAGATATTAGACCATTTCTTTTCGAGGAGAATAACATTAAGAGCTATTCACAAGAAAAAGGTTAAAAAATAAACGTGTAAACTTTCAACATTATCACATTTTATTTCTTGTATGACAATACATGTAAAATATACTTATTATCACATTATCCCATCACCAGTCTTAGCCATACATCAATCTTCTGCAGGAATAAACATCATTCTTTTATATATCTAGAAAGAAGATAAAAGGATC
>NC_051404.1:36709493-36710047 GCF_015228065.2 Penaeus monodon
CATAGCATAATAAAAAAACGAAAACTTGCATACTAAAATATGACAGATGACTTGAAGTCACACTTATCAAAAAGCCTACACTCTTAATTTCGAGGGGTTGCACTCTGCAAGACCAGAAAATTTTTCCATGGCCAATTTACAGGTAATCATTTACATATTTTCATATCTGTGTTGCATTCAGTAACATGAAAATACACAGACATTGATTATTGATAAAAAATAAGTGTAGGTGAGTTTGACTGAGATTTTTTAAAAAGGAATACATACTCTATATACATAGTACACATAAAATGGACAATTTCTTCTAATCCCTTTATGTAAAGCATGTAAATGTTTGTGGTTATTGTTTTTTTTTTTTTTGTTCAGTCAACTGCTAAGGCATTATTTAAGAAAATACTGTAAATAAATGAGAGGTAAACATTCTTTGCAATTTAAAATATCAAACTAATTCCTTGTTGTCACAATTATCATAATTACGAAATGACATGATATAAATGTATAATCTCACTTGGATCATACATGTTATCACTTATACATTACACTATTAATTTGAA
>NC_051404.1:36710081-36710490 GCF_015228065.2 Penaeus monodon
ACTTTGATTACTTTGTAGTGATCATTGTATGATCAGTTGTATGTATACCTATGGCATGTATACACTCTAACAAACCAATCTCAAATCAAAAGATTATACATGAGAGCAAGTAAAAGGTAAAAAGTCAGAGAACTCTCTTTGTAGTAAACTATTACTGTGTATTTACATGGTACCACAAAATTTAACAAAACTTTTATTACATAACCAAGAAATCCAGTGACCTAGACTGCAAGTGAAATATGCTTTAATAATTTGTTATGTGGTGCCTTCTAATACGTTACCTGATGAAATATCTTACAGATTAATCATGTAATCAGATCCAAGAGTATAGGGTACTATATATATATATATTTAAGAAACATAGCTAAAACTGGTACTTCTGCCTATTCACACCTGCAAGGAAACTTAC
>NC_051404.1:36710534-36711557 GCF_015228065.2 Penaeus monodon
CATCAGTTGTTGTTTTTTTAGATATCAGATCTTAAGTCAAGTTCATACTTACTACATATTGCACAAACAGCAAAAATGGATTTTGTATAAAAAAAAAAGTTTTTTAATTCAAAAGAAAATCTGACTCTCACCTTAGCTGGTACAATATGCCTGTGGCAGAATAATCCCAATGTTAGTTTTCTTATTGCAATAACCTAAGCCCTTTAATGCACTTAAATATCTCTGCCCTACCTGTAACAAATTGCACATGTCTGCATTTATGGATATTTACACAATCAGTGCTTATAGTTTTAAGAATAAATAAACTATTGAATTCTAGTAATACAGTAACAATAAACATGTGACTTAACCAAGGGAACCCTAGTACTGTATCATTTGACATCACACACTCTGGAAGAGGATATTTTAATCAGCTTATAAATCGAACCCAATATATTAAAATGAAAACTTGCCTCACATTTTTGCTAAATTTTTATCTTTACACATTTGAGTTCTTATATTTGTATTGTCTATCAATACTGGTGATTCAATTGCCATACCAGAGAAAGGAAAAACCATTTCACATGATTTACTATTAATCCTACTTGCAGGACATGGGATAAAATCATGATACAGATGAAGTACGAGAAACAATATACTAAAAGAAACATTATGATCAGGACCGAAGAAACCTGAAAGTACTTTGTTATTATTCTTATGAAAGATAAATAATGAGAAACTACAGCAATGCTAACTCATATGTACATCTCTTGGGATATAACTGTTAATCTCTAATGAAAATATCATTTCCTGGAATGATATGTACAAGGAATATAGCTATCATCTTACATAAATATCAGAAATAAGCTTTAATGTGAAGATGCTTTATTGCATATCTGAAAATCATTAGGCATGTACATACTATACACACTCTCAAGCAAGATCATAAACAACATATAAGATTATCAACTAAATCTCTTCAAATGCTGACTAGGATGAAACACACACACAAAAAAAATGAATATTTCACCAAGAGCTTTGTTT
>NC_051404.1:36711613-36711740 GCF_015228065.2 Penaeus monodon
TTGATAAACTTTGCTTTGGGGTAACAGTGGGCTTTGGGTGGATGTAGTTCTACCAATGAAAGGCCACTTGAAGAAAAGAATGTGCACCAGGAAGATACACAATCCATTTTCAGAATTATGTTCTAAG
>NC_051404.1:36711808-36712051 GCF_015228065.2 Penaeus monodon
CTGGGAGTTAAAGTAAAATCTTCAAAAATCCTTAAGGGCCCCCAACTCAAATAAATTTGTGACAGTTTGAACTGATTCTAAGACGATCCATTATTTGACTCATATCTAAAAGTTGACCATTATAGATTTAAAAATGAAGTTACTGTCAGCATCATAGTAATAAAGCAGTTTTTCTTAAAAATCTGTAAGTGGATCAGATCAACTCGTATCTGCCAGGCCACGCCCATAGCCGTAATCACACCA
>NC_051404.1:36712194-36712552 GCF_015228065.2 Penaeus monodon
CAGTAGATGCAGAAAAAAATTGAATCCTTTAAGTACAGAAGGTCCAGTAAATGAAAAATATATTCTACATTCACATGAATTATGAACCACATTTGGGTCATGATTTAGCTATTTCTAAAGAAACTGACTTTTGAAAATTTTATTTTCATTATTACTTTTCAAGTCATGTCTGTGTATACAAAACCAGACTATAATAATCCATTCACATCTAGGAAAAAAGTTTCACATCTCATCCATCCTCCCAACAACTGCTTACAATTAGTACTAAAAGACATCGTGCAGCTAATCAGTTATTGATAAGGCACCTGGTCATCAAAAGTCTCTTTCCGAAGCTCACAGCCAAATACAACACAAGCTC
>NC_051404.1:36712584-36714063 GCF_015228065.2 Penaeus monodon
TGCAGTAAAATGTAAGCCCATTCTGACAACACTCACACTAAAAATTTGCAAACTGATATTAAAGGAAATCCACAAAGTCTATATACATTCCTCTTCTTTATCATTCTCTGCAAATGAAGGTACTGTGTTCATGCATGACACAAGTCAGCATGGATTCCATAACTAACATCAAGTAGAAACAGCTATATTATGTTTTCCATAAAATGTCATTTCTCACCTGTCATGCCCATTTCTTTGAAAACAATTATTGTCTTTATTTCTATGACAACTAAAAGAAAAAAAAAGACTTTTACAGTTTATGACTGAGCTCACTATAATGTGATATTGTTTTGACAGCTACTATATTGTGCTTTCCCATTTCTTTAGCCTACATATCTGCATCAGAATCTGCAGATAAAAGTAAGTATGAGATATCAGCTGCTGCCATTAGAATGCACTTTATTTCTAGTTAATTTTCTCTTTTCATGAAAGCATAAGTTTATATGTCAACAACTGTATTCTACAATGAGTTGAAACTGATAGAAATCCTATCATTATTCATATCCATTTTATATCAAGCAATACTCACTTCAGATTGCTCTGAATCTTAAACTAGAGTTACAAGCCTATCTTTTAGAATCTCTTTGAGTGGTGTTTATACTGGTACATGTCTCTATGTGTAACTGGATATGTGTAGAAATGTATGGGTACAATTGCGTATATTTAGTAGAGTATATATAAGCAATTCTATGTTGACACCTAAGGAGAGAAGACATTATGTATAGATATATGTGCGTATCATATACATGTACTAATTTTTCTATTATAGTTTCTTCTTACAAGATTCATCTATAAAAGCCTAAAGAATAACATAAAATTTGGTTGTCATATTGAGCCAGTCTCTAATATATGCTTTTCTTTAGAACATAACTGTGATAAGTAATGACATCATCTATGGCATTTTGCTGTTCAAAAATCAAACAATAACAAATATTATATTTATGCTTTTTGTGAGTTCACTTCACTGGCATAAAAAAGAAAATCAAACAAAAGATAACATAGGGACCAGACAAGTATTTATACAAAGACATATAGCAATACCACATACTAATTCAGAATAAGATATCCCAGGAAAAAGCCTATGAAGGAAGGGGTTCCAGGAAATCTCGCTCAATGACTGCTTCTATGTGTGCCAGGCTGGAGTTGGGAGTGGCTGAAGTGCCTGAGGCAGATGATGGCCCAGAACTAGGCAAGGATGTGGAGGAAGGGAAGGACGAAAGGACCCCTGGGGGAGTCTGTCCGATTGTGGCTGCTGCCGGTGTGAAAGATGGTGATGTGAGGGTGTTGAAGAAGGGCTGCAGATCTAAAAGGGTTGATATACTGGGCATCTTCAGCAGCAGCTCCCCAGGACGGTGTTCCAGCATCTTATTCTTTCCACTTCCAGGCTGAAACAACAGGGTGAGAATTTATCCGGTTTTAATACCTATAAATTTACAAAAG
>NC_051404.1:36714099-36714705 GCF_015228065.2 Penaeus monodon
CATCAATCAATCAATTAAAAGATTTTCTCACCTTATCTGCCATCAGTTTTGCAATTCTTGCAATATGAGGGACAAAATCACAACTTTTGAGTAGGATGTTACCAGCTCCTTCTGTCTTCTCTTCCACTTCAGTTGTTGGAACTGGACCAACAAAAGCCCATCGGTACCTTCAAATATCAAATATTGATAATATAAACACACTACTAACTGGGTGAATTCCAACCAGTTCATTATCAATATTTCATCACAAAGATTTTATACAAAGAAAGGCATAGGCTTTTGCTACTCCTGAAAAAGGAGCACTGAGGCAGGAAATCTTGTGTACCTGTGTTGACAGCTACTCACATTTGGAACTGCGGCAGATGCTGGGCTGGAAGGGCAAGCATCAAATCCAACAGCTTACATGCTGCTAGGTACAAGGTCAACCATGCTGGATGGTTGTGAGCATTTAGTCCATTCTGTGAGCTAAAAACCCATGAAGAATCTAAGGTAGAAAGGCGCTTCAGGTGTGAACTGGAAACAGAACAGTAGCGAGATTAAGTCTTAGTCTTGCAATGGGGAAATCACATCAACATACAACACTGCTGCCTGGAATTTAAGGAAAGG
>NC_051404.1:36714735-36717755 GCF_015228065.2 Penaeus monodon
GATTATCACATCTTTAATTTATGACATTATGAGAGGGGAATTAATTTTCTTTATTTGGGGTTACCTCATATGAAATCATCTTTAACAGTTCACACAATTCAACATCACTTTGAAGTTATAAAAAAATTATCAACATTCAAATTATCAGTAATCTTAGTATCTTATACTGTACAAAGCTAGCGCAGTTGGCTTTAGCATATATCCGTACATTGACATCATCAATAGATCAAAATGACAAAGCATAAGGACTGAGGTCACATAAATCAGGAGAAAAGCAGATAACCTTAAAATGTCCTATGACAAACAGAGAGTACCATATGAATTAACTTACAATACATCATTACAGTTTAATTTCCAATAACATTTCATAGCAATCTACTGGCCCCATGTATCTGCAGCTAGGAAGTCTTCCTTTTCATTCTGAGACAAATGCTAGTTCTTTACATATCTTTGAAACCGGTAGGTAAAAATGGTATGAATTCTATACTGAAGTTGGAAATGTATATTACGATATTTCATATTAGCACTAAATAATCTCTGATGCTTGTAAGCATAAATGGTTTGAATATTATGGTGAAACCAGTACTGTATATCAAGAGGTTTCATATTCTCTTGCAGTGATTACATTATTTACTACTAGAGATAAGAAATTTATAATCATACAGCAACTGCAATTGGGTATTTGATTGTGCATCAATTGCATACTTTTAAAATCTCAGGCAAATCAATTTATATTTTGAGATAAAAAACAATGAATCAATTAACTTTCTTTTTTTAGTGTGTATCCTTTTTGGAGTGACACTATTATAGCATGTGTACCATCTACAGTATAAGGTATAAAAAAAAAAAAAAAGTCATTAAGAGGTTAACCTCAAAAGGGCCTCTAGTAAAAGGGGTGACTGGGGGTTGGATCAAACTTAAAATGAGCTGAAACAGACTGAAAAGTAATTAAATAACAGAGGGAGCAAGAAAGAGATAGAGAGAACCATGAAAGCAATAGGAAGAATATGCTTGTTTCTGCTTAGTTGCTTTGGCTGAGCTGTATTTCAATGTCAATAGTAACTGTGTCAAGTATCGGCAATGATTAGCATGGGCTGATTTGCTTTCAAGCTCTGGGGAGAAATATTAGTTTGCTTCCTATATAAACACTTGTTTAGCAATCACTCATGATTTCTTTTCTCACTGTTTTTCTCATTCAAGACTATATATGACATTAAATGCCATAAAACAAAATATACATTTCTTTCTTCAAAACATTTTTTCTGACTGATTTAATAATATAAGAATACACTTATCTCCTTTTGTAGTTCACTGAATAAATTCAAATTACTGTAAGGCTTTTATTTTGGTTCAATCTCTCAAAAAAAAAGAATAGGCCTAATCATGAACAAAATTGTACAAAATGCTCATGTTCTAAGTTGCATGCAAGTGCTTGCACACCAAGCCAACCCTAACCCCTTGCAATTGGTACTCTATATCATACTGTGACTTGCAAATAATTGGATACATATTTTACAAATCAAAATATATTTTACACTGACATATTCCCTGAAATCAGTATCAATTACAGTAATTTTCTTTGTGTAACTGGCAATTCTATATGTGAAGAAATGTCATTTGGAGTCACATTTAGAAGACTACAGCTGCCACAGCCATTTTAATATTGTAGCTTCTGATTTTGCATGATTAGGTAGCTTTAAGATAATATGCACTTTTTGTGGGCCTACCTCAGCAGTGGCATTCTAGAGTACATATTTAACCAGTCACATGATGCTAACTTTTTAAAATGGTGTAGTGTTGTTCATGACTGATGATTCTTATATATTTTGACATTAACTTCTTTTGATCAGAGGGGAAAATCCTTAAATGTTTCACAGAGTTAATAGCTTTTCCTGATCATCTGAATGCAAGCAATCAACTAAACTAAACTAAAGTTGGTAGCTTGGTCAAATTAGAGACTGGCTGTATGCAAATCCATTTCACTTACACCATGTCCAAGGGTTTGATTGGGCTTGGTTGGCTACATCCCAGAATATAAGCAACAAGTATAATTTTTTTTTTCAAAACAAACTAGTCTTTCCTTTCAGGCCTGTCTATCCTCATTTTTCTTCAGCACCCATGCAGAGCCTGTACAGATTAGACTTGTCTGTGGAGACATAGTGGCAGTTATTCTGTATAATGAATTCAGATTATTTAACTTGGCATTCTTATTTTTTGTCTCATATGGTTACAAACACACAACTTATAAATTTAATAGTCAATGGCAAAGACAAACCTAAAATAAAATTAAGTTCCACATAGAAAAGCAAGAACTGATATCACAAATACAGAATTATCTTGTATCCCTTACAAAATTTCATGTAAATTTCACATCTAAAATAAGTAAAAATCACTGTCTATAAATAAGTACAAACAGCAGACACAAAATAAAATCTACATTTCCATTCAAGTGTGCAGAAGATTCATCCAACTACTGATAATGTTGGAACCTTTGGGAAAAAAAAAACACTGTGCATACTGAATGAAAACAGAGAAATGTCACTTGAGGAAGAAAATGAGAAATGTGTGTACTGTACACTAAGAAGTCTTTTGAAAGTACTAAATGTAGTTTAAGATTTATCTACTTGTAGAACATTAATTCTTATATATCATATATGATTAATCTCCAAGATACAATCTATATGAAAATATTAAATTGTACATGCATTTTCTAAATAAATTTTGCATTGTCATATTAGTCTGTATTCATGCTATGGTGCTGTCATGCTATGGATATTTTAGTTATTTAATTAAAATATTCCTAGGAAATACATATATTTTCTAGAAGCTTATGGGTGAAAATTGGGTTTATCCAATTTCTGATTTTATCATATTTTGCAAAAATAGTAGAATTTTATTATTACATTATTTTCAATAGCAGAGATTTCAATTTAACCTGAATCTTATCACAATATATTATTTATATATATTTTTAACAAAAGAAAAACCTGGTTATAAATTAATATATGTATATGTGTGTG
>NC_051404.1:36717904-36719037 GCF_015228065.2 Penaeus monodon
CAGGCACACACATCTGTAATAAATATGTAACAAAAATACCTCAACTACCAAGACAAACAATTATGTTTGACATACAAGATGCCTACCTATGACTAAAAGTCATCATCAACATGAGACAGTGAAAGCAAAGAAATACCAATCATTCACCATAAGAGTCAGGCAAAAGTTAATCAACTATAAAGTATCTGAGCACAGCAGCAACTGGATATGAATGAACGAGCAGATGCATAGTTGCAAGACCAGCCTACTGGAGGAGACTATCCTGTATCTACCAGTTATTACCTGCCCCCTTTCTTGCTGTACGGTCACCAACGCACCACCACCATCAACAAACGCAGGTGAGGGAAGAGATATATATATTATAGACTGCACTGCCTCTAAGTACAGAGAATGTCCTCTAGAAGCCTGTATGCAGTAGAGGAAATCTTAAAAAGTAATTATTATCAAATGTATAGATAGAAATTTTATTTCTGCAGGTTGTCTGTTTTGTGAAACTTCTTTGCAGTTTCACATTTTTTAACATCTACTTACAAAGTGAATAGTGTGGTGACAGGCTACCTTTGTAATTGTTGTGCCTTTCATTACTTCTACAAAAAACAAAGCCTTTGCACCAATATTCATAAATCAAACAAATTTAATTTTTGTGCAGCATTAAAAGGTGCATCATTACTTAAAGACCTGCTAATTTCCAACCTCATTCACCAAATATTCCAAACTCTAATCATACCTGAACTGTTCTGTGTCAGTAGCTAGTTCTTGCTCCATCATGAGGAACACCTGCACCAGCTCTGTTATGATCACAGGCCACAGTGACGTCACACCACGTGGGGACATCCTCAGGAGAAGGACACGGAAGCACAGTAGCACTTGGGCAACGAGGGAGGGCACCACTTGGCCCAACCGGGTCACTTCAGCCAAACGTTCTAGAATTTAGGGATGTTGCAGTAATGATAAGCATTTCATATAGAGAGACTTTATATCTTATTTTTGTTTCAAAATATTTCTTTTAAGTATTGATTTTAACTCATCACATTTCATTTAAAAATTTGTCTATTAGTTTTAAAATAAAATAGGAAAATTTCCTGCAAAATACTGACTAGCCATTGATATTATTGGTATCTACTGTCATTTTA
>NC_051404.1:36719391-36724723 GCF_015228065.2 Penaeus monodon
AAGTACAGGATGTGATATTCTGTCAGTTTTAGATCTTATTTGAGAAAGTTGTGACTGTGCTTATTTTTTTAGGTTATATTTCTAGCTTTGAAAACTCATACACATCAATAACTTAGGTTGAGATTTGGTGCAATATACACAGAATATGTATTGTGTGTCTGTGCATACAAAAAAACATGTAATGCTTTATTCTCCCTTATATAACCCTTGTTATACAATTGCTCAAAATCTTTTATCTATATATTTTCTTTGTTATCTGACACTGACCTCCACCATACTGATATTTCAAACCATACCATGTTGGCAACAAAGTTTATAGCTAGAAGCTGGTAATCAAGATTATCTTACAGTTTTTTATCTGAAAATTTTCTATGGAAAATATCCCATTTGGATAACGGCAGTTACTTGTATATTGACAAACAAGAGATATACATACAGAAATCAATCCACTATAAACTACCCCTTACCTTGGATATCTGGTATGTGTCGCATGTACTGATCTGTTTCTGAACAGAAGATGGTGAATGCCAGCCTCTTCAGCAATCCTGCTCTAATTTCATATTCCGACTCCTTACTAGAGAAGAGACTTAGTGATCCTCCTTGGGACATGGATACACGAGCTGGGGAGGGGATCAAATGTATAAGATATCTAGTTAACTATAATACAATGTGCACAGTTCTATCAATCACAGTCAAAAAAGTATTTTTCATGAAGAAAACAAAATTACATTACATATTTCTTTTAATTCTGGTTAGTTAATCATTATCCCTTATTTTCTACTTACTTAGCAATTCCTTAAACACAGTCTTGTCATGTGTGCAAAGAAAATCTACAATAGTCCGCCAGTATGTCAGTATAGGTGGAAGCATCATGAATGCTTGTGGGTCTAGGAGAAGATCGATAACATCTCGTCTCCAAGCTCGGAGAGTGTACTGGTAACCCGATAACGATGACAGTAACTGAGAACATGCAGCAAATGCAGGCATGTTTGACCGCCTAAAATAAAGTCAAGAAGTGCAATTAGTTTTCATGTATGTATGTATATGGAGATAAAGAAACATAAACAGACAGAAAAACATACTGCATTTGCTCTAATAATACTCTTCAACTTTGCAATACAAATGACAACTCCTCAGGAATTTAAAATGCTAAAGAAGAATGAGTAATGACTTGGTCTGTAATAAGCTTGGAATAATTCCATAGATTTTTAAGATTTTAGAAGTTCACGTTTATCTTGTACAGTATCTAATGTTGTCCTCAGGTTGGCCCTGGCATGACTCAGTAATGCAGCTCTTACCTGAACTTATACTAACTATACAAGAAAAATAAGGAACCTATAACCAACTCTTCTGTCTCTTTTTATAAATAACATGTATGCAAACAAACTAAGAGCTGCCTTAAGGTATTGGTTAATGAAAGGAAAACTTACGTATGATTACGTAGATATGGAACAACATTAGCCATGATGTTTGTGAGTAGAGGAACAACCTTGTCTTTCTCCTCACTCACATACAGCACGTCTAGTAGAGGGGCTAATAATTCTGCAAGGACACTTAATGCTGCTACACTATATGCTGAGGCATCTGAGAACAAAGAAAATATATTTATTGCAATATTTTTTTTTTTTTTCAAAGAAATTGGAATCTTTTAAATATATAGGATAAAAAAAACAGATAAAAAATCAAAACTACATCAAAGACAGCAGAATCCCTATATAAGAGTAAAGAACCTTTCATACAGAAATAATTTTCATCTCACCATTCATACCCTCCTTCTTTTCTGCTGCATCAGTCTTGACTGTAAGGTTTCGTCTTAACCATGTAGTAGCCTCAAGACAGGAACCTGCAATACTACTACAGCACTCTAGCAACTTGCCAGATACTTCCTGAAAATCAGTTTTCAGTTAATTGTTACATAACAGGATATAATTATGTGCACAGAACAGCATGAGTCCAGCAGATGATGCTTACACTGTCGACATTACCATCTAAATCCAGAAAGCATAAACTAACCTGAAGCTCCTTCACATCTTTCTTTTCCTGAGGGGCAGCAGCTCTCTGAACAAATTCATTCAGTGTTGCTAGGAGAACCAGCTGGGCAGGGGGTGACAAACCAATAGTTCCTTCTTTCACCATGGTCAAAAGTGGTCCCCAGCATTCACCAAGTTGTGACCCTGGACACTGCTGAACATACACATAGAACACTTGCAGGACACTAACCTCCAATGGCAGGCCCTGTAAATTCAAATAAATAAATTATCAATAATACTATAACTGCCTATATCTCTGAATCATGTAAATGACATTTTACTTTCAAAATTATATCATTCATGCTGCATATTTCATATGCCATTTATTTTCAAACTCTTTCACGAATGAACCAAATAAGAAAATGTAAATGTAGCTGTTAAACCCTTTAAAAAAATTAAAGGCAACTTACTTGCTGAGCACCATCAACTATTGGTGGTTGCTTCACCACCTGTTTGACAGTCGCTACTAGTGTATGTAGAGGTAACACTCGTAGCAAAGACATCATCTCTACAAGAGCCAACTGGTGTGGGCTTCCACTCCACAGTAAGCCTCCTACACCACTTTGTTTGTTGTTGATGTTAGAGTCATTACAGAGACCAGTATTATTGCTTGCTCTGAAAGCTGAAGCAGCAATGCCAACCCCCTGAAATAAAGTAATGGATTTTTGACATTACCTGATAATTCACTATTCAACAGCTGTAAATTACAAAATTTTGACTATGCTACATTTTTCATTGTGTATATTACACTTATTAGAGCCTAAATAAAAGAAAATATTTTACAGCAGAACAACTTCAAATTTTTAAAACAAATTACAATAAATCATTACAATTATATATCACAAAGATATCAACATATAAATTTACCTGCCAAACAACACTAATAGCTGCAAGAAGATGTGGTGTCTGGTGGTGACAGATGGGTGATAAGAGCTCTACAATATGTTGTCTCACAGCCCTTCTACTGCCGAGTACAAAGGCTGAATCTTGGTCCTGTCCTGTAGCCACCCACAAAGCCAGTAGGGCCGAGATGATTCTTGGAAGATGGCAGAGGAGGGTATGGCGAGCACAAGCAGTTGGGTCTAATCCACTGCTGTCTACAGGAGCATCAAGGATTTCACCCACTGGAGAAAACACATGTAGCAGATTGTACAATATCTGTCCTGCAGTCTGGCCTGAAGGAGGTGCTGAAGATGCAGGAAGAGATGATGATGACCCAAAAGCAGGTGACTGTGCTGGATCTAAGAGGCAATAATGTACTATAGTTGTGAGGCTTTGCAGCAGGATAAGTGTATAGTCAGGTGGAGCATGAGGTGCTACAGCACCAGGCAGATAATAGTGGGCCATTCCTTCCAAAAGTTCACATACATGGTATGTTACAAGCAAACTGTTATTAGGGAGTGATGGGCCCATATGAGGCAGTGCTGCTGTAAAAAGGTGCAACCAAGATCCGTGTAAATGCCGAAGATGATGCTGTTTTAGTGCTACAGTGATAACCTCCATGAACATGGGCTGTGCTGGAATTGGCTGACCAGGCTGATATTTAGTGGTGCTAAAGCCAGTATATTTCATGCTGACACTTGGTGGATCTCTCACCACTGCACCCTCTAGTCTATCTGCAGCCAGTGTGTCTTCTAAGCGGATGAGGGCCAGTGTTAAGTCCATCACTCGAGCTAGGTAGGTTTCCAAGCGATGTACAGCACCAGTGTGGTTGAGCGATCCACAGTTGTATTCTTGGACTTCTTCAGTAAAAGTGCGTGTATCCTGGGATGATGGACGTTTGTGATCTGTAACCACTGACGTACTTGCACTGGTCATAGCGTGCACAGATGACAGCAAACAGTGAAGCACACACTTCTGAACTTTGCATTTACTGAGCAGATCTGTAATATATGGGGTGAAACCCCTGGGGGCATCAGTTACTAATGGTGACAAATGTGTGAAGACTAGGACTAGAACCTCAGCTGATGCCACTTGCACTTCCTGGTTATCTCGTAGATGTTCATCCCGAAGGCGGAGATGAGGAAGGCACGGATAGTAAGAGCGCAAGTAATAAAGGCATACTGTGATAACTACCTGAAGATACATAGTAGACCGGAACTGACTGACCATCTCTGACACATTTCCACCATCAAACCCATCACCAAAAACAGATCTGCGATGTCTGGCTAACAATACAATGAGAGGTGAAGTTGACTGTAGCGTACTAATGCTAGTTGATGCTAGAGTTAGAAGGGATAACTTTGGTTGTGCTTCAATGATATTTCTAATTAGGGACAATCCATTTGAACATTGACCACTATCAACCACCTGAGTGTACAGGAGCATGTGAGAGTGAAATGGATGTCTTGTTAATTCTGGCACAGTTCCATCACTTATTACAGATTGTGATACTGTATCCTGTTCACTTGACCCATCACTTTCAGGATACTTGTATCGTGAAGTCACAACAGCATCTATCACCTCCTCAAGAATACTTTGAACCATCTGTGTTGGTGTCCAGTTTTCATCATCTGAATCTCTACTACTTGAAACTGTTGATTCACTCGTAACTTGTTCAGGTATCACTGTAGTTGAAAGTTTCTGGTAGCTGCCATTTTGGATTCTAACTGCATTGGAAAGGTTTGTTGGTTTGTTCATCTTGGCCAGATCCTCCATGTCTATCCATGGATGCTGAGTGAAAGGATTAACCATAAGAGATATTGATGCTTGTAGCTGTGGCTGCTCATGACTAGAAGGCAGTTCAAACTCTGTAAAGTTTGCATTGTGAGTGACAATCTTCTTGCTGTCTTTGGAAATTGAAGTAAATGCTAATATATGTTTGGCTGGAACAGGCATGTGTTTTCCCTTCCCCTGACTTTCTCTTCCTTCCTTGCTCACATGGTACATGACCTCTCCTCCTTCAGAGCTGATGGCATAGATCTGTGATTCCTCTAGGGATAATTTGTGACCTTGGCCTTGCTGGACAGGAGGCAACTTCTCAATGTTCACATGCTGTACACTGACTCTTCGGGTATGTGGGTGCAGTAATAAAACCAGGACTGGGTCTATGAGCCGAGCAGTGTCACTTCTCTGAAGAGTTGTGGCAAGCCATGCATGTGCAAGGGTCCGTTCTATGCCACTATCCCCTCGAAGACGTTCAACCATCAAGAAGAGGCATCTGTAATTGGGAAAAGTCTATTACATCCATATAAAGTAGGCAGTGATATTCATACATACAAACAATTGTAAACATTCTTATACTTTTATATACAGTAACTATACAGTAACTTCTCCACTTATGTATTTGTAAAAGTATAAAT
>NC_051404.1:36724935-36725275 GCF_015228065.2 Penaeus monodon
AATTTATACTTTTACAAATACATAAGTGGAGAAGTTACTGTATAGATAATAAGACAAATGGATCTGTTACAAAGTAGAGGTACTGGATGGTCATTTATACTTGCAAGTTGAAAGTCTAATGTACAGGATGGAGACGCTTCAAGATTTATACTTCAATTTTCAAATTAAAAAAATTTGGTGTTAACAGTATATTATATACAGCCTAATAGTATTCTATTCTACCTTTTCACATCTAAAAATGACAAAGAAAGGCTTCATGAAAAGATATGTTTATCTATGGGATGGGAAAGACAGCTGGCTGTACTAAAATCAGATGATTTTGTAACTCCACTTGAATCTC
>NC_051404.1:36725744-36727130 GCF_015228065.2 Penaeus monodon
GTTGTGGGCCTGGTATCAAATGTTAAGGACGAGTGGTGATAGAATGGAGATAAGAAAGCAGATTCAAATTACTATACGAAGTTATGACATCCTTACTCTCATTGGTTTATAACAATGCCGTTTGGGCATATCATCCTATGCCCACTGTAAGTTTATTTAATGAATTACTCGATAGATGCTTACAGGGAAGTCCATAGCGACATTATAAGAGAATACATTGCAAGGAGCTTTCACCTTTACTTTTCTTGACTTAAAGGATTTTTCATTTTCATTTTGACACTTTAAGCAAGATTTAAATATACTTAATAATCTCTCCATAACCTAATCCACAGTTTTGGCCATATGTTGATGTAAAAGGATCCATGTTCAAGAGTTAAGGAATGGTCGAAATCAATGAAGGCATAAGGCTTAAATTATAACCTGAGTTAGACATGTGGACACTCTATGTACAAGATTCAAAAACTCTAGGATCATAAACTAAAAGTGGTGAATGTTCAAACTCTTGGGATCATACTGTAGTCGGAACTTCCTGCTGGCCATGGATCCACCCATGTGTATGAATCCCGCAATACGAAATTTTTATGATGGCAACACGACCAGCTAACAGGTTAAGAATAAATCTTTAAATTCTTTAACTCATCAATTTATATATCGTTCTGAAATTTGTATATCTTTTCTGAACAATATATTACTGAGACCAAATGTTTAAAAACAGCTTTGAAAAAATTGTAACTGTCCAACCAATAAAGAACATACATACATACTAATATCACTTGAAAAAACAGAATTAAATGATTAAATATTCACCTGTCAAACCCTGGGAAATTTCCTGCAAGACCAGAAGATAGGTTTCTTGATACCTGCCACAGCGTCATCCACTGGTGCATGGCAACACTGTCATACTCTGCCCTGATGCCTTCATGACTCCATAGTACCCCACTCTCCTTGAACAAATAAAAAAAATTTTTCTTCAAAATCTTTTGTGTTGTTAAGTAAGAGAGCAAAGGCAAATGTAGAGCATACAAACTTTGAAATTTTTGAATGAAATGGTATAACCAGGTAATTGTGAAAAATGTCCAATCATGATGAAAGCAGTGGACTCATAATCAAATATGAATTAATTAGTAAGACTTACCTTCTCATCAGTCACAGGTACCTGCAATGTATATGTGAGAGTGGCAAGAATCTCCCTCTCCACAACAGACATAGGGGACTGAGGCGGAGCGGATGTCAGCGTTACACTTGGACTGCGAGGAAGAGTCAAGTTGTGTAACTGAAGGAGAAGTTCTGTGCTGCCTACATGGAGGTGACTCATTGATGGCCTCAAATGACTCCAAAGCTGTCTTGCCATGTGCTGAAATTAAAATTATGAAGCTTGAATCTTCT
>NC_051404.1:36727333-36730354 GCF_015228065.2 Penaeus monodon
CACACAAGAAAAAATGCAAAACTCCTGGGGCAAAGATTTTCTGGGCCATTAATTTCCAGCTATCAATTTGGGATCATTGTTCCTAGTGTTTCTATACTACTGATCTAATTCTTTAGGCCTAGAATTTCAAGCTGGGCTACCTGCATGTTCATGTATTTTTCTCCCTAGCTTCAGGTAGCCATCCATATATATATATAAAATGAAAAAGCACAAACCTGATACACCGTAGTATGATGAAGGAGGATGTGAGTATGTGTTGGTAGGAGTAAAGGGATTATATTAACAGACACAACCCCAGGTCCTCCTTTGCATCCAAGTTCATGCTCACTCCGCCATACAGACAGCTCTGACTGAGCCAACATCACCAACTCCAGCAGAGTAGACACAGATGCCATAACAAAGCGAGGAGAGACTTGACCCCCATTGATGACACACGCAATGAGCCCAACAAACCAGTGAGGAATCTGATTACTTGGCCTGTTCAGAGGGAGTCCAGGAGTCGTAGGAAGTGATGATAAGTCAACCAAAATGCTACAAGCAGCTTTGAAGACTTCAAATTGTTCATCTGCTTTGTGGTGAAGCTGCAGGACAGAAGTGAAGTCGGTAATTTCTCTCTGACTCTGTGAAAAGCCTGAAGACGATGTAGAAACTCTTGAAGGAGATGACCAGGGGGATGACTGTACCTTCTTCCCTTTACTTTTGACTGGAGAAGACTGTGTGGATTCTACTTTATTTTCACAGCACTGCAGACATTCTCTCAACAAATAATTCAGTTCTGATAGACTGTCCATCTGAAAACTTCCTGATCTACTGAGAGCACTCTGAAAATCAGCTAGATTTGAATTTTCTAATATAATTTTTTTCTGGATAAACTGCAAGAAGAATTTTTCAAATACTTTAACATAATTATATAATGGCATTGAGCCCTGATGACTAGGGCTCTGAGGTGCACTTTCATACTCATCCTCACTTGCTTCTTGTGATATCAAAAATCGTGACAGCTCTGTGGGTTGTGAGGGTATTTCTTCCATGTCAACTCCTGAATCGCTGGGTACCTCTTCCAAATTGGCATGCTTATCCTCACCACTGCTTACTACTTCTCCTTCTTGGTCAACATCAAACAAGTCCTCACTTATTTCAGGTTTAATTGCATTTGGGGTAGCAATTTCATTCTCCTTTTCTACAGAAGTGTCTTGTTTTTCTTTATTTTCATCTTCAGTTTCTCCTTTCAATCTTTCAGAGTCCTCCATAGATGAATTTGACACTACTGAGATAAAGGATGTTTCTGCTTCTCCGTCAGCTAAGTTCTCATTATTATTACTTTCCTCAGTGAGTGAATCAACTGAAAGGTCTTCAGTTTTTTTCCTTTCAACACTATTTGGATCATCCTCACTTGCCTCTATTCCTATCTGTACAATGCCACACTCTGAGGGAGGACTCTCTCTTGCGAAAGCTTCCTGAACAAGCAGAGGTCGAGGAATAGTAGACACTTGAGAAAGAGCATGCATCTGAAGGGATGCAAAGGTAGTGATGCTTGCTCTTGACTCTGGCCTTGACTGCGATGCTGAAGGAGGCAAAGTGACTGAAGGTATGAGTTTGTGTAAGATTGCCTGAGAGAGAGAAAGTCCTGCAGAGAGTTCTTTAGCAGTCAAAGTGCTGAGATGTTCTGTCAGAAGGGAGGTAACTGTAGACAACACCTCTGGGAGCCTTGAAGCTTGAGTCTGCTGCTGAGTATCGTGGGGAGAGACGTCAACAGATGTTGCAGCAGAGTGCAAATCTCGCAAACTGTCATGACTGAACTACCCACATCTAAAACAAGTTTGCCATCATCTTTTTTCTCACCCCCATCCATCTGACTAGCTTTGGCTTGACATGCCATGCTGAGTAAACCTGTGAGATGCATCCATGGGTATGATGGTTGTAGGGCACTAAACAGAAGAGTGGCAGTTTTCGTAACCTCATGGAGTCCCCTGTTTCCCCTCAACAACTGGTTTAGAGCCATCTGGTGAGCGAGATGGAGGTGGTGGTGTCTGCTTGTCTGTTGTGCTTTGTCTTCTGCTACTGGGTTCTGATGGGGTGTTATTTGAGGCTTGAAGCACTTGGCAGGTATGGTACAAGCACCTGTGAAAGTTATTACTAGTATCACTACTTTATAACAAAATGACTCCAATATGAACTGAAAATTATAAGACTGCAATTTTTAATTTATAAGGTTGAACTTTTAAAAATCCATTGCGCATCAAGAAAAATATCCTTAAAAATAAGCAATGGTGCCATTATAATATAGATATTACAATAACCATTCCCTGCACTGTAAACCCAAGACTAGATTTTGACCTTACATTAAATTCTTGAAACCTCAACACTCACACCAAACTTGGGCTTACCTTAATAGATCTAGAAATATATCATCCAGAATGAAAGGTCCAATTTCTGGCTTATCCAGCAGCGAGACTATCAGTCTATATGGTCGTAAATCAGGTGGATTGGTTCCCTGGCTGGCTTGCAAACAAGACACAACCCCTTCCACTAAAAGTGGTCTTGAGAATGTTTCAAAATATGCATTGACTTCAGTTCCATCTTCAGTGTTACTGTCACTCACAGCACTGTTGAGGCGCTTTACAACAGGATGTTCGGAAGACAAGAGTGAGAGGTTGATTTCAGATCCAAGCAGCCATGCATACAACCTCCTAACAGGTAGAGGAAAAATGTCAAATGATGATCAAAGAATCTAAAGAAATACATTATGATAATTTTTATGAACATATATAATGAACATTCGAGTAAAAAACAAGAATTTCTTATTAATTTCTTTACCTGTTCAGGGACATATCTCTCCTCAGCAACACTAAAATGGCAGAGGTGACAATTCTGACCAAGTCTGGCCGTAACAGTTGCGTATTGTGCATGGGAAGGGCAGCTAAAGTCAGGTCAAGAGCTGCTCTTTGCACCAATACACTACTATCTTCCATTGCTTGACACAATGCTGAGACCTGTTGAAGATGCACATGTGTCTCAAAT
>NC_051404.1:36730432-36731536 GCF_015228065.2 Penaeus monodon
AATCCTACCCTCTTTCTTTATCACAAACAAAAAGATAAGCAATTACTTATAAGATAAAGATCTTCATTTGAAAGGAACACTCACCATAACATCAATATTTGTGCCGAGGATATATAATTGATCTTCTGTGGACAATTTCTTATTATAGCATGACGTAATATGGGTGATGGCAGGAAGTCTCACTCCTGAGTTTCCCCAAACACAGTCCCACAAGCAGCCAAAGAATTCTGCTTGTCCCACTCCTTCAGCAACTCTTGTTAGCAGCTGAGATGTCCTAGAAGAGAGAGAACTACCCTGTACCTATCACTAAGATTTTATGAATGCTAAATTCTAAGTTATTTTATTCTTGAACAACTAATATAGTAGCTGAAATAAATTTTAAAATGTCTCAAACCAATAATATTTCTTCATGCAGAATATGCAAAATAATTGGGAATCATTAACACTTATCATTAAATATCTGTTGTGAAAAAAATATAAATGATACTGTACATTAGTGGATCAAGTATAACAAAATGTTTTAGAGAAACAAATATACATCTTACTAAAGCTTTATAAAGGTTTACATTTACTATCACTATTTTCATAAAGTAAGTAATACCCTAATCAGTTTACTACTTTCCTAATTTACTAATTTCCATCCTCCCATTTTATCTCCATAGCAAAACTTAGTAGTTTGACACTGTTTTCCCAAGTCTTTCTGTCCTTTCTACTAAATGCATGTACATCAGCTTCTTTCAAGTGAATATACCTTTCTAGATGATCAGAACCTTCTTCCAAGCCAGCCAGAATTCCTGACAGGAAACCATTCAGCCCTGGGCGTAGTCTTGGGCCCAACGGGACAAAGTGAGTTTCATATACTGTTAACAGGGCTGATCTTACGTTCATTGCTGCACTGCTAAATAATGGAAATAAGCCTGAAAGAAAATTGAAAATATTACATAATATTTGACTTTGCGTGGACCGAAGTACTGCCACATCAGGTAATTTCAAAATTATATATTTTCCTTTCAAGAAATGTCAATAGTCTATATATACCAAATTCTCAAATTGGAAATCTCCCATATCATTAAGCAATCACAAAAATTTTCTACATCCAATGGT
>NC_051404.1:36731585-36732442 GCF_015228065.2 Penaeus monodon
CAAACTAAAAGAGATTCTGTGTGAAAATGAAAGACACAGACTTCAATCTATATCTTAAAAATCTATATTCTTAAAAATAGGGCACAAACCTGCACTGTATATGAAGAGTTCTTGTGAGAGCCTGTTGGTCCCCATACACTTGAATATTATATCATATGTTTCCAAGGCTTTCAAATGGACACCCGATGGTAGTGCTGGGTGCATGCATTGCGCTAATCGTTTGCTTATCGTTATTCTACGAGGAACCACAGGATATTTCATGTGGGATAGTAACACCTGTTGTGGATAAAAGAGGAGTCAAATCAGTCTGCACACAATGTAATACAAAGTATCCTTACTCAAAAGATATAAGGGGCCATGTGAAACAAAATTAAGAACTCAAAGGAAAAGTGGTATTTCAGGTGGATAAAATGCTTCACTGTGTCTTTCTCCACTCCTGACTTTTTAAATGTTGACAATTATGTCATATCATTTCAATTCACTTTCAAAAACTTTCAATCTGAAGAGTCTACTGATAACTATCGTCAGATACTTGGAATATTAGGATTCTGAATAAGCTGAATGATACAGTAATGCTTGCAGAACATTAATTAATCTATTGGTAAATTAATTCAAAATTATTAAGAACATTAAGGTTACAGAAACCAAACACTCATTAAAAATAAGTTATCTACTAAATGCTTGCAAAATATTTGATCCCTCAACCCTAGAACAACCATTTACAAAATATCCTAGACAATGAACATACGTTGCTACTGAATAGACTTTTTTCAAAAACTAAAAACTTATAACATGAAACCATTTTTCATAACACAGCTGTCCTACTATAACTCTCCAAAAGAGAAATTACTTATCAA
>NC_051404.1:36733040-36734152 GCF_015228065.2 Penaeus monodon
GCCGTTTTGGCACTGCAGTGAAGCACCCAGATTCAATGGGAAAACTCAATGCTGACATGTACTTCACACACCAGGCATCAACATGAGAGAAAATGTAGAAGTACGGACAATGTAATTTTAACTCAATCATGATGGAAATCCCCAATGCAATACCAAACAGTACATCGGGAGGCATACAGAGTCAACTGCTTGAAGGGAAATTCATAAACATTGGAAATATAAAAATTACCCCACCCTCTATGTTCTTGGTTACAGCATAAACAATTTTTTTGGTAATGAGGCAAATGAGCATTACTTAAACCAGGCTCAACCATGCATGATGAAGAAATGTAATCCCGGTGATATGGGGCATGGCACGATAGGATGCAATTCAGCATCCTATTATGCTGATTGGGTTACGTCTATCTTTAAGGGATTGTAACCCCTAAATGACCAAAGACATGGCAAAACAAATTATCACCTGTTAAGTGCACAAAACTTGACACACATGGCATGGATGTATGATGGGTTAATGCAAACTGGAATTCTTAGAATACTTATGACCTTCTATGAAAAGTGTGGCCTAGATATCTGTTGTATCATTATTCCTGTACAAGTCTCTAAGGCAAATTGACATAATCATAAATTCATGAATCTTTCTAAACCTCATAATCATTAATTTTCATTGTCTACACATCAATATCAAATTTGTACAATGATCTTGTGCCTTACCTTATTGAGTTTCCCCAGAGTCGAGATGAGATCAGCCCATTCACTAGTATTTTCAAAGTTGCGGAGCGTCTTGTCCACTGCGGCCACATAGGCGCGGTATTTTGAATCTCCAAGCAAGTCATATTCTTCCAAACTTAAGCCACTCATACTGAAAAAGTGATTGAAAAAAATGAAGTTAATTTGAAAAAAATGAATGATGCATCAATAAAATTGTGTTTTTCTTCTGAGGAGAAGTACTCATTAAACAAAACATGCCTAATGAGCATACAATACACAGTAAAATGCCATGCTAACCAATCACCAGCAAGATGTGAATTACAGGAAAAAAATTAAATCAAAGAAGGGATGAAAGGGATTTCTAGAAGGATGCCAAGAATGAGATTTGGGGGGAGTTGACTCAC
>NC_051404.1:36736225-36736491 GCF_015228065.2 Penaeus monodon
GGGGGGGGAGCAGGTGTGTTGTGTTCTGGTGTGTTTTTTTGCAATTGGTTTGTTTTTCGTGTATGCCCTTTCGGTTTTCTCTCCCCTTCAAAATAACCCTATAGAAATATGCCCCTCCTCATTCCAGTGGTCTATTTTTCATGATTTATAAATTCAAGATTGCTATATCCATTATTTACTATAGCATAAAATATAATTTTAACATAGTAATCTTCGTGGCCTCTTCCCCAAAAGGGAAAATTCCTTTCTGGGGGGGAAAAAAAATT
>NC_051404.1:36737846-36738400 GCF_015228065.2 Penaeus monodon
CAGAAGAAATGCTTTATATGAAACTTAGTTTTAAAAATTAGAACACCATAATATCCCTTATCCCATTAACACACTAGGATTTGGCTTTACAAAATTGTATGTGCAAACAAATAGTTCTAAGCAGATGATAAAATTGTGACATGTGTTACAAAGATCATTCAAAAATAAAAATCATTTAGGATGTAACCAAACAAAAATGAACTGATAATAAGATGTTAGATATGATACTGGATTTTGTCAACTTAAGACATTATGTTCAATTATATTGAGCATGCATATGCTTTCATGGAGTTTCCATATATTGTATGAAATTATTCAATTCTGTGACAATAAATCTGAATTTAACATCTTAACATTTTAGATTGAAAAAAAAATTAAATACACTCGCACATACTTCCACAACATATCTATCACTTTAGCTGCCAAGCAGAACGAACCATTGATTGTATCTTAAGTCAACAAAGGTCAAGTGTCAGCACTACATCTTGGGATCAACTGAATCACTAACCTATACCGGTACACCATGAGCACACCCAAAACAAAATGAGGGGCAG
>NC_051404.1:36738435-36740020 GCF_015228065.2 Penaeus monodon
TTCAGAACTGATCATCATCACAAAGCGCATGGAATCATAAGGTCACATTGGCTGTGTATTTCTAGCTTACCACGATGTTAATACATATTTATTAACCCACTGCACCAGCTTGGCCTCCTGCACTGAGCTTCGGTTCATCTTAGACTCCATGAAAACAATGTGTTTAATGTCCGTAAACCTTTTCACATTACAGCAGATCAAATCTGAAAAAGGTAACATGCATATATGCTGTGTGTTCTGTTCTTTCCACAGCAGAAGAACAGGTTAGAAGTGTTTGCTGGTACGGCAAAATGGGAAATACACAATACCTCCGTGCAGAACATCATGAGAGGGGTTAGTAAGTTGGCTCATGCACCATGGTTATAGCTACATAATGGCATGCTACTTTACCGCATTCTCTTGATACAAGCTTCAACACAAGTTAAAACATCTATAGCCCATTGCAAAATACAAAAAATGCCAAGAAAGGATGGCAAATACTACATGCATTCTGTTTCTTATCATCATTATACTTGATGAAACACTCACTTCATATTTATACAAATAAGATATACCTCAAATTCAGTATGTTATATGTGAGAGGATCTGTATTACCATGAGTTCTCACGTCATACTAATCTTTCTTGCTTATATATCATCAACAATATTCCATATTCTAACATATGAATGATTTTCAGCCTCTGTTTCTTTTGAGGGATAGTCTTAAACCTTATTGCCAAAAGAAACCTTTAGTCCTTCCTAGTGTTATTTCCTAACTGGATAGTTGGGATTAGTTTGTGTTTTATTAGCCCACTTAAGCACAGTAACTATAAATAATTACCATGTAGTTTACCCAATGGCGAGACAAAGCCTTCTCAGCAGCCTGGTTACTGAGCAGAAAGTGCCAGTAGGGGGCCATCCACATGCACAAACTCACAAGAAATTGCTTATTGGCAAATTAACTCAACAGATTGACATTTCTCATTACCAGTTAATATATGAACTTGTTTGAATGAAAACTATTTCTGCCATGCTGTGTTATGTAACTCCACATAACCCAAATAAGTGATATGCATACTCGTACCATGTACATGAGTGAGTTAATATGGCTCTCTGTATGTTATGGTACCACATGCAGTTACTTCTATTGCCACTGTGAGGGTCAATTAGAAATAAATAACATTTCAGGGAGAGCAATCCATGACTATGAACACTTTGTAGCCAAAACTTACCTGTATTTCATAGTGTAGTTGTTTGTGGTTAATTATCAAATGAAGGTGTTTGGAGTTCAGCCTAGTACCAAAGCTTCCACATCTTCATAGATTTCACCTTCAGTGTACAAAATATAGAAAATTTGGAAATGTTGTTTTAGGATAAAAGTTTATCTTATGTGAATGAAAATACATTACACAGTCCTTTAAGGTGATTCATTTTTGCAGACGACAAGAGAATATGCAAAGACAATTTTTTATCCTCTACCGTCGGTGAAAGAATAAACTATTCTAGAGCCTAGAGTCATTCCTGTCACAAAAAATCACTGGATTATGTATAATACCTTTAACCATTTTACATGTTATATCACTTAACACAATAGGCATTCAACTGC
>NC_051404.1:36740066-36743889 GCF_015228065.2 Penaeus monodon
CTTGTCTAAAGTTATCTCCCCACTCAATCTTTGAATTCCTTGATTTATATAACCTTGGTTATAAAAAAACAAACTTTTACAGTAAATCTTAGTTATATTACACACAGTTTAATGTACCACATAAGCATATATGTCTAAAAAGTAAAATAAACAAATTAAAACAGTAAGTGCACCTAAAATCCAAAATATCATTCACAAATAGGAAGAAAGTAATGGCTGTAGAGCTAATCATACAAGTGAGTATAATAAAAGCAGTCAGTTTTGCTATGTGTCTGGTACTTGGACAACTATCAATGTAGTTGTTTTTGTAATTGCAGTTCCACAGAGAGCCCTTTATAAGAAACCCATACTAGGCAACCATCGTACCCAGGTCACTATGACTGTTGAGTTGATTTAATGTTGTGGCACTGTACACTCTTCAAGTATGTATGATACTGACAATATGGTGGGATTCACAGTTTAGGTGGATGTTTGTCTCTGTGTTATTTAGTTTATGTTTTAGGTTAGATTTGGGAGTGTGCACTTTAGTTTATGTTCATTTGTGTTGAATAAGGAATGATGTCTGTGGTGAAACTGTGTGAAGCGTAATCTGTCTGTTCTTGGCAGCTGTGTTTCTGTTTTTGTATGATGATGGTGGATGTGTAGACATGTAGTGACAAACATATAATGTACTCCGAATTCAAGATGGTGTTGTGTGGCGAGGACCTTTGTTTCTGACTGCCAACCTAGTCACATATATGGCATGACTGCATAATAACTGATGAATAGACAGTCTTTCTGATTCACTTCAGTTTATGATAACTTCATCTTTCAAACCTCTTAGCTATAGCCATGTCTCCTCTAATAATTGTTTGTGTCTGTTGTATCAAGATAAACCGATCCTTATGTACTATCAAAGTAGTCTCTCTAAAGAAGACTAACATATTTTCTTATGTTTCTCTCGCTTGATGTGGAATCACTGATATCTTTATAAAGTAACTAGGTTATGTCTATTCAATGAAATAAATCCAAAAACAAAGGAATTAGCATTATTACTACATAGAATCTTAATAATATTCAATAGAATTAACAATCTAATTCGTGAATCAAGCAAAGCAAAAATAACAACAAATAAGTGTGGGAAAATTTAATATTTTCTTGGAATATGTAGAACCATTATCATAACATACAGTAACATATTTGGCATGTCTTTCGAATATTCCTGTTAAAATATGAGTTCTGAAAATTAGGGTAATTTTCCTTACGAAGATTTACATTTACAGAAAAATATACATTTAATGACAATTTACTTCTTTTGTTTGAGACTGAATTTTGGTCGTCTCACGCTTGCTTCTTTCATCACAACTAAACATATTTGGCGATTTTCTCTAATCAACTACACTATAACAGTCATGCACTGTGCAAATTCCAGTCAATCCAGGAAACATATTTTCATATAAAAGCACTAGCAGATAATTTGTAAACCACCTGACTATGACGCCGACGATTATCTGCGGAGTCCAACTTCCAAGTTTTAGGTCTCATTTTCGCTATCATCTCTTCATTCTACTAAACATAATTATGCCACACTACTAATTAACTGTGAATCGTGTGTCTTACACTGTCTCTAGGTGATTTAAATACCTGGAATCACTATATTTGCGACGTTCCTTTGCTTGACGCCCTCATATTCCAATGTTTACACCTGCATCATCAGCTGTCTGTGACGTCAGTATAAAGAGATCATTGGTGTAAGTATTTTTATTTGTTTATAAAATATCTTGACATGAAAGTATAACGAATATGGAATATATATTTTTTTCCAAGTAACGAGAAGGTGTTGATTATTTGTTAATGATATTTGATTGAGAAAATGACGGTGTATATCTCTCTCTCGAGAATGCCACGACGAAGTTTCGGGTAGATTTAAACACATTATTGTTATCTTCAACATAATCCTTTAATTTGTATGCTGTTAGGAATTGCCAAACATTTATAAAAAAAATATTCGCAAACTTCAAAATTTATACCACTCATTGTAGTTACTACCGGACATTAAAGCATTATCTAGATATCTTACATTATTAACACGGATAAGCAATTGAACTATTAAATCCACACGCAGCTTAATTTGCCTAGAACGAAATTACATATAATTCATCAATGCAAATACTACCACTTTAAGTTTACTGGCACGAATATGATGTATTAATCTGTATTCAACATTCAACAATACGCCATCAGAAAGGTAAACCGCAAGAGGCCGGCGCAAGGGTATCTGGAGACCCCTGTGCGAGCCCTACTGTATACAACTTATCATATGATTTTGCATTTTATCGACTTTCCTTTGACGTAAAGGAATATTCTATAACCGCCAGGCTATTCTCTCCTTTTCATCTGTATAACTATTTGTCATCCCCCCCGAGAGTAGAAAATCACGTTCCAGTCTCTAACTGGTACGTTTGGTGTGCTCATAAAATGGTATTCTTGTTCTTTTTTTCTACCGTGGGCAAGTCAGACCGTGTTCTTGTTTAAGTTAATGGTGATGGTGATAGTAATAAAAAAATACCGTATCCTGACAATCTGAGATCTAGTAATGCTAATTCCGTTTTTCCATCTGTGCACGACTGGGTTCCTCGTCTCCCTCGTTCTTCGTTTTCATTCATATAACGTACCTTGCTCTCTTCTTCTCCATTTTGCTTCCTTGTTGTATAGAAGTGTTTGAAAACTTCTCGTTGCTTTCGTCATTTGTCACAAAACCCACAGCCTCTTTAATCTTGGTATCCACACATTTGTTCCGTCTCATGCAAGCAAGATATCAGTTTCACACGATACATGCCAGCACACCAA
Organism: Penaeus monodon; assembly: GCF_015228065.2. NCBI lineage: Eukaryota > Metazoa > Arthropoda > Malacostraca > Decapoda > Penaeidae > Penaeus > Penaeus monodon. The sequence continues at coordinate 36,742,896 of NC_051404.1, forward strand.
CCAAAAACTGCGCTAATAATAAAAACAATCTCACACTACCACTGTGCGACGTAAGAGACACTGATAAGATTTCCACGACGGTTCCCGACACCCACTACGACTCGAGCAAGGTCTATATAAGTATATAGACCTTGGACTCGAGGACCTTCCCGGACAACCCCGTGAGGATGAACTGCAGGAAGTTGAGTGTGCGACTATTTCCCTTGCCGACACATCCTGCCTTTCAGCTTTGTACACACTCGCTATTGTGTGAATCAAAGACAACATGATACGCATTTTATTCATATTAGTATCATGTGGTGGACGGATATTGTCTTATCGGTGAATATCTTGACATCAACGGAGTACTGTACATGATGGAAGTGTTATGAAATTATATTTTTTCATGTACAAGAATACTGTTATAAACAGTCGAGGGGAATTTAAAGGTACGAATACTGTCGCATGAATCACAGTGTTGCTGAACATTATAAATACGTACACAGGCAAAGATGTCATGTGTCACAGCAATCTGAGAATAGCCTTATTAATTTTATTTTCGTTTTCCTTGTTAATACACTTTCAATAGGGTTCTTCTATAAAATTACATGAAGAGTTAAAGGCAAAGATTAACCAAAAATATAATATTTACTAGACGAAAGTAGTATATTATATTTCACCAAAACCAGTTCCATGAACCCTTTCACGAGCTAAACATAAAAATATAAGCAAACTAAAACGTGGGAAACCATTTATTGTTCTAACATGGAAGGGACAAGGCATGGGGTTAAGACCCTCAGGTGTCAGGTATCCCAGGGAAGAAAGTACACTCATATCATTACACCCGAAAACGGTTTGGTTTCAAATACCAGAAAAGATATAGTCATTAAGTTAGATTGGCATCGCTCTTGTAGTTGAAATGCGACTAAATGATTGGCCTCTTTAGATAATAATAATTCCATCTACTATATCGTAGAGCATTCTCTGGATCGTCTGTCCATCATATTTTTTTCTT
>NC_051404.1:36745587-36745788 GCF_015228065.2 Penaeus monodon
TATAATAACAGTGATATAGATAAGTGGAATAGGGTCATGACCTCCCTTTTTTCAACCGTGAGAGTTTCAAAAGAAATCGAATTACTTCAAGTACACCAATTAACCCATTGCTTTTAGGATCTCCAAGTATTAACATTCAGACTTTTTTTTACGAAACTGCTCATGTGATAACGCAAAACAGTGACATCAGCGATTATAACT
>NC_051404.1:36745998-36746166 GCF_015228065.2 Penaeus monodon
AAAACGAAATGAACAACAGTAGCAGTTATCATTATCGCCACAATGTCATTATAACGATAATGGTAACAAGTGTTTCGATTAGAATCGCTATAATGCTATGGAAGGTATCACAAATGGCATTAATGATGGATATCACTGATAACATTAATAGGGGTATGGAACGTATCG
>NC_051404.1:36747276-36750094 GCF_015228065.2 Penaeus monodon
TGTAAAAGTGTCATGCCTTTGTTAACTCGATTCATTAAGTTACGGTTTGGATATTATCAGAGGAGATATGATATAGCCGAAGTTAGGGAGAGGAGAGAAAATAAAATAAAAAGTGGTCTTATGAAGTATTCTAGGGAAGTATGTCTACACCGAGGAGGGAAAGATAAGGAACACGGAGAGATAACAGCAAATGGAAATTAACGAGTATGATTTTTAGACTAAAAGGTTTAGAATTTTAAGGTGTCCAGATATCTGCAAATCGTTTAATAATGTATGTTGATTTTGGAAAAAACGAGTTTTGAATTTCACATTCAGCTTTCAGTGCAAATAAAGTGAGTTATTTAGTAAAGGTATAATCTAAAATGCATGGAGACAGAATTTCAGATAGAAAAAAAAATCAAACAATGCAAGTATTAGAATTGTCCGGCAGGGACCACCTTATTCTTGGAATATACATCCTCATCGCCATCAAGTAATTAACAAGAAAAAAAAATGAACTGCGCTTGTAAACCATTGATGCTTGTGCCATTCTGCTGGTACCAGTGCCCTGAATGGCAAATGGAATGAGGAAATAAGGAAATCACTGTACATACAATAGTCCCCGCTCTGAAAACAGAAAACGACGACCGGCGTGACGTCACAATACCTGCGCGCCATCTCTGAGTAAGAGCATCAACTTCGCGCGTGAGCTTCAGTGTTTTGTTTACAGGTGGAGGAGGAAGGCGTGTCGTCTCAGCTCGCGAGGGAAAAAACGGAAAATTAAGGGAAACAAAGACCCAAAAATGTCCCCCAACGAAGAGAAAGACGCTCCTTTGCTCCCTTGGGATAATTTCAGTAACTGGGTGCACGCGATATGTGTCGTCACGTTCGATTTAGAGCTCGGGCAAGCCATGGAGGTGAGTTGTAGTGTGCATTGTTTTTTTTTGTTTACATTACTACGAGCAAATTGAAATGAATTTCGAGAGTGAAAAAGCGTTTATTTTACTGGGCTTCTTATTTTCGTTATACTATATCGAGGTAGAGCCTTGCGTGTAGTGTATAACCTGTTGTGGCTTTTATTTTTATTGCTGAGAGGAAATGCCTGTGACTGTAATTGTATGGAAGAATATCTATATAATTTCTTATTTTCTGTTAAGTTGTGTTGCATGGAATGTCAGTCAACGTGCAGATATGTCGGGTATTATATGAAATAAGGTACTTATAAGATATAGTTGTATTCCTGCATCCAGTGAACATACTTGTATCAAATGAAAAAAAGAAAAAAAACAAGGATAATAACACCATTAATTTATCATTACATGAATATATATTTCTCAACAAATGTCATTTACAAAGATAATCCATTTTATAATCATAGTCAGAGACCATGATTATGACTACATTTCTCTTCTTAAATCAACAAAAAACAAAGACCTAAAAGTTCATTATGTATTAAAATTCAATTTATTATTATTTTCTTTTATATATTTTTGCTTGGTTAGTTCCTAATAAAGGTTGTATGTCTATTTCTTAAACTGTCATGTTAATAGATTTGAATTAATATATTCTGATAGTGGTATGCAACTATATTTCATTCATTTTAATGCCTCATCTGCTATTTAGATCAGTTTTAATGTGTTTGTAGATGATATTTTGGCTGCAGTTTCCATACCTAATGAATTGGAGATTTTTTGAATTACAGATCGTGTAGATAATTTTGCGTGAAAAAGGATACAAGTATAAATATTTTGTCATGGAAAAAATATTATTTTTGGCTTCTTGCAAAATTATGACTTGCCTGAAAGTGATGTGATGTTTTTAAAGGAAAAAAAATCCAAAATGTTTCAGAAGTGTCATCATGAGGGCACATCTCATTAATATTCTAAACATTTATAAATTACATACACTCCTATTGATATCAGGAGTGAAAGTTTGGTAGATTTGTCATGTTCAGAAAGTTTGATAGAAATGCCCCTGTCTGCAGATATTTTTTCAACCTATGAATTTATTTTAAAAAAATTATTATTAAAGATATGAAGAAACAAGGAAATATATATGTTACTATAGGCAGTCTTAGTCTGCTTGTTTTATCAACTGGCATTACCTTTCTATGATCTCAAATATCAGACCTGTGCTGTGTGTGCTCTGTAGGTGTTGATGAGTATCAGAACAACAGTGGTATCTGTGCAGCACTGTGTTAATTTCACATAAGGACTGATAAGGATGTGGTTCTCCTTATCAGTTTTTAAATCACCAAAACGCAAGGAACCGTTAGCGTGGACTATTTGGTTTTTATTTTGTTTATAGTTAATGTCAAAGATATAGATTTACTTTTTTCCCTTTTTATTTTTTTATTGGTTATATGTTGTTTATGTCTATATTGAAGCTAACATTAGGATCAATTATCTTATATTAAGCTATCAAGTTGCAAAAGATGTCACAGTTTCAGTTAAACACTTGTACACTGTAGTTATTATGCAAGAGAAATGTGGAAAAACCAGACTCATCGCATGAAGTTGCCCAGAATATCAATAAAGTACTCTAAATGACGAGAGGATATATAGAATTTAACCGCTGAAGTGTTAGAAACCAACAGAGCTGTGAGTTCGAACATCATCTGTATTTATGTTGAGAAATGTTATGCAAGGGTGAAGTTGATGAATTTGGAGTGAATTGGTGAGCATGGATACAGCATTCATTTTTCTATGGCTCACAAGGACCTCATTAATGTATTTATATATATGGAGGTGAAAAAAAACTCAGTATGTCTGAGATTGTTTATATGACATGCTCTTTGGAATCTAGAATGGCCTTGTTTATCTTATGTGACATGTCATTG
>NC_051404.1:36751018-36751112 GCF_015228065.2 Penaeus monodon
TCCCCCATCTCATCTCCCCCATCTCATCCCCCCTCCCCCCCACCAAACATCGGCCTTAATCTCTGTTGGCCAGCATCCAGTCCCCGAGGCCGCG
>NC_051404.1:36751263-36751362 GCF_015228065.2 Penaeus monodon
CTTTTAGTATGTTCAGGGCCGCTCTTCTTAGCTACGACTTGGCCCTCTTTACCTCTTTAGCTGTTCGTCTCTGTCCCTCTTTACCTCTTTAGCTGTTCG
>NC_051404.1:36751710-36752838 GCF_015228065.2 Penaeus monodon
TTTCCACTCGCACTCGCTCGCTCTTCTTGTTCCCCTCTTTACGATTTTTTTCAGTCTGCGTGGGTTTATTGATAGGACAGCTTATATCTTGGTGATATTTGGGTTTGGGGGGGGGGGGGGGACCTTGCTTGGCTTCTGTGAATAACGTGATTTTTTTTTTTTGTGAAACTTGGATTATCTTCGTCTACACGGTTTCTCGAGTCACGTGATCTCGTTTGCCTGATGTGAAATGCTTTTAACTTTCTTGAGTTCTTTTAGCTTGATGTGATTTCTTTCTTTATAATTCCGCGATGTCTTTTGGGCACGCATGAAATTTCGAACTACGTTGAGCTACGGGAATATATATATTTTTTTCAAACCTTGTTGACTCGATTGACGGTTCGTCAAGTGTGATTCGAGCTTCCATCCAGCCTCCCCGACGACGCCGGTGATTTGAAGCTCAGATGGGAAGCTTTTCGAGGGGGACGTGGTGAGGGCCGCGGGAAATCTCGCAGCTGCTCCTTCCCCGCGATAACAAGGAGTGGTCGGCGGGCGCGGCGACGTCGGGGGGGGGGGGGATTTCACCATCGCCGGTAAATGAGGACTAAGCGCGTCTAATTAGGACGAAGGAGCATGTTGGTGACGGCGGGGCGTTGTCGAGGGATACGGCAGTCGCGGTTCTCGTGGAGGCTGGTTCGCCCTACGACGTGGCTCTGGGGTCTTTCGTTGGCGTTATTTATTTATTTATTTTCTCGTGGTCGTATCTTTTCGGTATCTCTTTGGTGTCATTGTCATTGTTTTTTTGTTTTTTTTTATATCTTTCTTTGGTATGTTTTCGTTATTTCCTTGTTTATTTACCTCGCGGGGACCTGGGCGAGGGATGCCATGTTGATCTGGTGGGCACTCGGTCGGGATGGCGTCCGGGGGAAAGGAGGATGCGAGAAGGAGAGAGGGGAATGTATCGGAAGAAAAAAGGGAGATGAAAGGACAAGAAGAGCGAGTGCGGGCGTGGGTGGTGCGGCGCCGGGTAATGGAGTGTGAGCCGAAGGAAGCGTGAACACCAGGGCGACGAGGGGGGTTTCCGGGTTTGCGCATTTTGCTGAAGCTAGTGATGGGTTTTAATATCACCTAGTGGGAAGCTAAGATTAT
>NC_051404.1:36753176-36753558 GCF_015228065.2 Penaeus monodon
CCAGCGTGGTGCACCGTTTAGGATTGGCCGTCTGCAATCTGCGCTCATTGTATAATAATGATGACAGGGATGATCATCGTCCTCAAAATAATCTTAATAAGAACAAAGATAATCCCAGATCTTTTATTTAAGACTCGATGCCAGGGGAGGATATTACTCAAGAGAGATTCATCCCGCGGTGACTCGCTCTCATGCGCGCTTAATGGCCGGGGAAGCTCGTGAGGTGCGCCTGAACTGATGAATGGGCTCCTTGCATTGGCCTTAATAGGCGCACTGGCAGCCGTAGGGAAGGGAGGGGGCGTGGCGGGTGATTCCTTGTTGATTGGTTTGCGGTTTTTATTATGCAGTTTTTTTGATGGTTCGTCGGAGTGGGTATTGTTTG
>NC_051404.1:36754001-36754213 GCF_015228065.2 Penaeus monodon
TATTAACCGCCCGTAATGCATCGAAGCGAGCGAGGCGAAGCGCCCCGTTCCGTTAGCCTGGCCGTGGATGGGGCGAGCGATGGCACCGTGGCCTTGACACCGGCTTCCTGTTGCCACCTTGTTGACAGAAGGCGCGGCGCAGGTGCCTGGGCGCTCGCCTCCGTCTCGCATGGTACATGTACTTAAGGCTTTTCTGTGTGTATTGGGGAGGG
>NC_051404.1:36754626-36755402 GCF_015228065.2 Penaeus monodon
CTTGGGTTTGCATAGGTGACTGGCTGTGCGTTCCGATCTGTTTATGGTCTATGAAAATGGCAAAATAAAGTACTTGAAATGGCAACCTCATTTGTTCGAAACTTTTAGGCCAGACGAGCTTCTGTCTCCCAGGCTACGGGAACCGAATGAACAAAATAGTATAGGATTAAGACCTCCCATGCGAAATTTCATTAGATTTTCGCATCAGACAGATTGCCAGTCCTGTTCCGGGTCTGCCAGCGAGCTCCCCTCTCCCCTTAATCTTGTTACGAAACTAGATCTTGCCTGTTTCTCCCGCGAGCAATCTGGAGCGCTGGGGCATCCTAGGGAGTCAGACTTTTGATGTTGGAGGAGGATCAGCTTCACCGTGCTTTGTTCGGTGGGAGTCGGAAGCACTTCTCATGGAATAGATGATTCCCGTCAAAGGTATTTTTTTAAAGTACGGATACCGGTGAGGGATACATAGGATCAACACGCTGTGGGGTCTTTATTCTTCCCCTCCCCTCCCCTCCCCTCCATCCTCACGTTCCTGTAGGTTTTGCCGGTGGAGGAGTGCGGGGAGGCGTCGCCCCGCCGGCAGCAGGGCCTTCTTGATTGGAGGTGAGACGGGGCCATGGGAAGTGTGTCAGGGGGAGTCGGTGTCAGGTCGCGAAGGGAATGTTCATGCCAAGGGGAACAATGCGGCGTCTCGCACCTGGCGGACCCATTCTCTCGGGCCAGGGGCTATTGTTCGTGTCTTTCCCCCCTCCCCTTCTGTCTCTCGTGTTTTGGTCATC
>NC_051404.1:36755457-36756556 GCF_015228065.2 Penaeus monodon
CGTACTACCTCTACAGTAGTAACACCGCATCTCCCTCCACATCCACATCTCGACCGCAGCCTCCTCCATCACATCCACCTCCATCCTACCTTTCCGGTTTCCTTTTTTTCTTCCATCCCAGCCCTCGGGAGGAGAAGAACATCGCCAGAAAAGGGAAAAAAGTGTGGTTGAATCTCTTTCGTAACTGCAGAAACATGCGGTATAATGTTCTCCGCCCAGCTGCATTAACGTACGTTGTAATGTTGAGTGGCATGTGACGCTGTTGCTGTGGGAGTGTTAGGGGGGGGGGTACCTCCATCTGGGATTTAGGTATGAGTGTCAGCCGTGTTTATTATGGATGGTCATTTTTCGTATACATAATTGGCTAGGGAGGAAATCGCGTGTTTTAGAAAAGGGAGAAGAAAAAGAAAAACAGACTTGTTATCATCGTAAACAAAACCCTCAAACCAAGGATCCGAAAGCGAAAGTCGGAGGTAAACAAACAGACATCTTATCCCGCAACGTAGCGAGGTCAGCTGCCATGCTATCGTGACCGAACTAGCGTAGTAGCGAGATACATCAGCTCAGCATTGCATTGGCGAGTGCATACAAGCGGAATGCTGGAGCACGCGTGAGCATGCAACAGTTTACCTTCAAAGGAGATCTTACTTTGTGTCGATTAGCTATTAGACATGGGAAGTGCAGGAGCATAGATGGAAACTATGCAGGCGTGATATCTCCGACGCAGCTGGTATTAACTGGTATTAACCCCTCGACGATTAGAATTGCATACGTGTGTGTGTGTCCAACGAAAATGCAGAAATATGCGTTCTTATTCACATTGCAGCTCGACTGGTATAACTGCACAGTGCATATGCATATTGTATAGTTTTGTTAGCCACAGGAAAACCGTCGTTATTATTTGAAGTTAAATTATGGTGTTCATCTACATTTTTTGTCGTTGCGTTTGATGGAATGGAATAAAAAAAAGGCATATCGGGTGGCCGCCCACTGAACCGCTAGGTGGGCGTATGCCCATGTTACAGGAAGAGGTTGCACCAGGGATACACGCCTTTTCATGCTATCGAAACCTGGTTTTTGCGGTCCCCCCCCCCCATGT
>NC_051404.1:36756723-36756890 GCF_015228065.2 Penaeus monodon
CCTTCTCCCCCTCCCCCCCTTTCCCTTTCTCTTTCTCCTACCCTTTCCTCCCCCCTCCTATCTCTCCTCTTCCCTCATTCCCGTTTCCTCTCCCCTCTCCATTTTCCTCTCCCCTCTCCATTTTCCTCTCCCCTCTCCCCCATTTCCTGTTCTTTCCGCTCTCCCCC
>NC_051404.1:36756964-36757419 GCF_015228065.2 Penaeus monodon
CCTCCCTCCCTCCTCCCTCCCCACTCTCCCTCCCCACTTTCCTTCCTTCCCTCCCTCCCCACTCCTCCCTCCCCACTCCTCCCTCCCCACTCCTCCCTCCCCACTCCTCCCTCCCCACTCCTCCCTCCCCACTCCTCTCCCTCCCTCTCTCCCTCTCCTCTCTCAACTCTGGACACATTATCGTCTTAGGACAGGAATCTATATCTATAAACGTCTACCGAGGACGTGTTAGGAGAGAAGCCAGAGGACAGAATCTCCGTAATCATCGTCGTGAAGGCTGCCTGCCCCGACTCAGCGCCGTGGCAAGGAAACGAAGAAGCCATAGTAGACTTTTGCGAAAGAGTTTTCTCGCAGAATCGGAGGACCGAGCAAGTAGCGCCGAAGTCTCGGTCTCGCTCCTGACCGCCTCCCCTCTCCTCCTCTCTCGCTCTCTCTCTCCCTTTCACTCCCTCCTC
>NC_051404.1:36758326-36758720 GCF_015228065.2 Penaeus monodon
CTTACTAGCGATTGAATGAGGAAAAAAATCATTGAGCGCGTGAGATGACTCATTGTTTGTCTGTGGCATTGTTACGTGTTTCGAGTTTGTTGTGTCGCGTGCACGGGGGCCATTATCGACCCCTGGCTTTGGACTCGGTGGCTCTATGCACTTTTTTTTTTAGTTTTGGTTTTAGTTTTTCCTCGTCATTCCGGTATAGTACGTTCGGCGCGGCGGATTCCGGATGGGCGGGTAAAAAGGTCAAAGCGCGAAGGTAGACGTCGGTGGGAGAGGATGGTGGGTGCTCTCGCGTGCTCCGTTTTCTTTTCGGATGGGTTTCGTCTGTTTTTTTCGTTGCCTCTCGAACCTTCAGAACGTCGGGTCGGGAACGATTCTAAGTGTTTGTCTTTGTCTG
>NC_051404.1:36758790-36758993 GCF_015228065.2 Penaeus monodon
ATTTGTCTCTATCCGCTTCTCTCTCTCTCTCCCGATTGACTGGGCCCGACGGCTACTATCGGGCCACAAGGGAAATGGGCGCATTGCATGTGTGTCTCGGTGTCTCTGTTGATCGCTTATCGAAGCCCACGTTTGCGAAGCCCTCTGCTTGCTTTCGCTTGCGGAAGACTCAGCGGTAGAAGCACGTCCTCCACCCCCACCCC
>NC_051404.1:36759042-36759231 GCF_015228065.2 Penaeus monodon
AGCTTTCCCCTCATATCTACCCCCCCCCTCCTTCTCTTAACCCGCAAAGACTAACAAAGGGATAGATGGACGTCCGCTCAGAGGATCACGTCAGACTCCCAGCGACAAGGGGACGGTAATAGGGATCTTGTCAACTTCGCGAAGGGCATTGGAGTCTCAATAGGGATCATGCCGGACGTTGCTCCAGCT
>NC_051404.1:36759317-36759435 GCF_015228065.2 Penaeus monodon
TTGGAAATTGCAAATTAATTGAGGTCGAAAAAGAATCATCATGCTTTTGTTATCGTCAATGGTTAGATCTGTTTTCGAGGAAATTCTCTCTTTCCTTTCGCCTCTGTCTCCGATTTTT
>NC_051404.1:36760020-36760759 GCF_015228065.2 Penaeus monodon
TCAGAGAATAGGATAACCGTCTTTCCAGAAAAAAGACAATAGGACAGTGACGTAACACGTATCCCGTCACGACCGCCCTCTGCCAGGCGGGGATTCGTCCTGCCGGAGATCTGACACGTGACGGTCATGTGTCCTTGCTGAGTCCGTCACTTGGATGACGTCCGTGGTCTCATTTCCTTTTTTTCTATCTTTCTTTTGTTTTCTTTAAATTGTTGTCTTATTTTTATTGCGATTTTTTAAACTTGTTTTTCGTACTTCGTGTTTTTTTTTTCGTACGGTCCATTTGTTCTTTTGTCTGATTTTTTGTACTTTCATTTTGGTTGTGTTTCATATTCTTTCCGAGATTTTTAATTTTATCTTTCGTTCTTGTTATTTTTATCATTTTGTCTTTTCGTTCTTCATCTTTCTCTCTCATTTTATTCGTTGCATTTTTTTTTATTCCGGTACTTATATATTACTATTTTCACGATTTTTTTCTTGTCCTTATTATTCTTATTTTTTTCATGTCTATTTTTCTTTCTTTGAATCTGTTCTTTTTGTCTTCATTGAATTTTTCTCTCTTCCTTGCTTACTCTCTCTTCCCCTGCTTTCCCCTTTCCTTTTCTTCGTAGTCATAATGCGTCAATTGCGTGGTCTGTTTGCATGACAAATGAAGAGCGCCGGAGAGGTGACAGCTGCGGGCTATAGGGTCATGCGGACTCTTATGACGTAGTTGATTTCGCATGCTACTTCCACGTGG
>NC_051404.1:36760786-36761274 GCF_015228065.2 Penaeus monodon
CTGGAGCGTTTGTTTATTTAGGTTTGATTGGCTGAGTGAGTGTTTATGTATGTAGATTTGGTTGGTTGGTTGTTTATGAGTGCGAATGTTTATTGTTTTCTATGAGATTTCATTGGTGGGTTGTTTATTGATTGGTTGGTTGATTAATTGGTTGCTAACATAAAATTGTGTATTGGAAGGAGCCAGCAGAATAGCAGATAAACATTTAAGACTGAAACGAAAGCAGATCGTAAGGAACAAGTTTAAAATGCACGCACGAGGCCAGATAGGATATATACTATTAAATTGTTTAGAGTAATGGGGGTAGGAGAAGATTAGGTCTAATTTCGTGAGAGGGAAACGAGAGCGATAAAAAACTGCAAGCAAGAGAGAGAGCAAAGTAGCTACAGAGAAAGCAAAGTGGTGCCGAAAAAGATGTCATAAAAAATACGGAAAAGGGATCATAAATAAGACGGGGAGATCGAAATAACGGATAAGAATCTACAGTC
>NC_051404.1:36761353-36761531 GCF_015228065.2 Penaeus monodon
GACTACGTCATAGAAGTCAGTCCCACGACAAGGAAACCGCAAGGAAAACTTTATACGTAACCCGAAAGTCCTGTCTGTGACAAATAAACCCACGGGAATAATAGAACAGACCTACGAGAAACGAAACAACAACGAAAAAAAACACCAACCAACAAATACGATAAACATCTAAATATCT
>NC_051404.1:36761550-36761862 GCF_015228065.2 Penaeus monodon
CATCCATGACGAATCAAAACAGATCTACGACAAAAAAAAACTACAGCAAAGAACCCAGACCCACGACAAGGAAACCGGTCTTGGAAAGCGCCTGGAGTTCCCCGAAGTCCTCTCTGCGACCGCAATTAATCCCGGGCCAGCACGCCTTCTAAACTCCCGTCTTTGTGTAAATAAAGTCTTCGCCTCGAGGAATCAGTTGCTTTGCTGATGAGAGGCAAGGAGGGAGGGGAGAGGTTTGCTTGCCCTGCTTGCACTGCTTGGGTTGTTAATAAGTAATGAACGACAGACTGCTGTTTCATCGTTATGCTCGAC
>NC_051404.1:36762083-36762371 GCF_015228065.2 Penaeus monodon
TCATTTTATAAAAAGTGTATGAACACATGCCCTTTATTTTTGGCTCCTGCCGCTCGCATCCCCTCGCCATTAGCATCACCTTGTTAGCGCGAGAGCATGCCATCTCGTGTCAGCCTCCCCGCGCAATATCACCTATTCGGCTCTGCGTCGCTCGGCCGCAATCTCCGGTAATGCCCGGTCTATTGCTTCCCGGCTCTTGTCGGTCGCTATCCACGTCTTACCGATAGAGGGGAGAGCTGGAGTGGTTGTGGGGAAGCGGGGCAAATAGGACTTCGGCGGAGTTTTTCT
>NC_051404.1:36763027-36763475 GCF_015228065.2 Penaeus monodon
TTATAATGACTCTATTGGTCTGAAAAACGGATGACTGCATCGAATAAACGAGTTCAATACATTTTCAAGTTGTTTTGTCATCAGTTACTTTGCACTTTCTATTCTTCGGTGTGCTGATCCTTCGAGACCGACCGGTGACTGGCTAAATGTATTGCGATATGTTGTAATGTAATTTTATTTCCCCGATCATTCCTCGCTTACATGTGCTTGGTATATCGAATGAAACGGGTCTGAATAAAAGGAAAGGTTCTTGTCGTTATTCTGTCTTTGTTTCTTTACTCATAAGATCATCTCTCGGTCCTTTGTTCAATGAAAAAGGGAATGAAATAAAAAAGTGGCAATTAGATCCGAGAAGGATTTTGTGATTCGTGTACTCGCCAAGGAAAGGACATAAAAACGACGGGGTATTATCTAAGTTGGATAAAGTTTAGGTGTTGGTACAAAAAAA
>NC_051404.1:36763989-36764110 GCF_015228065.2 Penaeus monodon
AAACATGATAACCGAAAACCGACACGAAAGTATGCCGTAACCTTTTTGATTGCTTTCAGCCGCACTCCACCTTTTCGCTTCCGCCTCGACTGACCGGCACGAGGCGTTTCGTAGGAGGGGC
>NC_051404.1:36764146-36766111 GCF_015228065.2 Penaeus monodon
CCTCCGTGCCGTTTTCTGTTTGCCGTTTTTCTTCGTCGACTTTGCGAAACAAAAGACGCACATGCGGGTTTGTTCCACCGCGAGGAGATCGAGTCCAGGCGAAGACGGGAGGCGTGGGGCAGGCGTGGGTTACGGGGCGGGGGTGGGGGTTACGGTCTAGGGCATTGATGCAACGCTGGTTTAGGGTGGGGGTCTAAATCGTGGAAGTAGAGGATTGTTACGATAATTTTGAGTTTTATTTTTTGTTGTTGTTGCATATTATATAGTGTTGTTTGTTATTGGTGGCGAGAAGTAAATGGTATTGAATATTGGTATTTTTATGTTGTTTTTTGAACGTCAGGATTGGCTGGTCGGTATTCGCGATACGCGATAATGTGACGAAAAGATTGCTTATTTATTATCATTTATGGAGGGCCTTGATCTCACGTGCGCGGTCGGAGAAGATGGCACGGGGCGTCCTCAGCCCTCGAGTGCCCACGCAAGGAGAAAGGTAAATTGGGACTGGCAGTAACTCGCCGCCTCACCCACTCTTTTGTGTGGATTTTCGAAAAGCTTACGTAGAGAAGTTATCTAGAGGGTGTTTCTAGGTATTTATCGTGTTTTTTTTTATCCTCTTATTTTTTATCTACGAAAGAAATCAATAATTGAAACAAAAGAGATAGAGAACCCGGCAGGAACACCCACACACACAAAGCCACACTTGACTCTAAGTAGGGGAAAGGACGGGGGAGGGGAGGGGGTTACCGTGGGATTGTGACGTCACAGCGCCGAACACCTGCTGACATTGGGGGCTTCGGGTGGCCACAGGTGTCGGCTGGGGGGGGGGGGTGAGAGACCAGTCTTTGCCTGGTTGCGTTGATGGGCTTTGGGAGATGAAGACAAAAAGGAAAGGAAGCGATGGCGGAAAAAGGGGAATAGGGAGAAGGGGAATGAAGAAGAAAGAAAGGAAGTTGGAATGAAAATGAGGAAAGAAGAAGAATGAGGGAGGGGAGAGCAAAAAATCAAGGATGATGAGATTGGGAGAAAAGAGGAATGAAAGGGAAAAAGAAGAAAGAAAGAAAAAAAACTGGAAATGAAAAAGAAAAGGAAGGATGGAGAACAACGAGCATGGAGAAGAAAATAAAGAATGGGAGGAAAGAAAAAAAGGAAACAACGCAAAAGGAGTAGGGGAGAACGGGAGAAAGGAAAAGAGGGAGGAAAGATGAAAACAAGGGGAATCGATCGAGGGTTTTGAGAACGATTACTCCCGCCTTGTATGAAGCGACGGCATGCGGATTGCAGAGAAAGCTCGCTCACGTTGGCGGCGGCGTGGTCGGCCTTGCGTCATTCGCTCGCGTTGCTCACCCGCACGCACGCACGCCCGCCTACAGCCGCAGCTTCACGAAACACTTTTGTGATGAGGCCTTGGTGCTGCATCGCGTTTCACTGCATCGCGTTTCAATGAATCGCGTTTCACTCAAGTTCTCGGTGAGGTTTGTGGCGGTTTCACGCGACGGGGAAGGCCTACGTGCGAGACAAAAATGTAATTTGGTCTTTTTTGAAAGAGGCGATATTTTGATATATTTTTGAGAGGCGTAATTTAATTTATTTTTATTCGAGAGGCGGTATTTTGATCTATGTTTTAAAAGGCGGCATTTAAATTTACTTTTTAGAGGTATTTTTTTTTTAAATCTAATTTTAAAGAAGTGGCGGCGTTGGCGATGTTGTCTTAATGTGAAATGTCTACATATAATCGTCGCGTTTCTAACATCCTCACCATAAAATGTAAATGAACACTCGACAGGTTAGTTATATCAAATAATTATCACCACTTTGTCACCGTGTCATCAGTCATCATTAACCTGTCGAGTGTAGGTAGTAAACTCTTGGCGTGTGGTATCACGTTAACTTATCATATTGGGACATCATCATCTGGTGTGAATGTCTCATTTTTACGTGATTTTGTATTTATGGTAAATATTTTAC
>NC_051404.1:36766328-36766875 GCF_015228065.2 Penaeus monodon
AGCTGTCTAGCTTTGCGTTTTAGTCTGTATGGCACATACAAGTGTTCATTGTTAAGTCAAGGACAGAGGGTGTATCATTTACATGTCTTTTCCCCTTTTGTGGGCCAAGGTGGTGTTCTGCGAGACCACATACGCACCACGCCCCACACGACATTGAAACTGTCAAATATGCAAACCAGTTCTGAAGTGGAAGTTGCAACCTTCATATGCCACTGCTGTCCTGCCCACAGACATACCCTCCGTCGCTCTCAGTTACCTTCCTTATGTACGGTCTTATGTTTTCTGCTGCTCTTTTTTACCCGTGAGTGGCATTTAAAAAATATCTTTTATTTATTGGTTTTGTGAAAAAAAAAGTTAGTTCATACCCTGAGCATTGGTATGTTCGTTAAATCGATAGATAGTGCCATAGGCTCAGTGCGAAAGCGGCTGAGGCTTGAGCGAGGGGTAACCATAGCAACAGTAAACAAACTACAATAACAAGGCCTTTGCAGACCAAGACTTGTTCGGATACAATCAAGGATCATCTGAGCAATCTGTCCCTGGGCGT
>NC_051404.1:36767078-36767649 GCF_015228065.2 Penaeus monodon
AGACAAACCGAATGTCTCCATTCTATCCACTTGCGGGTCTTTTACGTCTCCGTCATTCGTTTAGAGATATGAAGGCATGACGGTGGTATTGGTTGGATGATTGACGCAAAGGCTGGTCGTTTTTTTGATGTTTGCTGAGACGTGACTTTTAGATGATTGAGTGGATGGATCGGGGTAGGTCGATAGATGAATAGACAGACGGATAGAAGACCTCTTTTCCGAGTGAATGGCATTGTCGGGAGATTAGGTGGCTGCCTTTTGGTCGGCCAGTTTGGCGTTAAAAGAGTCGGCCCTGCGGAGTGGAGCCGTGACGTTGCACCGCTTATTAGACTAATGATAGTGTTATGGACCGGCGCCCCAGATACACGACTGCTGTGTTCTTCGCAGTTCTTGAAGAGCGTGAAGGCGTGATTCAGCCTCGCAGCCTCGCGAAAGGCCTCCGAGGGGAGAGAAACACGTCCCAGCGACCCACCAGGTGTGGCCCGAACTCCACGGGGCGAGCCATGGGCGAGGGGAAGGAGGTGCGCCGGCCAGTTCTAAATCATTCGTTCATCACCTTTATTCACACACG
>NC_051404.1:36768084-36768224 GCF_015228065.2 Penaeus monodon
TTATTGGGAACGCGGATGCTTTTATCACATTATTTCATCCCGTTCCACTGGCAGCCTCCACACATGCGTATCTGTCCTGGTCTCCTCGGTGGGTGAAACGGTGCCGGACCTTCTTAAGTGGATGAGATCATTATGGCTTG
>NC_051404.1:36768469-36768610 GCF_015228065.2 Penaeus monodon
AGGATGTCAGAGGATGCTCTCCCGAGACGTGCAGTTGTTGACTCGAGTTGCCTTTCAGTTCCCTCGACACTCACACATGCACCTTGGGCTTCCATGGGCTCTTTCTCACTCTTGTTTCTCGCTCTTCCTGTGTCTGACGCC
>NC_051404.1:36768740-36769145 GCF_015228065.2 Penaeus monodon
TATCTCCCTCTCGTATCATCTTTTAACTTTCTCGGTCTCTCAATTTCTCAGTCACTCTGGCTATCTACCTATGAATCTCTCTTTCGTCTTTGTTTCTCTCACACACACTCGCTCTCACTATCACTGTCGTTGGCCTCTCCATGTGCTGTGGGTGAGTGTTGAGTTGATGTTTGTTCCTTGGGGCGCCTCGCATGTCTTTGTTTTCCGTCGTTGCATAAATTTGTGTATTTGTGCTGGTTATATCTGGGATCTTCCATTGTTATTTCTTCTGGTCTGTGTAAACTCTCGCTTTCCATATTTTTTGTTGTATGTATTTAGCATGTACGGCTTTGTTTGTGCTTGTGTTGTAGCAGCATTGTTTTTTTTTTTATCTCTTCGATTGCCAAACTCTGACGGGTAGATGTT
>NC_051404.1:36769265-36769638 GCF_015228065.2 Penaeus monodon
CAAAATAGCAGAAGGAAAGCCGAAAACGCGAAGGCCAGCGGCGGGCCAGCCAGATAGAACCGAATAGACCCGGAAACCTCTCGTGAGATGTGGATGGTTCCTCAGGTGGAGGAGGTGTGGAGCCAGGAGTGGAGAGAAAGGAGTGGAAGCATCCCCCTTGAGCACCGACCGGGGAACAAGTGCTTGGCTCTCCATCATTTCGAGCAGCAGCCTCCCCCTACTCCCTGTCCTCATCACCCACCCCCTTATGCTCTTTCTGTCTTGTTCTTCGTAGCCAGCAAGTAGGGGTGGAAGCATGCAGGGTTGGGTGGACGTGCTACGAAATGCATATGGAAACAAACGCGGAATCAAAGAGACGAGAGAGTAAATATGG
>NC_051404.1:36769706-36769939 GCF_015228065.2 Penaeus monodon
GCATCCGCCTATGTTGAAAGGCAAATGACAGGCAGAAGATTAAACGCTATGCGGGCCAGGAGTGGTTAGTTATTTTTCTCATCCTTCCTCTTCTCTCCCTTCTTCTGCTTTACGAAGTGGAAAGTTTTGCTTCGTGTGTAAAATTGTCTGTGGGTATGCGTGCTTGGAGACAGGCTTGCTGGCTGTTGGGCAAGCAGGGAGAGAGACCATGAATATATTCATGCAGATTTTAC
>NC_051404.1:36770354-36770450 GCF_015228065.2 Penaeus monodon
AATTACAGAATCGCATTTGAAAAGTTAGCGCGGGAAGTGGAATAGCATGATATTCCCATTTTCGCGACTTTTATGACTATCATTTCCTCTTCCTAT
>NC_051404.1:36770634-36770848 GCF_015228065.2 Penaeus monodon
CTTCCCTATCATCCTCCCGATACTCCTCATATTCCTCACACTCCTCTACTTTTTACTCTTCCTTCTCATATCCCACTCTCTCTTCCTCTACCTCATACCCCCCCCCTCTCTCTCCCCACTTCCTCCTTTTACTCTGCCTTTTCCTCTTCCTCGCCATCAGCGTCGTTTTGCCGAGTGAAAATCCGAAAGCGGGGCGGTCGTCGCGAGGGCCCGG
>NC_051404.1:36771016-36771188 GCF_015228065.2 Penaeus monodon
CCCTGCGACGCCGTCAGGAGAGTCACGATGTCCCACGCGACCGCAGGGGGGAAAAACTCGCTTCTTTTTGGACGCGCCGGGAGAGGAGTTTCAAGATGCGGTGTCTATTCCTTGAGTTTTTTCCTTCTTTGGTTTCTCTCTTTTTGTCTTTCTTTTTTTTTTGTCTTCCCCT
>NC_051404.1:36771292-36771513 GCF_015228065.2 Penaeus monodon
ACGTAATGTAATGATGATGATTTTCGTATATATATGTGTGCAGGGGTCGTGCGTGTGAATAAGGGTGCTTTTTTAATGACAGAACGTAGTGTGCACTTCAGTTTCTTCATCAGCAACATTTAGTCTCCGTTTTTCCTTCGCTCGTGACTCCCCTTACTAACTAAGGTTTATAGGGATAGACCTAAAAATACATCAAGAACAAACACATACGTCATGTACAA
>NC_051404.1:36771552-36771798 GCF_015228065.2 Penaeus monodon
TAACAGATGAGGGAACAAATAACAAAACGTTAAGCAAGGCGGACACGTGACAGATGCTCTTAGATCAGGGTTACACAAGCCCGCCTTCTGCAAGAGCGGACCTTATCTCCGGCAGGCGAGCATGGCACCCTCATGGCCCGAAGGGTGACTAGGCAACAT
The DNA here is from genome assembly GCF_015228065.2 of Penaeus monodon. NCBI lineage: Eukaryota > Metazoa > Arthropoda > Malacostraca > Decapoda > Penaeidae > Penaeus > Penaeus monodon. The sequence goes on from NC_051404.1 coordinate 36,771,712, forward strand.
TGTCAGCCTGTGCAGGCCGGCGTGTCTCTCGGGGATAGAACTGCGTAGGTGCTGCCGTGTGACCTGTTGAGGGACATGCTCCTCGTC
>NC_051404.1:36772251-36773075 GCF_015228065.2 Penaeus monodon
GGTGGTCGTCATCAACTCCCCCCCCCCCTCTTCCCCCTAAGCGACCCCACGGTGGTACTTGTGACAAGGTCGTTAAGGTGTTAAGTCGTGTTCGTGAGGGTCGTTGAAGTGATGGATCAAAGGGGAGGCTGAGGTCTTGGAGCAATTTGGCGTTTCTGTTTGTTTGTTGGGATGTGCGTTTGTCCGTGGGCTGTTTGTATATTTGTCGTTTTTGTATTTTTTGGGGTAATATATCTTTGTTTGTTCATCGTTCATTGTTTGTTTGTGTGTTTTTGTCCTTTATGTATTTGGAAGGCTTATTCTTTGTTTGCATGTGATTATCCTTTGTTTGTTTGTTTGCACGTGTTTATCCTTTGTGTTTTTGTTTGCATGTATTTATCCTCTGCCTTTGCCCTAATGTTTATTTATCCTTTATTTTTTATTTGTTGGGTGTGAAGGCAGTGCTTGCTGTGGCGTTACTGGATTCCAGCCCCGCCGGCGGTCAGGAGAAACCGAAACTGAATGATCCCGCCAGAGGAATTTCGTCGCATTTGCATAACCGTCCTTCTGCTGCTCCTGCCTCGCCTGCGGGATGGCGTCTCGTTCGTTTGTTGTGGCGTCAGTGCCTCGCGACGTTTTGTCTGCCGTTTTCAAGGAGCGGGGGTATTCCCCGGCGGTCGCACAGTTGTCGTTATTAAGTTACTTACATACTTCGGTCGTTATTAAGATTGAGGTCGAGTTTAGGCAGTTGGGGGAAAGTCGGCGGAGTCTGGTCGTTCGTTGATGTGGATTCTCGTTTCGTAGTTCTCGTGGCGTGGGTGCGTTTGGTCTCTGTGCGGTGCTGG
>NC_051404.1:36773395-36773600 GCF_015228065.2 Penaeus monodon
CGCTTTCGGAGCGTGTGCTTACCACAAGGCAGCGCCATGACACGAGGGATCCAAAGACGCTGCCTTGAAGGTTGTTCACCCAGCTCGCCGCATGCAGTTTCACTCACCCCGAGTAATTGGGATTTCTTCAGAGTAACGTGGTTTAGAATTAAAGTAATTGTGACTTCAGTTCGTGGGAAACCGGGAGAAACGCGGCGATTAAAAA
>NC_051404.1:36773676-36773781 GCF_015228065.2 Penaeus monodon
TCACGCTGCACAGTAGTTCGGAGGTTTGTAGAAAAAAAGTGAGTACGTGTATTATTTTCTTGTCTGAATAACGTCAGAGGACCTTTTTGCTAACTGGAGAATAAT
>NC_051404.1:36774011-36774496 GCF_015228065.2 Penaeus monodon
GTGAGAGACGTATCCTCAAACCTTCATCTGAGATAGCACTTGAAATATGATCTTGCCATTTTTCTCTCTCTTTTTATAGCGAGAGGAGGGAGGGTGCGACTGAAACTGTCGGCACCCTTTAACGGCGGCGTAACCATGACGTCACAACGGAGACCTGTAGAACATGAAATATGTGGCTTTGTTACTTAGCTGCAGTCATTATAGCCCTTATACTTTCTTCAGCTCGTTATGTTATGTGTCGATATTTGTTTAGGCCTACGAATGATACATGAAAGTCTGCCAAGTTATTGAATTACTCCAAATAACTATTTATATATGAAATATACGTAAAGGGCCGACTCAGCTTTAATAATAGGCAGGATGTGTCGGCTTTTTCGCTTTTCGGGAAACCGGCTGACTCATCCCGGCGCCGTAGGGAGGAGGGAGGGCGCAAGAAAACTTCTTAACGATCGATTATCTGTCTTTTCTTAAGGGAAAATACCTGT
>NC_051404.1:36774674-36774797 GCF_015228065.2 Penaeus monodon
CTTAAGCTAAAGGGCGTCATGAATTTATTGACGTCCACGATCGTTTATTTATGCAAGTGCAATTATTGATTTTCTCATTTATTTGGCGCTTTGCCTCTACGCATTTGCTCAGAGAGGAGAGGG
>NC_051404.1:36774867-36775002 GCF_015228065.2 Penaeus monodon
GGCTGCGGGATGGGGTAGGATGGTGAGGGGGGTGGAAGGAGGGGGGGCCAGGATTGAAGACGGAGATTGGCCCTGTAGGATTAGTTCTCACGCGGGCAGAAGGACGGGTCGATAGGATAAAAAAAAGTTATTTAT
>NC_051404.1:36775425-36775631 GCF_015228065.2 Penaeus monodon
TCACTCTATTTAGTTGTTGATGACGGGCAAGCCGGGCCCGGCCTCGGGAAGGGGATCATCCCGGCCCTCTCAGCAGCAAGGTCTCTGTAGGTAATTATATAGACCTTGCTCAGCAGCGCCAAGGGGAGGACAAAGCGCCGTGCAGGTTTCATGCTGGGTCGAAAGTACTTTGGACGTCAGCTGATTCGGTGCTGACTTTCGAGTTT
>NC_051404.1:36775753-36775890 GCF_015228065.2 Penaeus monodon
ACTTCATTGCTTTATTGGTGTACAATGTGGGACACGCATTATGTATACAGGTTTCTGCGGGTACCGGTATCAATTGTAATTGCTTTTGCTAGTATTGTTGCTGTATTTTGTTGATGTAAATGATAATATCGTCAGCA
>NC_051404.1:36776062-36776245 GCF_015228065.2 Penaeus monodon
TTTATTAATTTTTTTATCATAATTGTTACTGCTGGATTTTTTTTAAACACACCTAAAGGCACGTGTACAGCGAAGCCCGCAAGAGGCCAGGCTTAAAGGTAGCTCACTTGGGTGGAATCCAATTTCGGAAACGTCGGCCTTGTCCTGCAGCCTCGTCTCTGGCTCCGTTGCTTAGTGCCGTTG
>NC_051404.1:36776846-36777104 GCF_015228065.2 Penaeus monodon
GGATGGCGGTGACGCAGCACACGCTCGCTCCCGCCTGTTGGAACCTGTGGTGCGCGTGGCTCGTGTCGCCGCCGTCGTCCTCACTTTCGCCGTGGCGCTTTTTCCTCCGTCCGCCCTTCCCTTGCCTTTCCCTCTTCGAGCGCCTCGTTTTCTACCCTTCGCTCCTTTGCGCCTTCTTTATTTTCCTCATCTACCCCTTCCCCATTTCTCTCCTTTTGTCTGTCGTTCTCTTGTTCTCTCCTTCGCTCTTTCTCGCAT
>NC_051404.1:36777332-36777537 GCF_015228065.2 Penaeus monodon
CGTCCTCCGCTTTTCTCCTCCCCCTACTCCGCTTTCTTCCCCCCCCCCCTCCACTTTTCCCCACTTGCCACATGCGTCTCCCTTCTCACTTCTTAGAGCCCCGCCCCCCCTCCCATCGCCATTCACCGGTTCCCGTCTGTCTTTATAAGGCGCACGTGTCCCGCTTCAGTGCATCTTTAGATTGAAGTTACGGTGAAGGGTGACC
>NC_051404.1:36777593-36777689 GCF_015228065.2 Penaeus monodon
AAAAGCGTACATTTCAGAAGGATGGAGATTAACGTAGGTTATGCTCTGCGCTATCTTAATAAGTCCCTGCGTGGGCTCGCATCTCAAATACAGAAC
>NC_051404.1:36777745-36778273 GCF_015228065.2 Penaeus monodon
TAAGGGAGAGAGTGGATGAAGGGAGGGAGAGGGGAAGGAGGGTAAGGACATGTGGATAATGAAGGGAGGATAAAAGGGAAGAGTGAATAAAGAAGGATGAGAGGGTAAAAGGAGTGTAAATGAAACAAGGGCGATAAAGGAAGAGGAGGAATGAGGGAGGGCGAAAGAAATACCGAAGGATGCAATTGGGGAAACGTAAGAAGGCGGTAAACGAGGGAGAACATACAACGAAAAGCGAAAGGGGAGAAGACCCTGGACTCGGTCACATTATTCCTCCTGAGAAAACTGCGTTTTAAGAAGAAGACTAGTTTTTTATTGTTTTTTGTTGTTGTTTTCCACATGATCTTTGCGGTTAACACGTGGATCTGCGCCGCGAACGTTTCCCACACCTGTTGGCGCTCCGGAACGTTCACCCCCCCCCTCCTTTATGACACGGAGAGGGCGGGGCTGTGTGTCAGATGGCGCCGCGAGTAGCAGGTGGTTTGTTGAGGCGGTGTTGGTGGGGATGGACACCCGGTAAACAAGGAC
>NC_051404.1:36778594-36778812 GCF_015228065.2 Penaeus monodon
GAAGCCTGCTCGATTCACAACGCAAGTGTGGAGTGGAATGTACATATCCCCCCCCCTTTCACGCCCACGCTCTCATAGTTTCACGCTCAACACGCACGTTTCTGTGTCTTTCGTTCCAAGGTCGTTTCGTAATGGCGTCAATATACGACGCTTTATTAATGTTTCACACGGGGTCCTAATAAGGGGTAAGGTACGCTGCCTTCGATTTCTTGCATGGT
>NC_051404.1:36779372-36779846 GCF_015228065.2 Penaeus monodon
GTCCTCGTATTGGAAGCAGATCGGAATCGCCGTGAAAACCCACATGGAAAGCGCGTCCGATATTTTACGCCGATTCGGGCGAGTAAAGCACGTTGGCGCGCTCGTTCGCTCGACGTGACTCGGCATGTTGAGAGGGAGAGAGAAAAAGGAATCGATGCATGGAGACAACCGCTAAAAAGGGGATCGAAGCACTGACGTAACGCTGCCAGTTCCGTGCACGAGTGTTCCGTCCGTTCACCCATTAGCCCACTCGCTCCGCTCGCCCACCCATTAGCCAGTTCGCCCACCCCCGTCCACCCATTGGCCCACTCTAACGCTCGCCCACCCTCGCGTGTCCTTTTTTACGGGCGCGCGTGGCTGACCGCAATCCCGCTCTGCTTCGTGCGGTTGTGCATGGAGGGGGCGGGGGTGGGAGGTGTGTTCTTACGGGGTCGCTTGCAGGTGAGTCGCGAATGAGTGGATGCGCTTTTGCAG
>NC_051404.1:36780065-36780642 GCF_015228065.2 Penaeus monodon
ATTTTAGTGTTAATGGTGGAAGTTCGCGGACAACACCAAAAGTGCGATCAAATAAAGTAAAGAGAAAAATATTTCACTTCTTGTTGACCACGTCATGCGCTCTCAAAAGTATTTTAATTACAGTTTCTGAAGTTTTTTTTTTTGTTAAGAGGCTTGTAAGGTCCCGAAAACAATTTTTTTTTTTAAGTTGAAGGTGAATTTAGTTACTGAATTACTACTAGGGCCGTTTAAGATGTATGAAGGGGCGTGGTTAATTAGGCAAATATTTAACCGTAAGTGAACCTTGTGTGAGCGGAATAAACCCAAGCTTAACATTCCACCCAGCGTCCGGCTAAAGATCTGTGCAGTTGCAGGTGCATTGCATACTGTTTCCCCTTTAATGCACGTTGATAGAAGGGCCTTGGATTTCCCTCCCCGCGAATAGCACAACGGCGCTGCTGATAACGGACTGCGAGCTGCCCCTGGAGAATGGCAAGGTCGGACGCCATGGTGCGTGTGTGGGAGCTGGGGCGGGGGGGGGGGCTTACGCAGGGGAAGTGGAGGGGGGGGTGGCATTGTTAATTTTTCGTCGCTTGTT
>NC_051404.1:36780688-36781050 GCF_015228065.2 Penaeus monodon
GTTGTTGTATATGTTGGCAGGAAATCATTGGGATACGGGCAGACTGTCGAGATTATTATGTTCAGTGTGGGTAGACTTGGTAATTCGTGATTTGATTACATAATTAGCTACAGTTATATTTACATAAGCTTTGAAACCACCTAGAAGCGATCCCTAGAGGCCAAAACCTTGGTGGTATCTGTAACCAGAAAAGGAGCTCACTATGACGCAATGTGTTAGATGCCAACGGACAAGTACTTTTTTTAAGGACGGTAAGTAGTGGAGGAGGAAGCGAGGCTGGGCAACCCATAGGCCAGCGTTGTGACGTCACTGAAGGTCGTCGGGTGGATCAGCTGTGAGCGAGATCCCGGTCGCCATGAGAA
>NC_051404.1:36781540-36781635 GCF_015228065.2 Penaeus monodon
GCGTGTACACATTCCATGCACATACTTGAGTAGAAACTTCCTAAGGCCCGACCCGAGCGGGGTTGAGGATTCTAGAGGTAATATGAGTGGGGGAA
>NC_051404.1:36781778-36781950 GCF_015228065.2 Penaeus monodon
GGTCTTAGCTCTCGCCTCACCGCCCCGTGCCCTTCTTGCATGTCATTTGTGGGCCGATCATGAGGTCGGGGAGATCTAATTGTGCGTGTTATGGTCGTCTCCGAGTTGGTTCCGCGTCGCCCCGTGTTTTGTATGGGGGAAAGTGCTTCCGTGTCATCTGTGGCGTGTGTTT
>NC_051404.1:36782084-36782662 GCF_015228065.2 Penaeus monodon
CGCGCGCGCGTTTTGATTACAGGGAGGTTAGAATAGGAATTATTTTTTATTTGAAGGAGTTGTAAATGGGAGTGTTTATTGATGACGTGGAGAGAAACTGGTGTGTTTTCTCTTTATGATTGTCTGAAATGTAAATAATGTTCATTAAACTGAGTTAGAAATAGGCGTGTAACTGAGTTGAAAAGAAGTTATTCATTCCACCCGCGTCATAAATTCACATGTTATTCATCCCAACAAGTTAGATCATGACCTTGTTATCCTTTCCACCGAGTTAGAAATGTCCCTGATAGTGATCATCTGACACGGAAAAGGAAAAGCCCGATGTTTGTGACAGAGGGAGGGCGCGCTGTTGACAATTCATCGAGCAAACAACAGTTCCCGGAACAAGACGGCGAGGCATTCCATTACCAATACCTGTCAGGGGTTTCTCTCAGGCGATGGGCGCGCTTCTCTCTGCTCGCTTCTTTTCGTTCTTGTAGGTTGTTGTTGTTTTGTTTTGTTTTGTTCGTTTTCTGATCATGTTTTTCTCTTTCATCTCTTTTGTTTCTCCTGTATTTGCTTGGAACTTTCTCTTTCCT
>NC_051404.1:36782940-36783014 GCF_015228065.2 Penaeus monodon
CTCGTTTTTCCTCGTGTACACAGGATGAGCACGGGTGTTACCGTTACATAGGTCTCCCCGACGTCCTTGCCATT
>NC_051404.1:36783048-36783262 GCF_015228065.2 Penaeus monodon
TATCAGCGTTTTGCGTCCACTACGGCGTCTCTCACTCTCTAACGAGGCTACGGGCCATGTCTCCGGGATCTCGATAGGGGCGTCGAGTCGGAAAGAAACGATGTGCGCGTTCCTGGGCCCCGTTTGGTGGCGAACTGGCGGTCGATTGCGTCCGTGCAGATCCCGGGTATGAATGGGGTGAAAAGTGGGTGTGTAAGGGAGGTGGCGAGAGGCT
>NC_051404.1:36783423-36783841 GCF_015228065.2 Penaeus monodon
CGGGAGTGGGCCAGGGGTGGCCGATGGGAGATTCAAAGTTGACGACCTTCGTTGTCTGGGAACTACAGATGCAGCTTTTTCTTAGGGTTCTCATGTACCGTTTTTCATCATTCTCTTCTTGTTTGAGAGACGGTGATTTATTGTTAAATTGAGTTAATTTGCGTTGGCTGCATGTATTTGATATGCATTTCCAGGGATGGAATGAAAGATGAATGATGTTAATGTCGATATTTTTTTTTACCGACTAGGCAAGGAAACTGTCATTTCTCTGGCGATTATATAATTCTAGTGGCTGAGGTGGCTGCTAACTCGGCCAGGTAACATACTTCCAACAGCGCTTTTTCTCATGTTGTAAGCTGAACCTTCCTATGCCATTATTTTTTTTTTCTAGAAATAAGAGAGGAAAATTTCAAAAGAA
>NC_051404.1:36783876-36784095 GCF_015228065.2 Penaeus monodon
GCTACCCATCCACCCTCCCACCACCTCCGCCCACTCCCTCACCTTCGTACAAGGAAGGGGAAGGGCGTCTTAGCAGCAGTCAGTACACGTGAGTCTCGAGGTGCCACATAAAGAGCGAGGGCATTGACGTCACACACCTGCTGACATTCAGGGCTTCAGGAGCACAGGTGTTGAGCAGGCGAAGGCTGTTCTGAAGAATGAAAGAAGCGGGGGAGGGGT
>NC_051404.1:36784186-36785067 GCF_015228065.2 Penaeus monodon
ATGCGCGCGCGCTTGTATTTTAAGTGTTTTTAGAAGTGTGTGTGGGAGTCGCAAGGCAAAAAGGACATTGTTAACCTTCCGCATGCGGTGCAATTGCGTCATTGCACTGATGCGGCGTAGAGCATTATCCCACAAGTGCTTCGTTTCTGTCCCCGCCCCAGCCAAGCGCACTCCGAGGGCTTTGCCGTAAAGAAATATGAGTATGATTGTACGATATGTTTTATCTTGTTTACCTTAGGAGTGGAAAGTCGAATGGTAATGCAAAGTAAACAATGCAATTTGATTTGTTTTAGGAAAAAGAGAAATGTCTTGCTTGTTGTATGTGTGACCTGAAAAAGAAAATAAAAGGACAAAGGAAATTGATGGACATGTAGGAGGAAAGACAATTTAACTGATAAATGATAACGTAAGAGAGAATTATAGAGTTTGAAGGGAATCGACAGGTGACGACTTAATGAGACGAATGTAAATGTTCTCACACACGCAATAGCAACTCGTTCGCAATAGCAATTTGAAGTGTAACCATCCAGACAGAGATATATTGTACGCTATGACCCGTATTCTCAAAATCCTTTCCTCTCTTCCAGATGATTTATCCTGGCGACCGCGAGCTTACAGAGCGCGAACGGACCAACATCTGCTACCTGGCTTTCCCCGACAGTAACTCCGGCCTGATGGGGAATGTCCAGTTCCACTTTCGCATCCGCCAGTGCCCGCAGTCGAATCCCTTGCATACCCGCCCGGCCATTCATCAGTACAATGCCACGTGTCCGACGAGCATACAGGTACCTTTGTTTATTTTCTTGCCAGGTCATCTTAGGTCGCGTTTGTTTATTAGTTTTCACCGACAAACAGAGGAGGGTAGCAGGTGTTCACGTTAA
>NC_051404.1:36785113-36785506 GCF_015228065.2 Penaeus monodon
CTTCTGCAAAAAGTACTTTAAGAAATGTGATGGAAATTTATGTGTGGGTTGCCTATGACCCAGTTACAGGTTGAATTAGATGTAGATTAACAGTATATTAAGAAAATTTATAGGTTTGTAGTATAGAATGGATAGTTTGGGTATGTAGGGGTGGGGGAAGATTATGAGCAGTTCTAGGGAGGTAGATTTAGTTAAATGTTTGGGGTATATCAAGGTTGTTGAAGATAGGTTATCATTGAATTTTATGTACATTGAAAGTAGATGAGGCTAGATTAATTGAAAAGTCAGGGGAAGGAAAAATACATTTCTTAGAATGCAGGAGAAGAAATATATTGTAGAAGCAGTTATTTGGAAAGAGATAAGTAGATTTTTAAAACTCGGTGGCCATGACTC
>NC_051404.1:36785870-36786463 GCF_015228065.2 Penaeus monodon
GGAGAGTTCAGGGAAGCATAGATAGGTTTCTTAAGTAGAAATTGGGGGAAGAAGAAGTTGATTGTTTCCCCAATAAGTTGATTTGTAAGGTAGAATTCAGGGAAGAATTAGTAGATTTGTGAAGTAGAATTCAAGGAACAATCTGTAGAGTTTGTGAAGTAGAGGTCAGAGGAAGAGTATATATATTTTGTAAGTTGATTAAAACAGTGAAGATTTGTGCTCTCCTGTATTTTAAAATTTTTTCACTGTTTGAAGCAGTTTTTGTCTCTTAAAATAATATTAGTAGATCTGGATGTTATTTATCACATTCATCTACTTTTGTTATGAATGATTTTGATCACTAAATTAAAGGAGGAGTTTATCTATTTCTAATAGAAGTTCATAGAAATACAAAGCACTTCTTTAAAGAGATGTTTTACAAGCTTCCTTTCCTCTTTTGCAGACTGACGATGGCTACCTCTATGGCTATGTGTACTTCAGGCAAGTCAAGGACCGCACACTAAGGAGAGGATATTTTCAGAAGGTAATAGTTTAGGTCTGCAAACAGGTGCTGTCCGTGGAAACATAGAATAGGTACTTTAGGTACTATGGAA
>NC_051404.1:36786496-36788396 GCF_015228065.2 Penaeus monodon
TAGATGTTGCTAACTAGGCAGTGACACATAAAAAAAACTTTTATGGGTGCAGGTGTATGTTAATTTTGATGCTGTTAGTGAAAACATTTGGGAAATAGTGATGATTGCAATTTTCTTATTGCTTCTCATCAAAGGTGTAGGATTATTGGTAATAATAGGATATATTACACATTAATAGTGTTGTTGATATTCTAGGAGTAAGAGATGCTAATGAACATTTGCATATTGAAATGTACTTATAGAGAACATAGATTTTGATGTTGGTATATTTTGATCAGGATATAAAATAAAATGTTTGTGAATGAGTCTTTTAACCAACTGTTACTAGGTATACTGCTAAGTATTTAACACTTAAGACAAATTTATGCATGGGTAAGGATACAGATAGTAAAGAATTTATTCTAGTATTGTAATTGAATTCACATATAAAATGTATACAGTTTTGTTTCAAAACTGGTTTGCATAAAACAAAATTAATCATATACTTTTAATCATGAATTTTCTAAAACTCTCTTTATCTCTCTTTCAAAAGAGTGTGGTATTACTTTCCCACCTGCCACTGGTATCGCTCTTCACAAGTGTGCTAGACTTGATGGCGCCAGAGTATTTTGATACTGGAGAAGCCAGCCTAGAAGCTGCTTGCCACCACCTCGACCAATGGCCTCTGCCTACACCAGGTGTCACCCTTAGTCTTCCTCTACTTGGAACTCTGATACAGGTAACATGTTACTCAACTCTTTCACCTGATGTCCTTATTAATTTTTTAAGAGTAATAATAATAAGTATGTAAATCCTGCAGCTGAAGTAAGATGCAAATGAAAATGTGCTGTTGTAAGTGAATAGTGTTATTAATTATAATTTTTAGTTATTTAGTTGTGTTATCCAATGTCTCTGTATCTTCCTTTTATAGTATTAAGTAGACTGATTGTGTAATTGATATAAGATGGCACAGAATGAGTATATGTCTTGGTAACTAAAAAGTGTTCCTTCACCATTCTGAATTTTTTATTGTCCCACAGGTTCGAATTCCAAGTCGGCAGGACAAACCGGGTGCTTCCACACTAACACCACCATCCCCTCCCCACACATCTCCAGGACCTTTGACAATCATGGTGCCATCTCCACATGAAACAGAGGTATTTTCCTTGTCTTTATGTTTTTCTTTATTTATGTTAGTTCTAATTTAGATAGTCTGTGATTTATAGAAATTTATGATTTATTGTTGGAATGCCCTTTTTGTGGACTCTGGTATTTTTTGCTTATGTTTTATCGCTCTTGGAATGTATTTGTTTAAGAAATTAATTTTTAAAAATCTATATCCAGGCTTTCAGAGTTTTAGCTCCGGTGCTGCCTCACCTTAACCTTTTATGGGAACTGGTGATCACTGCTGAACCTTTGGTGGTGATGGCAACATCACCAACCACTGCTGCCAATATGGTGCAAACCCTAGTCAGGTAAGTAGTGACATTGTACTTAGGGTAATATGTAGCTAGTTTTGACAAAGAACCTATTCACTTAGATGATTGTCATTAATGGGAACTTTGTCACTTTAGAAAGATAACTGTATAGTGCTTATGTCCTTTGATAAATTCCCTTTTTAATTGCTTGTAAAAAAGCTGTAATGAGCTTCTTTCATCACCATAATCATTTATGTAGATGATTATGGTGATGAAAAGGGAGAAATTTATGGTGCACATAAATTTTGTATTAGTAACTAGTATGGTAACTTTTGAGATGTTTTATAAAAAATTCATACTTTTCAGATATAAATCCTTATGATCCTTATAATCCTAAGTTACACATCGCATATTGATATTGTGATATTAGATACGTATAATCACATAGATAATATAATTGTGTGTCAAGAGAAGAGAATTCTTTGCTACATAGGTATATAGGC
>NC_051404.1:36788620-36789036 GCF_015228065.2 Penaeus monodon
CAGCCTTATTGCTCCACTCAAGTATAGCGGAGACTACCGACCCTTCTTTACCATCCATGACTCAGAGTTCAAGGAGTACACAACTCGTACTTCTGCTCCTCCCAATGTGATCCTGGGAGTGACCAACCCCTTCTTTGCCAAGACACTCCAGCACTGGCCACACATCATCAGGATTGGGGATAACACTGGTAGGTATTATGGAGAGAAATCTGTGTTGTTAGTTGCTATGAGAAATATCATATAACTGACATTTTGAAATAGCTGTGACTCATTCCTGTGTGAAATTTCTTTTATGTGTAATTTGGTATAAGTATATCATTTTCATTACTTCGGGTTTTTTTTAACTTGATGTGTGGAAAAATTGGATATCAGTTAAAGATTCAGCAAGGTGGTGATGTTTATAGACACAGAAGTTA
>NC_051404.1:36789153-36789809 GCF_015228065.2 Penaeus monodon
ATTTTTTTGTTTTTTAGAAAGAGAAATGAAGAGAAAATGATCATTGATAGCCAATAGTTGGTTTTGTTCTAAAACCCATTCAAAGTAGTATGATTAAAAAAAAATGAAATGTCTCTTCCAGGATCCCCAAGTACACAGAAGCATAAATTAAAGAAAGCTTCAGCTCTCAAAACAGTTGAACAGAAACCTGGTGTGTACACGAAGTACCGACCTCACTTACAGGCTGACAAGGTGAGCGATAAGATTGTTTTGAAATAGTACTCCAAAATTTGAGTGCTCAGATGTTATTTAGATGACAGATAAACTCAGTGATGTGGTGACTATAAAATAACTGAAAGATAATTTTTGTTTTCTGTTCCTCTAGGGTTTAGTAAAGCGATTACTGAAGGGTGTGCAGACGGGACGACCAGTAGAGGTACAGAGCGCACTGCTAAGACGACATCTTTTAGAGTTAACACAGTCCTTCATGATTCCGTTGGAGAGATATGTAGCTTCTCTGATGCCACTGCAGAAAAACATTTCACCGTATAAGGTAAGGTTAATCAGTGTTAATTGTATCTAATCACAGTGAAGGAGTGCATCCCTCCAATATATCTTTGCAGTCATGGATCTTCTCAAAATGGGAAATACAAAGTATGTGATATGTTATATACATA
>NC_051404.1:36789960-36790289 GCF_015228065.2 Penaeus monodon
TGTTAAGAAGTGGCCGCATGAGTTATGGGTCAGATTACCTGTATTTTCTCTATTTCCCTTTTCAAAGTATGTATAAGAATGATAATGCTTATGACTATAAGCAGTTGGTGTTCTTTCGTAAAGCTAGAGTATATACAGAAACTTGATGAGCAATCATCCTGAAATTGTCTTTTGTGTTGTAACGAAATCTTTGTAATACTCATGACAGAATAAAATATATTTTCTCATTGGTTTTATTATTGACCTGTTTCAGATTCTTTTAATTATAAGGTGAGAGCGAAGGGAACAAATATATATAAGAAGAGATATCCCTTTCCTCTTTATCTTTC
>NC_051404.1:36793272-36794004 GCF_015228065.2 Penaeus monodon
CTTAATGTTTCTGATAGACTATTGTTAAAGTTTTGATATGACGTTATTGATAGTATTTACTGCTATATTATAATTTAATTCATTTATTATATTCTTTATCTTTCTTTATTATATCTAATTACATAGGACATTATTCAAACAGCATATAAGTATACAAACATATCTTAATATACAGTACTATTTATAAGAAAAAAAATCTGATTAAAGTTATAAGTATTGCATATAATATACTTTAGTTTTGATAAGCATTTTATCTAATTTGCAAACAGTTTAAGTGTACTTTATTTTAAAAGTTATACATCAATTGTCTGTATTCTGATAGATTATTTATATTAGTAATGAAACTAAATAAATGCTATAATTATGATTAATTCACCACAAGTTATTGCGCTTTATTTACTAAGATCAATAATTACTTTTGTTAGATTAGACATTTTAACATAGAGTTCTACATCACAGTCAATATAATTGTTTTTATTCTTTCTTTTGTGTGTTGTGTACTTTTGGTTTGTGTGTTGTAGTTGTTTTTTGGTTTTTTTATTGGTCATTTCTAGGGTTGTGTGTGTTATTGTATTGTAGATTAATATGCTTAATAGGCTACTATTTGATTGCTGATTAATGTGTGTAAATAGGTATTATTCAATGTATATGTTTTAATGTTGTTAGTGAAGTGTGTATATGTATAATTTATGTAGATATGGATGTGTGTGTATTGTTGTGAATGATGTTAGG
>NC_051404.1:36795528-36795743 GCF_015228065.2 Penaeus monodon
AGTCTGGTCCTGGAGAAGGCTGGCACCATTTTGAATATACTCTTTTTTTGGGAAATAGAGACAGGACATTTCTTTTTAACCAGATACAGATACGTAATTGCCCTGATAATATCATTTACACGCATCGTCCGATTACTGTAAAAAAAAAATTTAGGCTGTATATGAACATGTTTATTTAACTTTAATTCGATTTACAAGGTTTCTCTTAAAGTCAG
>NC_051404.1:36795832-36796297 GCF_015228065.2 Penaeus monodon
CCGTATATTTGAGAGGAAATCTATTTTTTTTCTCAATGATAAAAAAGAAAAGAAAAAAACGGATTTGGAAGGAGTCGCATCCTTGGCCTGTATATCTAAAATTTCATTTCCTGAGCTGCAAGCATGACGGGGAGATCCACATAAAGTTTTTTTTATGTAAATCTTGTAACTTAGAAGGAATGGAAGATAAGAAGAAAATATTATCCATTATTTCTCTCTTGATTACTTGTATAGCAAACATAGAATCTGTGTTGATGTAAATTGATTTATGTATCAGGTGTTGAGCAAGTGCGAGTGCTTTGTTTACAGAATGCAACTCTGCATGCTTGAGCATACGTCTGATAACCTCCAAGGCGATGTCATATTGTTGCCAAGATCACCTACTGCAGCTCCAGAATGGCCCGAAAGTAGATCGACAGATAAGTCTGTGTATAGTACCAGCTTTCTTGATTTGGCTGATGGGAA
>NC_051404.1:36796321-36796526 GCF_015228065.2 Penaeus monodon
TCTTTTAAATAAACTATTTAAACACAGACTTTCACGGGGAAATTTATTTATTGTTACATTTGCTGGAAAGATATTCCAAGGTGAATCTGGGACGAGGTTCCCATGGGATGTCACACCTTCAAAAAATTTCTATCTTACATTTTTGCTTAATGTCATTGATAACTATTATTACTTGAATTACTATTACAGTGGCCAATGCTACACG
>NC_051404.1:36797110-36798020 GCF_015228065.2 Penaeus monodon
AGTGAAAAGAATTCGATATGATGAGAATAGTATTTCATTTCAAAATAATAGCAGTAACCAATTTTCTTTAAATATGACAATCAGTCACAAAATATGCAGTCGTTATCAATGGCAGTAACGGTTTTGAAAAGGAACTTAACCATCTACTACTACTGTAAGTGTCCAGTGTCAGCCTATATCAGAATGAAACTTTTTGGCGCGTGCCCACTTGTAGCAAGGACAAACGCTCGTTTGTGAGGTTCGCTAAACAAAGGTTCGCAATGATTGTAATGAGCACAAGAAGTTATTTTTCTGTAAGAAATAAAGTTTTTCCCCTATTGTTCTCGGTATTATATACCATAGTATTAAACAAATCTTAACCACATCTGCACTTGGGCACTTTGAAAAATCACTCTTGTAAACAAATAAATGTTCATCTTTATACAAATGCGATCATCGTTCTTATTTCCATTATTATGCAATTTTCAAACGTTATAATATCAATACATTATCTATTAATTCCTATTTATCTGTATCAAGAAGTCATCTCACTGTACTAAACTGATCTGTGATTCAAAATGCACATTTTATATCCCCTCACTATCCATATATATGCGAAATGCCATCATGATTTTATATCCATCGTAACTACGTTATTTATTTCTCACAGACCATGTGGATGACGCTCCACAAGTCAACAGGAGACACAGGAATGTGGTCGAGCCAAGTATGGCAACCGCGTTATCATTATCTGATGAATAATGCAAATGAATAATCACTTGCCTTATGCACACTCCCCTTGTGGAGAGGAGGGTGAATGTAGAACGGTGGGTCTCCTGTAAGTGAATGATGAATGATATACATCTCTGTGTATTTGCTTCTGTGTTACTGTTTTTTATCGAAATGCTTCTCATTCTCTTTATCTGTTTAG
>NC_051404.1:36798396-36799213 GCF_015228065.2 Penaeus monodon
CTCTTTGCTAAAATGTAAAGAAAACAATTTAACAGACTGATTTTTATTCACAATTTAAATATTCGGCGATAAAAAAGTGATTTTGTGCTTTGTTTTTTTTCATTATTTCCTTACACAATTCACTGTAAATCAGCTATAGTTCGAATTCAAGAGATTAATTAGCCTTTGAAATTATAGGGAAGATGTAAATTTCTTGGAACAGATCACGAGATTAATTTATTTAAAAAATTGAGCAGTTGTTTATATATTAGTGAACTCCGAGTAAAATTTGTAAACAAGAAAAGTTTGTAAACAAGAACATTTGTATAGAGGGGTAATTTTCTTAACGAAATACATTATTTTTTACAACGTGGGTACATAGAGTATAACTGTGTATTATACGAAGGAAGAAATGAATGATAATGAACGTATTATTTTACAATATACTGTCTTATTAAAATTTTTCATTACATTAAAACTTGAAGCTAGTGCATTGTGGTTATCGGAAATATTGTTATCGTAGATACCTGGAAATTTTAGCCAACTTTCTACACATTTTATTCAGATATATCAATAAATACAGTAAATGAAATTAGCACCGCACGATTGCCCTTTATGGAGGTAATATCACTAAGAACTCTGTGTTGTGCAACGTATTTGTAAGAAGTAAGATAAGAATGGTAATGGCGAAGGAAATACATGTATCACTGTGGTTAAGCCTGTTATTCTTTTCATAAGGGATGTGCACCTATACTTGGACAGAACCAAGTATAGGTGTCAATGGTGCACGTAAACAAGGACACAGGCAAGGTATATATAAAGATACTTTGGGCACAGG
>NC_051404.1:36799358-36799637 GCF_015228065.2 Penaeus monodon
GCAGACGGTGTGTGCTTGTGATAAGTGATTAGAGATATAACACGGAATACATTTTGCCTCGTGTGAAACATGGCCTCACTGAACTTCCCCAATCAGCCCCGGGACGCGCGTGGGATCGATTCGAGACAGACGAGAGAGGTTTCGATTGCATATAAGAAGGCAGTCGAAGGTCAGCGATAAAGTGCAATAATCAGGGCATATTGCTAAGATTTTGCAACTGCAAGACGAATCCTTGCAATTTCATTTGAATCTTCGATTTCCCTTTTCTTTAACTGTTTA
>NC_051404.1:36802971-36803555 GCF_015228065.2 Penaeus monodon
CCACACACAGAAAGGAGAGCTATACATATATTTACAATTCATGGCGTTTTTACTTCTATCACATATACCAGGGTTGCTCACAAGATTATGAACGTGAGGAATCATCAGTTATTAATTTGATATTATACTATTCCACTGAAGACTTAACGTGTCGAAAATCCCACAGTCTAGCGCCGCTCTGCCATATGATTAATACTGTTATCCGTTCTGCACATAGTCTTCCGGTCTATTATTGCGTAGTTATAGTTATGAAGAACCAACAAAGAGACCTGTTGTCCCTTGTATGAAACCGGCCAGACGGGTTCATAACCATAAATGAACAGGGACACCCGATGGTCTCTGCCTAAGAGAGTTTCCTCGTTAGGTTTTATCTTGTGTAGATCCTCCATTATGGCTGCTATGGCAAACTTGATGGGAAGTAAATAGAAATTATTAATATTTATACATATTTATATTCTTTTGTTACGATACCGTGGTATGTTACAACAAAAATATGTTTTTTTTTCTTCTATTTTCTTATTCGTTTTTATAGAACTTGGTATATTAGTGGTTTCAGGATGCACTGTCTTTCTCTCTAAAATGAG
>NC_051404.1:36803724-36803949 GCF_015228065.2 Penaeus monodon
AATATACATATTTCCTCGTACTCTTGTTTACAGCTGAACTTATTTGGAAATTAATTCTTCTGACTCAGCAAAACACCTATATAGAGTAAATAAATATACTAATAAATATTTCTGAAAAAAAAAAACGCAAGCTTACCCACGATCAAAGTTCTGCTTTAATGATTGCTACCATTCATAGCGATGTTTATGAGACGATAATTCATCACAAAATGAAACATCCTCTGT
>NC_051404.1:36804085-36804318 GCF_015228065.2 Penaeus monodon
CACAGAGATTACGATGCTTTGTGTTATGTATTATCATGCTGATATTGTCTCCAGGATGAGGACCATGACTCTTGTTCATTATATCGTTCCTTTTACTGCCATACTCCACTTCCTTATTCTCTCCCTACCCTCACGTAGTTCAGTCACCGGGTTTAAAGTTTATAACATTCTCGAGGCAATATTGGGAACATGATACTCAATATTACATTATTCTAGGTAACTTCCTTCATCCA
>NC_051404.1:36804359-36804732 GCF_015228065.2 Penaeus monodon
CATTTCCTCAGCAATCTTCTCTCTCCATGTTCACGCAAATTTTATTGTATTTTTTTCAAATCACATTAAGCCGGTAAACATCACATTACTAATTCCTCTCCTCTTACTTTCTAATCCCCTTCCTTCTCTTACCTTTTAATTTTTACTAAAGAGACTTTTTCTCTCTTACCATCCTCTATGTGTTTGATCAATTGTTCTTGCGTATGTTATTCTTAAGAAACACCCTTTTTCCATATATTTTTCTATCTTTTGTATCTTACAGGCGGACTGAATTTCTTAAGAATGCCTCCACTTAATCGACCGGAAGTCCACGCATTAAACAAAGTCGGTAATTCCTAAACACTAACCTGAGATTTTAGATCACTATCAAGAG
>NC_051404.1:36804811-36805680 GCF_015228065.2 Penaeus monodon
TCGCCTCCTGGTTCCTGTGTTCTGCCGTCCATCATTCAAGCGCAGGGGACAGACGGGGATATGGAGTGACGGTCCCATTACCCTATAGACCTGCGCCATTCCCCTCCCCATTCTCCTCCTCCCTACACAATTCTACTTCTCTAATCCTTTATCCTCCTTGTCCCTCCGCCCCCTCTCTGCCGCCCCTAGATCCTACCTCCCCCCCCCTCCTCTTTCTCCCCGACTCCCACCAGCTTCACCTTGGGGAGTGTTATGCGGGTAGCCTTTCCTCGTTTTTACTTTTGCCTGTTGCAGATGTTAGTGGGCTGTATTACATGTAGGTGTAATACACGGGATAAGTGTATGATGTACTGTCCCGGTTTTTTTTAGGGAGTTAAGGAAGTGACTTAAGGAAGTTTATTTGTGTGTAGTTCTTATTGTTTTGTATGTATTTGTGCACGCTTTGTGTAATGTTATTGTGTATATCTCCAACCTATATAGGACATCACTGTGTTGTAAAAAAAATGATTTCCTAGCACCATTTTTCTATATACATACTCTTTTTATAAGTAACTACATCTAACCGTGTTGCAACTGTCCACTGCCACGCTTTCACCACGATGAACTAAACTCTACCTCGGCAACGTGGATAATACGTGACGCCCATACCAAGGGAAGAAACTTTACGAAAGGCTAAAAGCAACATCCCGGCGTCCTTAGCACTAAGTTCTAAGCCTTACTCAGCTTAATCTTACATTATCACAGAATATTTTCCTGTAGGAATAACAATAAAACAAAATCGAGGATTACGACGAAACACAACCTCAGAATAGACAAATTACGATCTTGAGATTTTGAAGCTGAGAAGTACTGGATCAACAGTAAATGAA
>NC_051404.1:36805896-36806181 GCF_015228065.2 Penaeus monodon
AAGAGAGCTGGCCGGTGGCCTCGCCAATTACAGCACCTCCTCTGTTTGGCGAAGATGACATTGGGTATGCACTATTATTTTTTTGCTAATAAAAATAATCTTGAGAGGCCAGACACCGACGGTGTAAGGCGTATGTAATACACAAGTATCTAGCTTGTAATATTAGCAACATTACTGTAGGTTTAGACCGACGAACATTACTGCATTCCTTTCTTCCGCCTGTAAACGCATTGTGAAGGTTCCAACCTTTCTTGGCTCGTTACCCAATTTGATATGACACGCCCT
>NC_051404.1:36808735-36808931 GCF_015228065.2 Penaeus monodon
CACACATTTTACTCAAGATTGCAGAGTACCTGGCTGCATTTTGAAGCATTTGTGTCAAACCCTTACGGCATGCAACACGTAGCTACGTTTTCAGATTAGCTTTTAACTGGTGTGGTTAATAGTTAGTTTTTTTTTCTTGTTTGCATAGTAGATAGTTGGGTTTACAATAAATTAGGTTGGTGTACGTTCCCTGAGG
>NC_051404.1:36809412-36810268 GCF_015228065.2 Penaeus monodon
CGCTAGGTATTTCTCGATATCTCGAATTTCCCTGCTTTTATTAATCCCCAAAATTATCAAATTATCTCAAGTAAGTATTTTATCCGTAAGGTTAATAACGAATTATAGAAGTGGTACTGCTTTCAAGGTGTCGCATGTAGCATCACAGAAATACAATACACATAAATTCAAACTTACAAAGCGTCTTATAATGAGCAAGAGAGATCAATCCGCATTCTATCATTCCTGTATTCCGTTAAAGATGACGGCAGTTACCAAACGCAAAATCTGGTGACATACTGAATATATCACTTCCTTAAGTTAACATTCACATTGGATATGAATTTAATATAAATTGCAATACCCAGTACTTTACATTCAGTGATCGTTGTTTAAATTCGTTACCTAAGAATGCTGCAGTGGCATAGCTGAGGGTGGGATGGGGAAGGGGCAATTTTTCACTGTTCCCGAGGCCCCAAAGGAAGTCTGGCAGAATTTTTGGAAAGTTAAGATAAATTATTAAATATAATAAACTGGATGTGATATCTTTTATTTCATAATATCTTAAGGAAATATATTTCCTTTTTTGTTAATATAGACTATATAATCCTAACTATCGAAAAACGCATGTTATTTTTGGTTGAAATTGTTTATTCCAAACAAATATTTCGTAGGTTTAAAAAAAAACAAAGACATCTGTTTTTTAAATATTCTTCTCATCAATCCTAAAAAATATCTATTTACGCCCCGGGAATGTTGCATGACGAGAACGTAAATAGTGGTAAACACTCTTATTAGTCTCTACAACAGATAACAAATCTTTGTTTGCCTGTTGTAAGTATTAGCATAATGGTGCATGTAAAAGACTAGTAAATGC
>NC_051404.1:36810375-36810565 GCF_015228065.2 Penaeus monodon
TTTACCAGACTATATGACGCCCCCTTATGTTTCAGCGCTTGTCTACTACCGTTATTATACCATCACTATTGTCTAAATAAAGCATTAAAGATTTTTTACATAATCATGTTTCCATACTCTTACCTTCGTTGTTTTGTTTACGGCTTATTCACCATGAATCTCACAAGTAGAAATACATTCTCCCTCCCCT
>NC_051404.1:36810775-36811196 GCF_015228065.2 Penaeus monodon
GGCAAAAGCAGTGATGGATAGCAGGGCCCCAACAGATCTGGAACTAAATTAAGAATACGATAAGCATGGACATATGCAGTATAAGAATAAAGAGGTAAAATGCCATCCTTAGTCGTATCATAATCTAGTTGTCAACTAGAAGGTCGATAGGAACACCCTTGAATAGGCTAAAAACATAAATAGACAGCTGTAGATTATACACTCCTCGCAAGACACCGAAGTACAAGATAAAGCGGTGAAAATGGGATCTTAAACACGAACTAACAGCAAGTGAACAGCGCCTCCTCTCGATTCAAGTCCTTGGCTCCGGACCTCCTCAGGCGAAGCAATCGGGATTTCGACCACGTATTATGCGGTCGAGGCCTTTGCGTGTTCCTGGCTAGGCTGTGCAATATTTTTCATTCTTCGCCGAGTGTGTGTG
>NC_051404.1:36811232-36811373 GCF_015228065.2 Penaeus monodon
AAATTCTTCATTGCATTGAGGTTGAGGATATTTTGGAGAAGAGAAAAGGGCGCAAGTTTAACTTTGATTTCGTTTGGTCTTACTCTCCTACATAAAAAAAAAAAAGAAAATCGACAGAAAACACCAAGAGAAAATCTTAGA
>NC_051404.1:36811407-36811541 GCF_015228065.2 Penaeus monodon
AACGCGTTTAAGCAACTCGTTGAACGTACAGACTCAGTAAGAGTAAGTCCGACTTCTTTGTTCACCACGGACACACGGCAAAGAAATATTACCTCAGTGATCATGTGGACGCCAGAGGACACCGCACGCCGGGT
>NC_051404.1:36812327-36812579 GCF_015228065.2 Penaeus monodon
GGGGGGGGGGATATAACCGTGGCATAACGCGGGTATGACCATGAGGAAGAGGGAAGAGGCTGAGGGGCCCTGCGTTATGTCATGGGGGTGAAAACTCTCCCTCGCAGGCCCCAGATACTGCTACATACTCATACTAAAAACCTTATTCCTAGCAGGCCATTCTCCTTGCTCGATAACCCACTCCAGATGCCATGCCTTCATCACACTATTTACACATATAAACGAATAAACCATTCTTTTACTCAAACCAAG
>NC_051404.1:36812609-36812948 GCF_015228065.2 Penaeus monodon
AGTTAAAGAACCTGATACCGAGAAGGGAAAGGGGTGTGCGTTATGCTGCGTCATACGAACTAATACGGACGCACCACCAACGCCCTTCCTACCTGGCGACCTTACAAAGGGGGGTCTTCCTGTAGATAAGACCAGGTAGGATATACTATACACTCCCTTCCTTACTTCCTGGGTGCTGACGACAGGGAGGAAGAGAATACACATAACATACGTAACGACAAGGTTGTTGCCGAGATCTTCAAGGCATTTGTAGTGTTATTTGGATAATGATCAGTGGTTACGTGGGTCATGTGTTAGAGTATAGGTTGGGTATATCTTATAGACTTGCATTTTGGCGTT
>NC_051404.1:36813042-36813207 GCF_015228065.2 Penaeus monodon
TTTTTTTTTGGGGGGGGATAAATATTTGATGTTTGTTTATGTTTAAGTGTTACATGAGGTAAAGGTAATTATCAATTCCAGACGCCAAGAACAGGAGAATGAGTGACAGGGATGACGTATTTACGACGGGGAGAAAGGAGACAAGGCAGGAAAAGTTTTCAGTTC
>NC_051404.1:36814094-36814270 GCF_015228065.2 Penaeus monodon
TCTGTCTCTTCGAAAGAAAATAAACTTCCAAGAAAATAATGCGTTAAAAGTAAAACTAAAATTCCTTCACATGTCATAACTAGAAGAACACTAAAACAGGGCACTTAACCAAGGATTAATAAAAGAAAGAATGGTATGCACGTTTCGCTGACGTTTACAGAGCCATCACTGCAACG
>NC_051404.1:36815111-36815305 GCF_015228065.2 Penaeus monodon
TTGATGTATCATAAATCCAGATTTTCATAAAAAAACTGAATACGTTTTAACAGCGGCCCGTTTTATAACTCATTGTGTAGTATATTCATATGAATTTCGTTGGCTTATCCTATTAATTAAAAGTTGTTATTGTTTTCCAGTTCATAAGACATATAATTCCCTTTTATATGGGGCCTTCAGGTCTTGCCTGGACT
>NC_051404.1:36815507-36815588 GCF_015228065.2 Penaeus monodon
TTCGGATAGAAAATACAGAAGGTACACTGGCAATAAAATCTATTTTTGATGAAGCAAATAGAAAGTTCAACTGCTTATTTT
>NC_051404.1:36816535-36816894 GCF_015228065.2 Penaeus monodon
GTGTTTCCGGTAACCCTTAACACTTTTGGGCACCACATACCCAAATCAATTAAAAACTTTTACCAAAGGTTGTAGTTCCGCCCACAGCCAATCGCCGACGCTGCATCTGCCAGCCTCATTCCCTTGCAAGGCTGGCCGTCCAGTTCTTCCGGTAGTGATATGCCTTGTTGCGTGGGACTTCCACTGAAGGAAGGAAAGATTTAGAAATTCAACGCGAGCAACAGATGCCAAGACCAGGAGAATGAGTGACCGGGATGACGTATTTACGACGGGGAGAAAACTGAAAACTTTTCCTGCCTTGTGGAGACAAGGCAGGAAAAGTTTTCAGTTCACACACACACACATATACAGATATACAT
>NC_051404.1:36816976-36817138 GCF_015228065.2 Penaeus monodon
TCTGTCTCTTCGAAAGAAAATAAACTTCCAAGAAAATAATGCGTTAAAAGTAAAACTAAAATTCCCTCACATGTCATAACTGGAAGAACACTAAAACAGGGCACTTAACCAAGGATTAATAAAAGAAAGAATGATATACACGTTTCGCTGACGTTTACAGAG
>NC_051404.1:36817533-36817954 GCF_015228065.2 Penaeus monodon
CGTTAATTAGGTTCTCACTGGTGACTCGAAGAACTAATGTCTTTTTAAAACATGAACGTGCTAGGTCATAAGATTACCGCGAAACTAACGTGACGATAATTCTTTTCATTTTTTCCTATGCATGAGAAAGGCTGTCGAAGTATGTAAGAATTTAGTAAAAAATACATAATCACAGCTGAGAGAAAAAATAAGTTGAAAACAATGCACAAAAATATACGAATTTTAAAGATTTAGAAGTCATAATTTCAGAACGATTTATCGTTAATTTCGCAGAGTTAAGCAAATTCAGTTTGTAGGGAAATATATTGATATTAGTCTCAGTTGAAGAGGAAGTGTGTTTTTGCGTAAATACTTCTAACTTTAACGCATTCATTAATATATTCTCTATTAAAATTCTGGTATAATAAACACTTTTCGTTTT
>NC_051404.1:36819549-36819837 GCF_015228065.2 Penaeus monodon
ATCAGATTATGGAGTTAACAATATCGTTAGAACACTGTTAACAGATTCATAAGTATCATGTATTCATAAACAGCAGAATTTCGTCGAGATGCATATTTATGAGGAAGAAAAAAATGTAAAGTAAATTGCCGCTTTGTCTACCGACAATACCTTTCTAAAAATCGAAGTATCATGTGAATTACAATTGAAGAACAAACTACGTAGTTCTGATTTACCTTTTTTTTTTATTCAAAACTACTGAATATGAATTAACATTACAGCCTTAAAGTAATTTTTTTTTTTACTTGG
>NC_051404.1:36820064-36820640 GCF_015228065.2 Penaeus monodon
TTTTTTTCCGGGGGGGGGGGGAAACCAGGGGAGGCTTAGTTTGATAAATTTGGGACGATTGACGGTACTACACTACCCGGAAAATTTTCGCGTTTTTTATCCCCGAGTCGTAACATTTTAAAAAACCACTTTTTCTGAAAATAAAGGGGGTCGCAGGGTCATTTTACTTTCATTTGAGGATTTTTGCCAAGGGAGCTTTTTGGCTTTCCGCGATAAGTGACAAGGCTTTTTAACTATATCGTTCGTAAGGCAGTTTAACTTTTATTTTTCACACACACTTAAGAAAAGCGTTTACACAGAAAACACGAAAGATAAAGGGGTTGTGCGCAGAAGGCTTTAAAATTTAGTTTAGATCATTTATTTGGGTGAATCACAAAAAAAAAAACCCGCAAAAATGATCTGTGAAGGAGATAAATGATTTGATAAAAAATCAAACCATTGCTTTTCAAGTAAAGACCATTATCGGAACAAAAGTTTATCGTTTTAAAAAAGGGGGCTCCGAAAAGTTGGGGGTCTTTTTTTTACTTACTCCCTTTCACTTTGGGTTCACTATCAGGAATGTCATTATTTATCGGC
>NC_051404.1:36820675-36820847 GCF_015228065.2 Penaeus monodon
ATAATTCCATTACAGGCTTCCCAAAGCGGAGGTAGATAGTCTATTATAAATAAAAGGAAAAGTTTAATTA
The DNA here is from genome assembly GCF_015228065.2 of Penaeus monodon. Taxonomy (NCBI): domain Eukaryota; kingdom Metazoa; phylum Arthropoda; class Malacostraca; order Decapoda; family Penaeidae; genus Penaeus; species Penaeus monodon. The sequence continues at coordinate 36,820,746 of NC_051404.1, forward strand.
AGGGAGTAAAGATAATCTAGTACATTTTCAGCTCTTGGGAAAAAAATACAATTGACAGCCGTTTGTAGTATAAAGGGATAGCAATTACTAATATTTTTTTTT
>NC_051404.1:36820874-36821354 GCF_015228065.2 Penaeus monodon
TCAATGAAAGGGTTTAAAAATTGAAAATTATAAAATGAAGAAAACATTGAAGTGGTACTGTTCCATTTGAGACTGGGTTTCATTTGAGACAGTAAAAAGTTCCAAGCATTGCGATTTTTATCTTTTCTTTTTTTCCACGAAAGACCATTTTGGGGGTCTGCATTCTATTTTTTATTTTAGGGAATCTCCATTTCAGTGGAAAACCTCCTCAAAAGGCTTTTACTAATACATTGTACGTACTCCAGCTCCTTCCAAGCCAAATGAAAATTGAGGCTTGTTTTCTGCATACGTTGTCATTCAAGTTTTCTGGTGATGTGTGAAATCGACATCCCATGAGAAGGTTTGTGATGGTTTTGTGGGGTTACTATCCTTTTTAAATGGTGTGCGTTCAATGGGAAGCACAGATGGGGAAAATTTTGTTATGGTTGGGAAACCCCGAGTAGCTACCCGGACGTTATCCCGGAGCCTGTTATATTCTCC
>NC_051404.1:36821381-36822099 GCF_015228065.2 Penaeus monodon
ACCTAGTCTGAGAATTACTCTGCTGGAAAATATAAAAACACTTAAACCATATAAATGTTTCAACGAATTAAATTGTAACACTTTTTTCGGTTTTTATTTTTTTCCTTCCTTTCTCAAATTTTCCATAATGTGACATTTCATGTAATCGAAGAAAATATTTTTTTCAGAAAATATGTCGTGCAAAAAAAGTTTCAAAGAATTTACAAATGCCATTTATAATGATTTTAGTATTTATAATGTATTTTCTTTAAAAATGATTTATTAGATATAATCCAATGTGCATGCGGGTTTCCCTCTAAACTTAGGACTTTTAAACTTTTCCAAGCTAATGGATGCATTCCCCCAGAAAAAAAATGCTTTAATGGTAAAATGTATTTTATTTTCTGAGATTAGATGTATTCATATATGAGACATTTTTAAAACTTTAAACAATCAAAAAAAATAAAAGTAAATATTATTGTAAATGTCCTGACATCCACCCTATAATCATAATAACCCAGGTTTTTAACTTTGTAAAAAAAAATTTTAAAATTTTTTGTTTATTCATTTGTTAGTAAAGGGGCCCTTAAAATGGATTGGGCTGAGGAGTCCGAGGAGTAACGACCCAGAATTTAGTGACCCTTTTTATAGTGTCACACAAAAGAAATTGTGCCTTTCCCCGAATCATTCCTCAGCATTGTTATTGGGAACACAAGACTTTGATTGAATGAGAGCAGGT
>NC_051404.1:36822164-36822601 GCF_015228065.2 Penaeus monodon
TATTATGATTTCAGCGTAAACATTAGAAACCGTAGAAACCGAACACTCAAATACTCTGGCGTGGTTGCTAAAAAGGATGCAAAGATAAATGCAACTGTACAGTGCAGACTGAAAAACACTGCATCCTGTAAGTCAGGGTATGTGCGTCCAAAGGTGTTCTCAGACTAATTCCCCGAAGATGCACCTATTAATTGTTTAATCTGTGCCAATGTTCACGTTAATGAATTGAAAACACATGATTATAGTATATCAACGTATTGAGTTGTGTCTTTTGCTATTGTGAAATTTTATTTCTTATCTTGATTTTTTTTTTCTTTATTTGTTTTGATGCCATCGATTTTGCACCTTTCATCCCATAAAGGACAGTCACTGTTAATAACCGTTAGACTGTTATTCGGATCCGTAAATGAGAGTTTCGAAATTTCTCTCGATCACAT
>NC_051404.1:36822795-36822946 GCF_015228065.2 Penaeus monodon
ATGTGTTCGTGTGTGCCTATGCGTTATTCGATATGCTCGTATAGATACATATTTACGAATATTATTTGTCGATTGAATTGCAATTTCAAGGATCGGCTTGACAACATACTATCGAATAGATCCTCCAATAAACTATATTAATACAATGGCC
>NC_051404.1:36822966-36823071 GCF_015228065.2 Penaeus monodon
GGGGGGAGGGGCCATGTGAATGGAACAGTTACCAACAGCATACAAGAGAAATGACAGTGCTTTTCGAACAGCGGAGTGTATAATTCATAGTTTTGACATGTAAGT
>NC_051404.1:36823125-36823402 GCF_015228065.2 Penaeus monodon
GTGGGCACCAAGTAAAAAAAAATTACTTTAAGGCTGTATGTTAATTCATATTCGAGTAGTTTTTGAATAAAAAAAAAAGGTAAACAGAAATACTAGTTATGTTCTTCAATTGTAATTCACATGCTACTTCGATTTTAGAAAGGTATTGCTCGTAGACAAAGCGCAATTACTACATTTTTTTTTCTCATAAATATGCATCTCGACGAAATTCTGCTTTATGAATACTATATTATGAATTGTTACGTGTTCTAACGATATTGTTAACTCATAATCTGAT
>NC_051404.1:36825163-36825440 GCF_015228065.2 Penaeus monodon
GTTAACAATACTCGTTTAGAACACTGTTAACAGATTCATAAGTATCATGTATTCATAAACAGCAGAATTTCGTCGAGATGCATATTTATGAGGAAGAAAAAAATGTAAAGTAAATTGCCGCTTTGTCTACCGACAATACCTTTCTAAAAATCGAAGTATCATGTGAATTACAATTGAAGAACAAACTACGTAGTTCTGATTTACCTTTTTTTTTTTATTCAAAACTACTGAATATGAATTAACATTACAGCCTTAAAGTAATTTTTTTTTTACTTGG
>NC_051404.1:36825510-36825608 GCF_015228065.2 Penaeus monodon
ATGCAGAACCCTGTTACTGACCTCCGCTGTTCCGAGAAAGCACGTCATTTCTCTTGTATGCTGTTGGAACTGCTTCCATTCACAGGCCCCCCCCCCCC
>NC_051404.1:36825635-36825805 GCF_015228065.2 Penaeus monodon
GGCCATTGTATTAATATAGTTTTATTGGGAGGATCTATTCGAAAGTATGTTGTCAAGCCGGATCCTTGGAAATTGCAATTCAATCCGACAAATAATATTCGTAGAAATATGTATCTATACGAGCATATACATAACGACATAGGCACACACGAACACATAGAAGGGCACAG
>NC_051404.1:36826124-36826203 GCF_015228065.2 Penaeus monodon
ACGGATCCGAATAACAGTCTAACGGTTATTAACAGTGACTGTCCTTTATGGGATGAAAGGTGCAAAATCGATGGCATCA
>NC_051404.1:36826241-36826527 GCF_015228065.2 Penaeus monodon
ATTTCACAATAGCAAAAGACACAACTCAATACGTTGATATACTATAATCATGTGTTTTCAATTCATTAACGTGAACATTGGCACAGATTAAACAATTAATAGGTGCATCTTCGGGGAATTAGTCTGAGAACACCTTTGGACGCACATACCCTGACTTACAGGATGCAGTGTTTTTCAGTCTGCACTGTACAGTTGCATTTATCTTTGCATCCTTTTTAGCAACCACGCCAGAGTATTTGAGTGTTCGGTTTCTACGGTTTCTAATGTTTACGCTGAAATCATAATA
>NC_051404.1:36826578-36827362 GCF_015228065.2 Penaeus monodon
GTGTGTGTGTTTGTACCTGCATCTCATTCTAATCAAATTGTCTTGTGTTGCCCAATATATCAATGCTGAGGAATGATATCAGAAAGGCACAATTTCATTTTGTGTGACATCTATATAAAGGTCACTGAATTCTGGGTCGGTACTCCTCGGACTCCTCAGTCAATCCATTTATAATGGCTCCTCACTAAGCAAATAGAATGAACGAAAAATGTTAAATAATTTTTAACAAAGTTCAAAACCTAGGTTCATGTATGAGTTATAGGATGGATGTCAGGATCAGTATTACAATAATATGTACATTACTATTTTTTTAGATTGTTTAAAGTTTAATGAAATTGTCTCATATATGAATGAGGCAATCTAATCTCAGAAAATAAAGTACATTTTACACATTAAATGCATTTTTTTTCTGGGAGAATGACATCCACTTTAGCTTGGAAACGTTTAATATGTCCTAAGTTCAGAGGAACGCAGCATGCACATTGATATTCATATAGCTAATAACATCACTTGCTTATAGAAAGTACATTATAAAGTACTAAAATCATTATAACTGGCATTTCGTAACTTCTTTGACAACTTATTTTGCACTGACATATATATTCTGAATAAAATATTGTCTTCGATTACATGAAGTGTCACAATTATGGAAACTTTGAGAAAGAGAAGGAAGAAAAATAAAACCGAAGAAAGTGTATTACAATTATTATTCGTTGAAACATATATATATGGATTTGAAGTGTTATTATATTTATCCAGCAGATGGTAATTCTCAGACATAGGT
>NC_051404.1:36827390-36827867 GCF_015228065.2 Penaeus monodon
GGAGAATATAACAGGCTCTCTGGATAACGTCCGGTAGCTACTCGGGGACTTCCACCATAACAGGAATTTCCATCTGTGCTCTCCAGACATTGAACGCACACCATTTAAGAAGAGATAGTAACTTCCACGAAACCATCACAAGACCTTCATCATGGGATGTCGACTTCACAGACATCACCCAGACAAGTCTTGAATGACATACGTATGCAGATGAACAAGCCATCAATATTCACTTGTGCTTGGAAGGAGCGTGTGAGTACTGTACAATGTATTAGTGAAAGCCTGTTAGAGGATGGCTTCCACTGAAATGGAGATGATCCCTAGAAATAATGAAAATAGAACTGCAGACGCTCCAAATGGTCTTTCGTGGAAAGAAAGAAAAGACTAGAAATCGACAATGCTTGGAACTGTTTACTAGGTCGTCAAGAATGTAAACCCAGTCTCTAATGGAACAGTATCCACTTCAATGTTTTCTTC
>NC_051404.1:36827958-36829324 GCF_015228065.2 Penaeus monodon
GCTATACCTTATACTACAAACGGCATGTCAATTGATATTTTTTCCCAAGATGCTGAAAATGTACTAGATTATCTTTCACTCCTTAATTAATCTTTCCTTATATTTATAATAGACTATCTACCGTCCGCTTGGTAAGCTCCTGTAAATGGAATTATAAGAAAAACGTAATAAATAACCAGAGAGCCGAGTAAATAATGACATTCCTGATAGTGAGACCGAAAGTGAAAGGGAGTAAGTAAAAAAATGACCGACAACTTTTCCGGAGCACTTTTTAAAGCGATAAACGTTTCGATTCCGATAATGGTCTTTACTTGAAATGCAATGGTTTGATTTTATATCAAATCAGTTTATCTCCCTTCACAGGATCAATTCTGTCGGGTTGTTTTTAGTGCATTGCACCGAAATAACTGATCTAATAGCTAAATTTAACGCCTTCATGTCGCACAACCCTTCATCTTTACGTGTTGCTGTGTAAACGCTTTTCTTAAGTGTGTGTGAAAGATAAGAGATTAAAACTGCCATATACGAACGATACTAGTTAGATAAGCCTTGTCACTATATCGCGTGAAAGCCAAAAGCCTCCCTTGGCAAATATCCTCAAAATGAGATGTAAGATGTACCCTGCGACCTCTTTCATTTACAGAAAAAGTGGTTTATTTAACCTGTTTACGACTCGGTGATAAATAACGCGAATATTATTCCGGATATGTGTAGCTACCGTCAATCGGTCCCATACTTTATCAAACTAAGCCTACTCCTGCGTTTACGAAAACATTCATCCAGTTACTGAAACTCAGATCAATTTGGCTGGACATTATCTCGTGAAACCTTTCCAGCTCTCTGTGGCTCCTGTAGGGGTTAGTGAAACCACCGGTTCAGAAACTATACACTGTATACAATTGAGAATAAAATGAAAAATAAGAGTTTACTTCGACCAAGATAAGTAAAAGCGGCCCGATCTAGCCTCCCCGCCTCCATCCCAAAGTCGAGTCAGGAATAGGGATGCCGTGGATTCTAAAAGCAAAACTGGACAGTGCTAGCGTAAACCCGATACTTACCTTTCCAATCGAGCTGTTGGCACAATTCTGTCATTTAGCTGCCGTCGATTAAGGGTTAGTGATATTACAGACGTTATCATTATCAAACGTAGTTACACAGAACAAGTCATACACAGAGCGTAGCCCGGGGGACAGTGTTGCTGTGATCCAGCATCTAGCTTTTTTTAACAGGATGTCTATTAGTTACTTGTGCTTCATCTGGCATTGCCGTTATTACTAGTTTCTTTCACTGGCATAGGAAATTCCGAGGAGAAAAAACGGTAATACTAATAGACTCACGGTCAAAATTTCCAGAGGACAGTTTCGAA
>NC_051404.1:36829645-36829955 GCF_015228065.2 Penaeus monodon
CAGAAACAGGATTTAATGTCGCAGGAATTGTTATCATGGATTCTTTGCTTGTCTGGCCTTGTCTGCAGGATCGCCAATATTTCCCACTAACTTTTTGATTTTCTTGTATGGCCTGGTTTCTTCCATTTTTATTGCATCGTTCTTTGGCATATCGCAAATAAAAATTTGTGAGGATAACGTTGAAAACATCTGAATGAGAACGGATGATTCCACAATACAAGATTTATACCAATATGTTGATTTCATTTTTTTTTTTTTTTTGTATTGGAGTCGCCGGGATCACCCACGCACGTGTGGACCAAATCTACAG
>NC_051404.1:36830049-36830387 GCF_015228065.2 Penaeus monodon
GGTTTCGTACTGGTAGTTCTTGAGATAAGATTGGATTATCAGCTATATTCCCTGCATTGTGGAATTAACGAATTATCATCAAATAGTAGCTCTTCAAACACATTTCTATGTACAAGAGAAACGGTACTTTGCATAAATATTACATAACGCCTGTTCTTATAAACATTCATATTAAGTGGTGAATGTACTGAATGATAATGTTTTGATGGTACCGCTGCGAAAGGAAATGCAGGGCAGACACACCGTTCTATTTAACTCACAGTTTCTTTGAACATATTTACGTAGAAAACATGAGCATATTTAATATTTAAAAATGTGAAGATGCTTTGTAGTAGTCT
>NC_051404.1:36830783-36830996 GCF_015228065.2 Penaeus monodon
GCAGACCGGATGCAAGCAAGCGGAATATATTCTACGCAGTGACATCCGCAAGCAGCATGCAGCGGGAGAGCAACTCATAAGCCTTGGCCCACAAAGCACATGGTATGTGTGGTGTTTGTTGTTAGCGCGGAATTTACCTAGGATGAATGCATTTCTCTGTTGCTATGTTTACATGTGACTTTCCTTTGCGCATTTGTCTTATTGTTTGGTAGT
>NC_051404.1:36831222-36831678 GCF_015228065.2 Penaeus monodon
CCTTCCCACCCTCTCTCTCTCTCCCCATCATGCACTCATTCTCACTCACTTATGCAATTCACAGCATCCCAACCTTTCCCAATAAACGACGACTACCTTCCTGTATTTCTCCGGGTACGTCTTAAAACCTATAATTAATGAAGTATAAACTAACATTCCGATATAAGGTTTCCCTATAATACCGGTCCCTTATTTTTATATGATAACGAATGCATCTTATGACTTTCAAAAGTAATGTTATCGGTTATTAGTTCAGTAAAACAGCATAGCAACGTAATGCGCATACCCATGACCCTAATGACCTTTATTCGACGGGTATGAGCTGTTATTTCGCTGAGAATAAACTGACCAGATTTCTTCGCTTATTTGAGAGAGGAAATTTCCCATTAGGTAGCGGTCAGTAATTTCTTGAAAAAAGAGGATATTTCTTCACCTGCTTGCCGAAAACGGAAAACA
>NC_051404.1:36831783-36831958 GCF_015228065.2 Penaeus monodon
AAGGTCCTTTGTAAATCAAATATATTGATAATTATATCACTATCTTTCATTAAATTCAAAGCGCTAGATTACAAAGAAAAGTTTAATTTGCGTCATCAATATTAAACTCAGAAAGAAAACAAGAAAAAAATAACGAAGAACAAAATGATAACGAAGATGGAAAAAACGGGAATAT
>NC_051404.1:36832000-36832117 GCF_015228065.2 Penaeus monodon
CGAACAAAAGAGGCTTAAGTGTCCGCGCCCTTGTCATGTGCACTTGTACCTTTTACACTCATCCATTTTTAAATTGCTTGACGGCAGCTACTCGAGCAATGTAATTACAGCTGAAAC
>NC_051404.1:36832273-36832385 GCF_015228065.2 Penaeus monodon
AAAAAATCACATGCTTGAAAGCAAAGAAAAATTCACCTGCACCTTAGACTGTCGCCGTCTTCATTTCCGCCTCTCTCTCGGTAACAATATGAATCACATAACACGGCACCTC
>NC_051404.1:36832479-36832710 GCF_015228065.2 Penaeus monodon
AAAAAAAAATGAAAACGCGACACACAGGACGCATGAACGATGCACCTCTGGCAACCGTTTTCGCCCATGTTCACAACGGTTCAAACAAGGAAGTGCGAGAGTTCTGTTGCGGGTGTTCAGCGGATCTGATGCCCAGGTTCAGGTTCTGGGGGTGTTGGGATAATTGGGTGTTAATTGGTTACTCTTTTTTTTAATTTGTTGTTTGGGAAAGTTAGGGTAAAGGTGTGAACA
>NC_051404.1:36833133-36834079 GCF_015228065.2 Penaeus monodon
GACGTGTTTGTTGAAATATTAGTTTTTATGCTTGTTTTCCTTCTCATTGGCGGCTGACAAAGTGTTTATGGAGGTACACTTTTTGGAAGAAAGTGGAAGTGAAGTTGTAAGTAACAGCCGAAATGTGATACGATTAGGAGCATTATTAAGTAAAAGATGCCTACCAGGAGCAGGTATGATTATAGTGGAGTTCGTTCTTTTGTTATTATAGTGTTCTTGATTTGCGTGTTATATTTGTTAATGAATTTGATGCATTTACTAAAACAAATGAGTTTAATTGAATAAAGAGAATATTAAGTCTAGACAAAGATACAAAACGACGAACTGTAAGGAATCATTAACAGAAAAAAAACTGATAAAAAGAGGAATGAAAGGAAGCGCATGACTCGTAGTGCAATAACGCTGACTCACCAAAACATCTTTTTTTTTTTTATCCTATAGAAGACCAACAGACTAATGCACGGAGGTCCTAGTTCCAAGGTTACATGAGCACTATTCAATTTATCTCTTGAATTTCGTTTCGTGTTCCTCAGCAAAGGTATGAAAAACACTGAAAAAATTATACTCTGATGTGATTTTAGATTTGAAATAAGACTCTTATATACTTGTGTTTAAGATTTTATAAATGTTATTTTCGCAGTATGATTTTCTTTTACATTTACTTATCTTCAAATAAAAAACGACTATTAACTATTTTTTTAAGATCTTTAATAACTCTTAAAATGATTACTACTGCTGAGTAAACGTTACACAGATATTTCCTTAAGAAAGTCCGATTACATTGATAATTATCAACACTACTTGAGAAGTATAATAAATTAATGGATTAATAAAATATGGAAGGATGATAAGATACTGAGGAATGGATTAAGTGAATATTCAAAACTGGAAAAAGTAGGAGAGAGAAAAAGACCCAAAACACAAAAGTAAAAAACATGATACCATG
>NC_051404.1:36834901-36835211 GCF_015228065.2 Penaeus monodon
CACTTAATCCATTCCTCTGTTTCTTATCAGCCTTCCATATTCATTTATTATACTTCTCAAGTAGTGTTAGTAGTTATCAGTGTAATCATGAAATATATGTATCACGTCTACTTAGCAGTAGTAATCATTTTATAAGAGTTATTAAAACTTAAGAAATACAATAGTCTTTTTTAATAAGAAAATGCGTAATTGAAAGGAAATCACAAGTATATGTCTCATTTCAAATCGAAAATCACATCATAGTATTAATTTCTCAGTGTTTTTCAAACCTTTACTGAAGAACACGAAACGAAATTCAAGAGATAAGTTT
>NC_051404.1:36835349-36836134 GCF_015228065.2 Penaeus monodon
CTAACTGCAGTGACTTTGCCCATCTCTATATGTGTAAAGTCGGAAGAAAAAACGTCGAGGCAGCAAGGATAAGCAAGACTGGCGTCATTCTTCGCTTGTTAGTATAAAATGCCGCATCAATTTGTTCTTCCTTCCTCTGCGTACGGTACACAAAAGGGTTTCATCGCCTGCATCAAAATTAAAGTGATTCAAGATTGTCACTAGACTTCAATGAACTATATCTTCCTGCCTCATCGATATTCATTCGGGAACTGCATATTGCTAGGTCGATGGACGGGAATATACAAAAGAAAACATATACATATATTAGCACAATGCCTAAGCTATAACTCACACAATAATTCGTACAGAAACTTACGATTGAGACTAAGGCAACTGAATAACAGGGGAATATCAAAGGTAGTGATACACATCTAGAAGGACAAAAATATAAGAGAAATGAGAAAAATTTGGATCGATAAAGAGGAAGGGGAAGAGAAAACAGCATTAAAGGATTGCGGAAGACCGTAGAGTCTGGCATGGAATAACAATCGCATATTCAGTGCGTATTGGGCGCGTATCAAATAGGTTTTGTTATGTCAGTATCGTCGGCGTCAACTTCCTTCCCGATTCCGTCTGTTTGTCGGATATGAAAGTACTTCCACCTCCACATATGCCCATCCACGCTTCTACACGGCAGGTCACGTAGTCACATGGTCACCTTAAACATACCTTGTCAGCCTACCATATTAATAACAGTACCCCTAGCTTTCTAATTATAGTAACGTGCCCTTCTGTTGCGGCGA
>NC_051404.1:36836156-36836312 GCF_015228065.2 Penaeus monodon
GCTTAGAATCGCATGTTTGGGCTAAATAAAAAGTTTTGTAAAATTAATTTAGCAGTTGTTTTCTAACAGGTCGGCGTTGACAGTACAGTACACAGTACACCATAGCACAGACGGGAGACCTCAACAAGGTGCGTGTTTGGCATACGGGATGGACCT
>NC_051404.1:36836376-36837500 GCF_015228065.2 Penaeus monodon
TACCCCTGGGGATCAACCGGGCCCTACCCCGCCCTCCCTCACATTACAGGATACGCCCTTGTAGCGCTGTGACGTCACTTTTCTCCTCCCACTTTGCCGGCCAATCACGCGGCAACGCATTCAGTCCGTCCTCCCTTCCTCTAGTTTATCGTCCTCGTTCTCCCTTGTTTTTCATTATACAGTTTCCTCCCTCCAATAATCATGGAATAAAAAGAAAATAGACACTGAGGTAAGCGTAAAGAAGAATGAAAGAAGGAGAAGGAGGGGCAGGCAGGTGAGAGAGTAAGGCGGGAAGACTGACCCAAGCTACCGTCGCCAAGGGCAGGCCGATAAGGACTCGCGGTCGCGACTCTATATATTGACCGTCACTCCGTCGCGACTGCCACAATCCTACGACACACGGACGGACGCATGTGAGTGCTGCTGGAGTCCTACAGGGCACTCTGCTTTCCCTCACTCGGTTGTTACAAGGATCCGACTGTTCAGTGGAGGATTCCGCTCTTGTGATGCGATGTGAACATTCGCGATGAGTTACAGAGCGTTCGGTAGTGTTGTAATGTTAGGAAAACGTGTGTGTTTCTGCTTTGTGTTCATCCTGCGGCAAAGGGACAGGCCATCTCTATGTGAGACTTGAATATCAACAAAAAGTTTTTATGTCTGTTACAGAGAAAAATACAAGAGATTTAATAGATAAATAAGTTTTAGAAAGGAGGAAAAAGGTGTGCTATCGGTTATATAGAAAAGCAATATATGTGTAATAAACAAGGGCAATACATGTTGTGGCTAATGATCTGGTGGCGATTAAATACAATAAAAATACAGCCAATGTCTGGATGTTCTTCGATTTTATGTAGATAATCTGAAGGTACCTGTTTTGTGTCATGTTTAGTGCTTGTCATGATAAGACGTGATTACATGAAATTATTTGTTGTGTCAACAGATAACGATATTGTAGAAATAGATAATTTCAGTGATATTGAATAGAGAGAAAAAAATGCTATTGTCATTTCAAATCTCGTGAAAGGAGCTGTTGAGAGATGCTAGACAATAGAAATACTAATTTCGCAAGACAAAAGGACTTACTGAGGTTTCGAGGTTAAGATTTATTATTATTATTTTTTGTG
>NC_051404.1:36837768-36838403 GCF_015228065.2 Penaeus monodon
CAATCAGTCTTTCTTAAAGAAAAAAAAAAGAAAAATCTTCAAGTGATTTCGAATAAAAATGTGAATCTGTCTACACTCATTAGTACAGACAAACCTAACATACAGTAGGATTCAGATATATCAACTAGGGACAGAAATTATATAGGCATAAAAATAACATCAGACGCAAGTTGGAATTACCAAATACATACTTCGGTATCAAAAACCATAACTTAAAAAATACAATTTTAACTACCCACTGGGTCATTTTACATTTTACAAGCATTGCCCACTGACCTTGAAGAAAACGCAGTGTGTCACGGAGCACTTACCTTGACCTCCTCCTACAAGTGGCACTGATGCAGAAAATTGAAATCGGGTTCAACTTGCTCTGTGCGGTTATTTGAGAATGATTTGGTGATTTGAGGAGTTGAGTAGCTTTTGGAGAGACAGATGTTGAAAAGCGTATAATCGGGAATAAAGAATTTTAGAAGGGTTGTGAGAGGTATGTAGTTCACGTTTTTAGTGTTGTATTCTCATTAGACCCCCCCCCACACACACACACACATAAAGAAGAAAAAAAAAGTTTGTTCTTGATAAACCGTTTATGAAAATTACGTGATGTTGCTGCTGATGATAATTACACATATCTAGTT
>NC_051404.1:36838481-36838600 GCF_015228065.2 Penaeus monodon
ATGATTATAGAATTTAACTTAAATCAGACTTATATAACTCGATTAATTTTTAGTGCAATGGAATTATCTGAATGAAATTCAAGTTCCGAAGACACGCAAACGTTTTCTTGTATAACGTA
>NC_051404.1:36838626-36839178 GCF_015228065.2 Penaeus monodon
ATCTCTCGTTAGTTGATGCTGTTGATTGTGACTTGATAACAGCAATGCATGATTTAATGTATATAGTCACTTCTTGATAATAGTGTTTCAGATGAGTAATTGTTGAATATATAAGTAATTTCACTGAGAGATTCATACCTATAAAATAAGGAAAAACAAATCAGAAAGTAGCGTTAGTAACAACTATTATGAATAGTTAGTAGGTGCTGTCTTGAATATGAGACTGTGCCCTCAGTTTAATTAATCCAGTTAATGCTTATAGACATTAGCGCGAAAAAACAAATCGTAACTCTGTTGTATAATGTTTAATTTACAACGGAGTGACCGTTGATAGCATCAACTCAATATTATTTTTTAAATGAAAATAAAAGTAACGGCAGGAATAATACAAGTAGCTTGAGTATGAACTTATGAACAATATACAAACATTTAATCTATCATTCTTAATGACATCAACCAAATACCACTGATTTACATCCAAATCCGCTTTCGAAACAAAACAGGCGGGTTAGTCAGCAGTAAACCAGATGTAGTGTTGACTAAGTGAATATA
>NC_051404.1:36839215-36839279 GCF_015228065.2 Penaeus monodon
GACGTCAGTGTAAGATGTCACGTCTCTTCAATATTGTAGATCTTTCTTTCGTGTGGGTCTGATG
>NC_051404.1:36839342-36839484 GCF_015228065.2 Penaeus monodon
CGAAGGCGAACATAAACATGCACTTGACAGGCTGGTGAGGATTAAGCATTTGATAATTGACAACTTAGTAATGTTAATAGAATGGATTTTCTTCGGTTTATTTGCATTGCCTATTTGTTTACGTACTTGCATTTTTTATCAT
>NC_051404.1:36839584-36839709 GCF_015228065.2 Penaeus monodon
GTTATCATGTAGCCTCTTTTACAACAAAGAAATCTAGGCTACTCCTTCTGCGATAGAGGGGATAAATAGATAAGCTGACACACTTGAATGTTGGCCTCTTATACATAAATTCTCCCACACGCATT
>NC_051404.1:36841250-36842153 GCF_015228065.2 Penaeus monodon
TGTCGCCGCCATGTCCTCCTCGTGCGTCCCCCCCAAGAACTGTGTCGTCCACGACCCCGACCCCGGCAGCCACGACAACGATGACTCCCGCAGCGAGTGCGGGTCCCTCTGCACGTGCACTTCGAGCAGTATGACCTCCATCGCCACCTCTGTCAGCAGAGATCCGCGAGGGTCCTCGGTGTCCCTCGCCAGCCCGGCCGTGTCCTCGGCGCCCAACGGCACCCCGGCGTCCCCGCAGGCTCAGGAGACCAGCGATAACCCCTTTATCGTAGTGTTCGTCCCATCGCAGATGCTCTCGGGGCGCCGCGGATGCGGCACCTGCGGGACCTGCTACGGGGAGGCAGCAATGAAAACGGCGCTGCGGGTGATCCTCCGGACGGCGTGTGAGTTCTGCCCGTGGGTGGCAGGCTTCGTGATCATCTACTACACCTTCTACTGGTGGGGCCTCGGCTCCGGCTTCTCCGCCTTCCTCATCATGATGGGGACGCACGCGCTCATCCGCTTCATCAGGGCTCGAAGCAGCTCCAAGTGCTTGTTCAAGTGCTCCCGCCGGGACAACGCCGACGTCCCCAACGTGAGATATTTACTGGGTCATTCATTTCTTTTAGGCAGCGTTTATCCTGTTAAAAGATGCTCTGAATGGTTCTCAGTACACTGTTTATTGTTTCCATGAAGAGATTAATGCCTATTTTTCTTTTCATGGTACACATACAGTTACCCAGCTGTAGTCTCATTGCCGAATATCTACCTATCAGTCTATTTGCCGATCTATGTTTATGTGCATATTTAAATTTTGCTCTCTGCGCATCCAGTCAGTTGTCTAAATGCTTGCATATACGTTTTAAACACACACACACACATCTGTTGCGGCCTAGCATAACACGTCATTCTATTCTGTTTGTC
>NC_051404.1:36842212-36843546 GCF_015228065.2 Penaeus monodon
ACAGAGAGACCCCCAGACATCGCTTTGGAGGAACCACCGTCTTACGAAGCAGCGGTGGTGAAACCGCCGCCTTACGACCTGTACCACCACCTCACGCCGACTCAGCCCCGCAGCGCACTGCAAGCGCCGCCAATCACGGAGAAAAAGCTGCAAAAGTCACAGTTCCTGGGATTGCCCAATTTGCAGCAGCCTCCCAGTGTCACCGATGACGAAGACGACGATGTCTTTCTGCCATCTTACCAGGAAGCCGTCAGACTCTCCTTCAAAAGTGAAAAAAAGTCTGAGGGTTAGGATTCACCCTTGGAAAGAAGCCCCACGAAACTGGTAGTCCATCATCAAGCGTGGAGTCGACTCACCGGCTCGGCGCTCGTGGGAGAGGCAGAGAAGGGAACGCCTGTCGGGTTCCTTCGCGGTTCTGCTCGAGGTCTTGAACTTCTACGAGCCGTCGAAGGGCGTCGTGACGACAGGTCTTAATAGGCTGTCTCAGCGAGCCTTAATAGCAAGGGGGAGTCCGTTTCCCTTTAAACAATTAATAATTATAGCACTGAACGCTTAAGAAAGAAATCAGGGACACAGGTGGAAGTTTGGCTAATATAGTAGTGGAGTAACTGTAACATTAATACCATTAGCCCAGCGATCTTAACCACCCTATTTCGTCTTACACTCTTGGAGACCAACTTGAGCTCGGGTGTCTGCGCAGGTATAAGTCACAAATGCACCTGCGCAAGATAAACCCGTTCCAGGAGCATTTATCCGGGTACTAAAGGCACTCCGAAATAACTCATCCAACATACCTGAGCGGACTAAATACCTTTGTTATAGTTAAACACGGCAAAGAGTATGGTAGTATGTTCTAGGGCGTTGGCCGAAGGGGAATACACAATTAGTCAATACAATTACGGTGAAATCACATGGGTGTCGTTAATCCAGTAGACTATTAGATATTTATTTATAACTATTTCTCATTTTTTCTCGTTCTTGCTCACAGTTTCTAATCTTCACATGCGTGTCTTCATTCGCATGCCATTCTTCGTTGTTCATGTCGCGACTCATAGAGGGCATTGTCCAATATCATTTTTTTTTTTTTTATCAAGTCACTATCAATTATGTCTTGGTGTGTTTTCCAGACTTTTTTTTACGTCATGAAATATATTTATTGGACCTAAATACAAACACATTAAAGGCCAGTATATAAGAACTTTTTCTGCCGTTTGTGGCAAAGAAATATGTTCTTCCATTTGTACTGAAGCATTGAATAAATCTTGTTTAGGTATATATCTTTACATTCCATATGGGGAGGGAGAGAGGGGGAGGTAGGGGAAAGAGAAAATGAA
>NC_051404.1:36843621-36844538 GCF_015228065.2 Penaeus monodon
AACAGATTGAAAGAGAGAACATATACTGTATAACCAAAGAAAAAAAGAAAAATAGCGCGAGCTAGTAAACTAAGGATGAAGGAAGCAAACAAAAAACCGAGACTATAAGTGCACGAGTTCTAACGAGAACGCATAGGAGAGAGAAGACAATGATACATATTCATTATTACTGCTTAGTTGAAATCTGACAGCAATGACTGTTTTGCGTTTTGGTACATTAAGGTTAATGTTACAATACTGAGAAAAAAATGTTATTATCTGTGTGGAAACTGAATAATGTAAAGTCTAAATCTTGCCTCACACTTCCCTCGCATTCTGCTGAATAAAAGATAGTTTGAAGTCTCTGTAAGGTATGTTGGTCTGTTCTCACATATTAGTAGATTTTTGCTATGATGCAATGTGGCAAAGAACAAGTTACATCGAAATTAATACAAAAGCTGTTGAAAGTCAAAGAAACACATGTGATGATAATTACAGAATACATCCCAAGTAAGCCTTTTTTTCAATTCAAATTCATCATTTAATGGCAACACACAAACACCGAATCAAACTAACCCCAACGCCATAGTTACGCATCGTATCGCTATCTGAAGGAAGTGGCAATTTTCATTTCTCTACATGCACACCCCCTATGCCCTGGCTGATAACGAGTCCGAGTTTTTACATTTTAATCACTTGAACGCTAGATTCAGCGGGTTCTTTGGTTATGCGAGAAGACCCGCCATTGACGTCACCGCAGTACGTGATGTGTGCGTAAATGGTTCGAATAACCGCCTCCCGCAACCTGTTTCTGTCTGCTTGTTTCTGAGTCCGAGTGGAAATGAAATAGGAAAAAAGGCTCTAATCATTTATAGTTTTATCGGATGGGTGTGGTATTATGTCTGTGTTGCATTTCAATTCGCGTACCGACTCGTGAA
>NC_051404.1:36844567-36845171 GCF_015228065.2 Penaeus monodon
AGTATTTTGATCATCATACTTACAAAGTAATGTTTGTTAAATCAACTGTTTATAGTTGAAAACTTTCCAATTCATATCTCTGTCGCTGAGAGATAATGTTCTAAACACAGCAAAGAGACTACAGAATATGCGAATTAACTTTAATTTTAATATCAGGAACCGAAACATTAATTCTAAAAGTCCTTGTACTGAAGACTCAGTACCTTGATAGGTCTACAAGCATTACAGTATTCGTAATCATTTGAGTATAGGCCGCCAGCTTACCTAGATCAATAGATAATTAACGACAATAATATTTTAAAATAGATGGAAAAAAATCGTATAGTAATATTATTTTGAAATATATACGAACGAATACTTTTGGCCTCACTATCAGGAGGATATTTATGATCACGTGGTATGTGAGGACTGAACAAAACCCGGAAGTTCTTTCTATACTGAGAATGGACCTTTTTATGCTAAAACACGGAACTAAAATACGCAACACACTCGACACATGTTCACGTCAGCCGTACTTGCTACCTTCATAATTCTTGTATAGAAACCTATACTGGATTGCTGTGATACGAATGTAATTTTTTGATAATATTCCCGAGTAAATTAG
>NC_051404.1:36845503-36846094 GCF_015228065.2 Penaeus monodon
CATGCAAATATGACTTTCGTAGATACTGTCAAAACAAACGTCCACAAAAGTTACAATAATTTTGTACGTGAATTACTCCTTTTCATTCATTATAACTATCACATATCTACCACCTTTTTTCATTGATTCAAATAGAAAAAATAGAAGTCATCGGCTTATTTCCATCTGTAATTAAATAACTTCATAAAAAAAAAGTTTTATTCACTCGCATGGGCGCGTCTCAATTTTTTCTGCGGGTTGGAGATTTTCTTTTTCTTTGGTGTATTCAAGGAAATGCGAGTCATAGTTTTCGTATACTTTCGATATTCTTCCTTCTTTTTTTATTCTACATTAAAACGTTATTCTCCATGCTGAAATCCGATATCTTTAATTACTACGTGTAATAATTATAAAAGAATCTGTCTGCGTGTGTGTATGGCCTAAAATTCTTAATTCTTATCAAGAATCTACAATTATCAAAGGAAACGCACAACAAAACCATCTCTCGCAGGCGGCCAGTCCTCACTGCCGCAGACAAAAGAACAGCCCGCCATCGGCAGTAGCAGCAATGGCAACAGCCGGACGAGGAAGGTCGCTTGGCATCCCTGTGCA
>NC_051404.1:36846315-36846418 GCF_015228065.2 Penaeus monodon
TTCTCGCCCACGTGGTGTTGGCCGGAAGTGGAATGGCCATGAACTGGACATCCTCATCACCCTAGTACCCTCGGGCACTTCCCGGTCCGACGACACCTGCAAC
>NC_051404.1:36846502-36847076 GCF_015228065.2 Penaeus monodon
ATGGAAAGGGAGGAATAGCTAATTGTGAACAAATGAATGACGTAGCTAAGTACTGTGTCGATCATTCGTTTGATAGTGGTGGAATGTTTATGTAGCCGTGACTGATAAGGTCATTCCACTGTAAAGAAATTCCAGTCTTCACATAATTCTTAGCTTTGTTTATTGATTATCAGACATCTCGAACACCGACTTTGGTTAAAGTTCAAACTAGATCTTAAAGCTTGTATATAAGGCTGAAGAACTGGTGTTAGCAGATGAAGAACTGCTCTATGCAGATTAGACAAATTTGGAAAGGTTTATGGCTTCGTGGCTGCGTTCCTCTATTTAATTATAATTTACCTATTATCTTCGATGCATCTTTTGATCTATATCGTCACAAAAGGAAAAAATAAATAAATACTTCAGTTTACTTATTACACAAACAAATACTGCCCAGTATGCAGGTCTATTAGACCCATTACAGTTCTATTGAATGACGTCATCTCTAGCCTTAAAGACTGCGTTTTCAAGCCTTTTGTCTGCTTATTCGAATCTCGTCTGTTCATAGAATTCCCGGCGACACCCAACCCATCTC
>NC_051404.1:36847118-36847442 GCF_015228065.2 Penaeus monodon
CCTAAACTTCCCCCGATCCTCCTCCCTCTCCCCTCGTAGTCCCTCCCTACCCCTCCCTCCCTCCTCACCAGACCTGCAGCTGTGAGGACGGACTTCCCTTCCCTTCCTGGCCGACGACCTTGGCGTTTGCATTTGGGATTCTTCCTCTGGCTGAGTCATGCAACTGCAGTGTTTGGCGTAAAATCACATAAAACAAAATAAATTGGAAGAGGGTGGCTATTTACTTAAAACGTATCTACCCAAAACAGGTGAAAGGAGCAACAATAAATAGAGGAAGATGTGCTACAAAATATTAAAATTCGCCCGTGAAAATTCCATTCCCGA
>NC_051404.1:36847460-36849182 GCF_015228065.2 Penaeus monodon
ATGTATTCTATGGTATTCTGGTTGTTATTTTTCGATTAGTATGACCCCGCTCTCTCTCCTTTTCCTTGCCTTTATACTAAGTTAATGGGAACCAATTTCCGTTCTTTGGGAACTAAACAAGAAAGCTGGATTCGTTGACTGTATCCTAATATAGTATTGAGGTTAATGATAATACATGCAGCATTTCAAAAAAAAATTGAGACAAACTCGACCCTACACATATGAGATTTTTGGTCCAGTGAGCTTAACAAATTAGTACCAAGCTATCTGCATTTTCAGCAATATAAACTACTCGTAAGTTGAAACTACAAGAAATACAGACATTAAAAGTTACCCAATCACCTATAGTAAACACATTACGAATCATTAGTCATTATACAGTAGTCATATCAAAGCTTACTCAAGTATTATATTTAGTGGCCTTGAACATTACCTAAGTGGCTAATAATCACCATATTGCCATCTAATATTGGCTAACATAGCAGCCATATTAGCCTTTATCCAAGTTCATACAATATTTTGTTGATAGCATAAATGCCAATTAATGATGGACAAAAAACAATCTACGAAATACAACAAATCATTTAAAAAAATACTAATCAACTACTCTCTACTATGTTTACCATGATCATAAGGCTACGACAGGTTAAACAAAGAACAAGGATGCTAATAATACAAAAATACAAGTTTCACGAAATATATTTACACTAGTTGAAAACAAATATCCATGTCTGTACATGAGACACGACGATTTCCTAGTTTTCTCAGCATAAAAACCCTGAATATCATAAGCAATAGTTCTCTGGCACAAGCTCAGTGGTAGTAATTGTAAAATGGTATATTGGACCACAGCTGTGTAAGTATACCATGCACGAAAGAATTACCCATTACGTAATCTTGCATTGCTCTTTTTTAAATTCCTTGTATTATGGCATGCTGTATGTATACACACACTGAAACAAATAAGTAATCATGACCTGAATCAAACCTCTTTCATAAAATGTATCACTAGTGTTGTCAAAATCATATTTATGATGCAATGAGAGATCAAAGTTCAAAACTTATGATCAAATTTGGATAGGGGAACAAAGTTTAATGAACATTAGAAAAACAATCAAAACAGATTCTATTGCTGAATATTAACAGGATAAAATTCTTAAACACAAATAGTTAACATGAGTGATTAAACTATGATCATAAATTCCAACCTTCACATAATTCTTGGCTTTGTTTATTGATTAACAAACATCTTGAACACTGACTTTGGTAAAAATTCAAACTAGATCTTAAATCTTGTACATAAATTACTCCACAGTAAATAAATAAATTCATCTTTCATGATAAAAATAACCCTATAAGACACTTTCATATGTGGAAACAAAATCAACAGAAAAAAAATAATGAAAAATAAAAATGTTACTGCATAGGAGACATTAGTAACAGATACTTCCTTCCACCTGCTTGCTTCAAATGAAAGGATTTGCTCTCGAGAGAAATGTTTGACCTGGACAAGCGCAGCGAGGAAAGGGACGGTATCTTGCACTTCTCGAAATATCACCTTTGGCCAATTTTTCCCTCAACTTTGCACATTTTGGGGAGATATTCCCTTATCTATAATTTTGATGCTTATAAAAAGGCTGTCTGCATTAGCTGCTTCTGTCTGTAGTCAGTCTGTAGGATTCCAAATATATTCCATATATTTCTCATCTTTTGGCTGTTACA
>NC_051404.1:36849219-36850518 GCF_015228065.2 Penaeus monodon
AAGGAGGAAAATAACTGGAATGGACACGCTCTGTAAAAACTACACTGAATAATTGTAGAATTCTCCTCCATTATTTATAAACAATTATATATTTATTTAAACCTTCCACTTGAATTATACATAAATCTACCTTCACTCAGCAAATGCAATCACAAATAATATATTTTGCTGATGAAACAGGAGATTACAAGTTCAAATTGCTATTTCTCTCATTTTCTTCCCGATAGCTTAGGAAATTAAACTGAAATCTCTACTCACTGCTGTAACAACAAATTCAGGCCTTTCCACTGGCTGATATGGAGCTCCTTAATGCCATATAGGTTCAATAATAAAAGTCTTTAGATAACTCATAACAAATATCTAGTATATACATGTACATGCATACAAGCACCTACAAACACACAAAGCCCTTTCAAGTTATTTCATTTTCAAAATCAATGCAACCAGCTATCAACAGATACTCTTTATAGGTATTCAGAAGGAATGTTGCAGTAGAGATAGTGTAAGCAAAATTTAAAAGGATTAATATAAATAAATATTGGTAACTAAAATTATAAAAAGCTGGACTTAAATCTGCCGTAAGTATCTCTGGTAAATGACAACTTTTGCGAATCTTCAGGCTCTCAAAAATGTTTTCGTTCTTCAAAGTTTTAGTTCTCAGAAATGTCATGATGGTGAATCCTAGGCTTTTGTTCAGACTGAAAATACTTTTTTTTCTCTCCCTTTTGATGTAATAAATTAAATCAAAAGGTAAAATCTATCACAGTTATCTATAATTTGCAGATCTTGATATCTCAAGTCAATAAAACATTTTCCTATTACCTTTTAATTCCTAGGAATTAAAAATATATATCAATGCCAAATAACTGTTCCTAAATTTTTCTACAATCCTCTGTTAGACTGGACAATAATTACTGACAAGGGGGGATCTTATAAAATCATGAAGAGCTTCACTCTTCTTTCAACTTCCAATCATAAGGCAAAACTGTTACCATAACATGAAGGGGGGAGAAAAAAAAAAAAGTTCTTAGTATGCTTGGGAGCCACATCTTGGCATAGTAATTTTGCTAAAGTCAACATTGCTTTCCTATTAAACTTGAAATCAGATGACCCCACAATCAAACATCCATAATGGGAGTTGTTTCCTATACCTACAAAATACTTGAAGCACCGCCACCACAAGCAGAGGGGGAAAAGCTAACTTTTAAGGGGAAGGAATAGACTAAATGGAAAAAAGAAAAAGGGAGAGAGATGGGGAAAAACTACTACAAGGAGAAGGGGAAAGCTAGTATACGAAGG
>NC_051404.1:36850571-36853350 GCF_015228065.2 Penaeus monodon
GACAGAACTAAATGATGAGAGTAAAAGAATAACTTACAAAGACAGGAGTATGAGACAGACTCTATTGAGTGTATGTGTAAGCATGTGCTTGTGTGCATGCATTTGTCATACCTGCCTTACTTTACTAAACCAAGAAAGATTTAAATTTTTTGGCTTATAACAAACATCTCTAAAAAGAAGCATTTTCAAGGAGAGGTATTGTGAGAACGAGGTTACCCGCTTATTCTTTATACACTGAATCACCATCTGAAAATATATATGCAACAGGAAGAATCAGATACATAAATTACTATACAGCATAATGTTGCATGTCTTGTTCATAAATCATTCTCCAGGTGTGATAGATGCAGTGCAAGTCTCACTAGTTTTGCAGGAACCTGAACGAATATCAATCACAATATAAGTGATAAGAAAAATAAAAGTAAATAAACAAACAAAGAGAAATTAACCAAAATATCTATTAGAAAAGAAACACGCAAGGCACTAATTACTTTCAACAAAATTATGAACAACTATTCAAGATTCACAGTTTCTCTTTCATATCACTGGATCTCCCAAATAACATATAAGAGGTAATATATGATGAAATAAATCAGAGCAAATTGTAAAAAGAGTGAGATAAAGATCACAGTAATTACAATGGCAAAAATATGTTACGATATATAAATATTTTTTGGTGTGTTGAACTGTGAAATCCACTTTGACCTCTAAAATCAGTAACTGCTTACCGTTTAGTAGAAAAAAATCTGAAGATATAAAACAATGGCATCTATAAATAAAACACAGAAAAACAAAATGAAATAAAAACAAACGAAGTATGTTATTGCATATGTACGAATGTACTTCTATAGAGTATTATTTTCTATTAGTTTCTCATTTTTGCAATGCATAACTCATTAAAAAAAAAAGGTCCATATAACTATTCTGAGGAAGGCAGGTCTGGGGGAAGGAGCAAGGGAGGGTAAAAAAAAAATATATCAATAAATCAAATGTACATGATTATTTGTCAGTTTCTCATACTCTGATTCAGGATTACAGTGCAATAACAAATATTTGTTCTGAATACAAAATACTTGATCCCCAATGCTTGCAAATAAAAGCATTATATAGTTCCTAAGTTAAATATCACACCCAGTTTGCCTACTAGTGGAAATCATCCCTCCACAGCACAGCCTATTCACTTGGCATTGCTGGACACATAACATACGTATCGAATACGTAATGAAATAGAAAAATCTTTTCTTTTTTAATATGTATATATATCTATAACTTTTCCGTGGATTCATGTGGTAGAATGATGGGTATATGAAAAACACCTAATAATGAACCGTATATTACATGAAAATGTTTATATATGTAAGTGACACATTCTAACATCATGAAGTCCTTTCCCTGTTTTTATTTAAATTTGCACAACATCGCAAATTGATGAGACTACTGCGGCTGTGAGAGTGCGGTTTTCAAGTAATCCAGGGTGTTAGATAGGAGAGTCCCTTCAGTGCTCTTGCCGTCAACTGTGAGGCGACTCGATGCCTGGAGGAAGCAATACTTGTATTAGAAGGCAAATATCAAAACTGTGGTTAGCAATAATTATGTAGTGAAATAATTGGTAATAATAGAAAATTATTATCACAATAATTCCTATAAATATAGCACAATAAAAATAATTTTGTTTTGCCCTTGCAGCACACACACACTGACTATCTGGCTTTAACCCAGGCCATTCCATCTCAAACCCCAAAGCTATCCATACTGGTGACATCCTTCTTACCTGGTACTTGACTAGGAGGCACACGTGGTGTCCATGGAGGGACCGGCCGTAGAGGGAGGCAGTTTGTTCCACACACTCCACCACAGCCAAGCTTCCTCCCCGGGTCAGTTCATCCAAAACCTGTGAGTGGAGGATTTGTATTATCTTATTATCTTGAGAGAAAAGGAGAATATGAAAAAGGACATTAAAGAGAAAAATTTGGTGGTAGATAAATGTGAGAGAACAGAGAAGCAACCAATCTGATTCTGTCCACTTTATTTTTTCAATTTACTCACTCACCCTACTTAATCAGTTAAGTAGCCTAAAATTATAATATTTCACGAAAACCAAACTGAACTGAAGACAATAAATGATGATCAAAAGCATTTTTCTTACCTCTTGGAATGAGCGTGAACAACTTGGAAGCGTGAAAGAAGATCTGGCAGACAGCTGACCTGAACCTAAAAGATCTGTGAACGTTGCACGACTTGCGGTCTTGCCAGAGAGGAATGTTACAACAGGAAAGTCGAGGCGAAGAGAGATATCACTATTACCAATACCTTCCTGAAAAGACAAAAATATCTATGGTGATTTTCAGCTCTCTTATGGGTCTATAACATATTTTTACCTGCTTTTACCTCAAGCACTTTTTATTTGAGTTGAATGTTTGTACACACAACCCATGACCATAAATCCAATCATACAGGTTAAAACAAAATAAATATTCACCCAAAATTAATACAGCACAGAAAATAATTCAAAACAATCAACATAAATTCTTTGCACTGAAGAGTCTCAACACCAACCTGAGTATAGGAGAGAGAACCTCGTAGCTTGTGAGGGATTGTGTCATCATCTGCCGTGAAGGAGAATTGGCTCTCACGTGATCTGCCAGCCTCTAAGGTCCAAGGGAGATTCACTGTGTCTGATTCTGGGTCCTGAAAGATTTGGAAAGGAGAGCTGAACACCTGGTCAGAGACAACTTTTTATATATATATATGAAGAAAAGGAAGTAAAAAGGAAGTAAAA
>NC_051404.1:36853546-36853930 GCF_015228065.2 Penaeus monodon
CACAAAGGCAAAAAATTCCCAATGAGAAAGAGATGTATTCATGTTACAAAATTCCTCACAAAAAGACTTACCGTTCTTATCATCTTCAAGGCATCAGAATCAGGTACAATCAACTGGAGTTTGCTGATATCTTTCGAAGACTGATTGGAGAATGTAATACAAACTAAAACTTGACTCATAATACCATCCATAGCTGCAGTTGTGTACATCTGAAATAAATGTGAATCCTCTATTAACAAGAGGCAGTTAAAAAAAAAGTAAGACTAAACATAAAATCTATAAAAATGAGACACTGAGAAAAAAAAGTAAATATACAATCAATGTAAAAAAGTAGCTGTTTTAGTTTCACCAACAACAGGAATTAAAGAAACGGACATTTACCTT
>NC_051404.1:36853989-36854445 GCF_015228065.2 Penaeus monodon
TTTACCTTTGATGATTAATATTGGAAATAGTCTCACCCTCAAGAGCAAAGACTCACCATCTTAATGGCGGAATCCTCGGCGAGTAATCTTGCGAGTGGCTGGGACTGTTCCGACGCCTCCATGGCTGCCTTCTCCTCCTCCCCCTCCTGTGTGACCAGGCCATTGGTCTCCTCGTACTCATCCCGATTGCGGCTCATGGATTCTGGCTCTTCCCTGGCCTTCTTCTTGCTCTTCTTCTCATGCTTCTCTTTCTCCTTCTTGGCCTTCTTCTCCTTTTTGGTTTTGGACTTTTTAGATTTGCTCTGTTCAGAAGAGGGGGACGTTGGGGGTGAACAGGTTTGATGTTGGTTGCTGGTGCAATTCACAATTTTCATATGACCAATGGTTTCTAGCTTACTTATTTTTTACACACTCACATCTCCCCCCCCCCCTGCCCCCACAAACACACATACAGAA
>NC_051404.1:36854489-36854725 GCF_015228065.2 Penaeus monodon
GAGGGAGGGAGGGAGGGAGGGAGGGAGGGAGGGAGGGAGGGGGAGGGGGGGAGGAGAGGGTGAAAAGGGTGAAGAGGGAGGAGAGGAAGAGGGAGGAGAGGGTGGAGAGGAAGAGGGAGAAGAGGGTGGAGAGGAAGAGGGAGAAGAGGGTGGAGAGGAAGAGGGAGAGGATGGAGAGGAAGAGGGAGAGGGAGAAGAGGGGGAGAGGAAGAAGGAAGCTAAGTGAAGAGAACTGA
>NC_051404.1:36854766-36855513 GCF_015228065.2 Penaeus monodon
ACAAATGAGATGAAAGAATATAAAAAGACCATCCAATACCTCTTCTTTACTATGTAATTCTGTGGATGATAACTGGGCTACTTTGTCAGCATCTTCTATGTGGGTTTTGGCATGAGGGTTCTCCGGGGAGAGCCAGAAGTCCAGATCATCAGATTGCTAAAATCAGAAAAAAACATCTGTAAATTCTCAGACCTGTTATATGCTGCTTCAACCTCTACTGACATTGTATTAGGAGAAAATTAAAGCTATAAAGAAACACTGAAGTGCAAGAAAGAAATATATATACATTAAGACACTGCTAATAATGTATATCACTCACCGGTTCTTTACTACTAGATTCTTCTACCCCATTAATGTGGTTTGCTGTGCTAGGAACTGTTTCATCGTTGAGTGACGTCTCCTTGAGTGGGTCTATGAGGTCTAAGATGAGGCTCTCCTCCTTCTTTGGAACACCATTCTTCTTCCTGGACACTTTCTTCTCCTCTTTCTTGCTCTTCTTCCCTTTCTCCTTCTTATCCTTCTTTTCCTTTTTGCCACTGGATTTCTTCTTGGCAGGAGATGCTAGGAGATTCGCTTCATCATGGTTATCAGAGCTGGCTTTACAGGGAACTTCGTAATGGCTTCTGGTAGGAAGAACTTCATTAGGTGCAAGGGGCCTGCAACAGAAATTGAATAAATAAACAAGCAGACATAAAGATTATTCTCAAATATTTAAGAACTAAGCTGTTTGCACAATACTAGAACATA
>NC_051404.1:36855537-36855841 GCF_015228065.2 Penaeus monodon
TGCTTGAGGAGAACAAGAAAACATGAATAGACAGATCGAGAGCTTTACACTCACTCATCAAGATTTATGTCCAGTGCTCTGTGTGGATCGTCTTCTGGCCGATCATCAGGTTCATTTTCATCAGAGAAGTTAGCACCTTCAGGCATCTCACCTACATCTGTGTTTACTACATGGGTTCGAGGCACATCCTTAAGGGGGGAACATGAAGTCTTGTGTTACTTAGGCATTTGCAGTTACCTTCAAAAATAAATCTAATATAATAAGTCTTCTGATTTATCTGATGAATAGTAATAATAATATTCAT
>NC_051404.1:36855881-36856075 GCF_015228065.2 Penaeus monodon
TGAAATCCAAGCATATACAAAAGTATACTACATACAGCAAAAATAAAACACTTTAATAGGCCTCACCTCATCACTACTTGAAGATGCAACACCTCTCTTCTTGCTGCGTTTCTTGTGCTTCTTATCACGTTTCTTACCACTCCCCTGCCTTCCCTCCACAAATTGATACTTGTCCAAGGAGGCCATGCCTGTGC
>NC_051404.1:36856130-36856374 GCF_015228065.2 Penaeus monodon
GAGATAGTGGAAATCTATGAAAAAATTGTAATTTATATCCTGTATACTCAAACGAAGGAAAAAAAATAAAATCCAATCATGGTAACTAGACCTTGCTAGAATACAGAAATGAATTAATATCTACTTGGTAACATGAAATCATAACAAAATATCAAACATGCAACTGACTCTATAATTTCTCCTCCACTCTCAATATTCAATATCTCATTTAGTCAAATGTACTCCCTCACTCCCTCTCAAGATC
>NC_051404.1:36856413-36857004 GCF_015228065.2 Penaeus monodon
TTTGTTTTCACCAACCTGGTATCTTGAGAGAAACATTTAGATCAAGAGCAGCCACAGGGATCTCGTCCACCTGCAAGCTGTTATGGTTGGGCCTCGGGGATGAATGCGACTTGACATAATACGGATTGCTTGCCTGCTCAGCCCTTCTTGCGTCCCGTCGCTGTGGGTAAAACAGAAAAATCAGATTCAAGCTAAAGCTTCATGACAGTCATAATAATTGCTGAACTATTAATTACATAGATATATACTCAGGTCAATCATAGAATGACAAAAGACTGAACCAACATTAAAAAAAAAACAATCTTCCACTCCCTCGACATAAAACGAAGAAATAAAAGAACAGATCAATTAGCCCATTCTGCTAAGGAACAATAATGACTACTGACCTTCTGGAGCTCTTCCTCTGTTGGCTCGTATTTCTCCTTCTTACGCTCTTTAGATGAAGGGTCATTTTTCACGAATATTTCCTTCTTGAAGACATCATCCTTTTCCTCTTCCTCACTCTCAGATGGTGGATCGTTAATCCAGACATCAAGATCCAGTCTAATGGACAGCAGAATATACATTATTTTGTTAACTGGATAGGAAGAC
>NC_051404.1:36857087-36857510 GCF_015228065.2 Penaeus monodon
GGGGGGGGGAGGGGGGGAGTGTATGTGTGTGCACTGCTTATATTTATAGACTAATTATTACACTTATATTCAAAACCTAAATCCTAAATATATGAAGCTCTTCAAAAAGACAAGGAATTCCATGCAACGCCTACCCTTCTGGTAGTGGAACTTTCTTCTGGGCCTTTGGAGCCACGGGATTCAGTTCCCCTGTTAGCAGGAGAGTCAGATCGGAACCTATCTTATCTCCGTTCTTGTGGCACTTTTGGACATAGTTGACGAGTTGCAGGATACACGATGCACGCTCCTGTACCTCCAGATCCCCAGATGACACGAACACAGGTAATTTCTCAAGAAGCAGACTTGTAACCTGAAAATTGAAAGATTAGATTACTTTTATTTCTTTTTTTCCCTTTCTTTTTTTATTCTAATGAAAATATCAGT
>NC_051404.1:36857639-36859684 GCF_015228065.2 Penaeus monodon
ACATAAATACTCATGCATCTTTAAATGAACTGTTAACATTAAAGTCTTACCTCCTCTATCATCTCTGAATCCTCCTCCTCTTCGGCAGTAGATATGATATGCGCGTAAAGCTTGAGCATGTTGTGTACATAGATAGCTTGTATGTGGCCTGGCAGAGAGACAACTTTACCACGAACCATTGATTCTAGAGTAGCCTTGGGATTGGCGAGTAATCTGTAACAAAATAATGATGAGCAAAAAAAGGAAAACACAAAAATTTAAAGAAAGGTAATTCTTTATCACAAAAATATTTCTGATCTTATATCTACAAGTGGTTTATAGGTAAATGATTTATATTACTCTTTTTTTGGGGGGGCACTGATAAAAATATTCCAGTATCTAATTTGATTATCAAAATATTCCACTCTCAATTACCAAGCACTGTCCATAATTAAACAAATACATCTTCAAAGGTCTTCACACAAAACCTATCATACTCATAAACTTACTGTGAAAATTCCCCACAGATCCAGGCAGCGGCATACAAAACTTCTGCTATGGATGATCTAGCTGCTGCAGGACCAACTATGACATGGGCATTGTCCAGCAGCAGTGCCATCTGGCCAACAGTAAATTCTCTAACAGCAACCACTCTGATGGCCACATCCATCAGCTGGTTAGCAATCAAGCCACCGTGTTGTGTGCCCTCCATTCGGCAAAGCTCAACTAGAACACTGATGTACCTGCAGATGGATGAATGAAATGAGTAAATATATCATAGTACCTGAATTCCCATGCACAAAGATATCTAGTACACAAAAAATGGAATTGAATGTTAAAGAAACTTAATATCAAAGGTAAAGATAAAACAAATGTATGGGAAGGCTGGGGAAGGAAATTATGAAGTCTTACCATTCAAAGTTGGTAATATACTGGTAATTATTCTGTGAGCAAATGAGAATAATTTTTTGTAAGAGTTCATCTCTATACATGGTTCCCTCAGCACGGTCCATATGGGTCATAAGACGACGAACAATCTCCATGACAGTCTTCTTGCTCACCTAGAATAAGAGAAACAGGGAAAAATTCCAATAAAGCAATACATGACAAGGATAAAGAATTGCCAGTTGGCGCACACTCACACAAAAATACCATTACATTACAAGAAACCCAAATCTCCTATTTCTCAACACAATATAGCACACCCCTATTCTTCCAAACAACATGACAATCAACAAAATGCTGACACCCACCATGCCATAGAGGAGATCAAGGGCTCGGAGGCGTATGGACTCATCCTTGTCATCCAAACATTGTAGGACCAGATCCTTGTGGGCTTGCACAGACTTGGGGTGCGTTTTGAGAATCTTTGACATGGCTAGGAGTCCAAGGTACTTCACTGTAAGTGTACATCATACATATCACTATAAAAATAAATGCAATCAAATAATTTTGCTTACATGATTTTTTTTCTTTCCTTTCAAATTCCTATATTTTGCTTATATTTAGATATAAGACTATATTACAAGTACAATACCACTAACCCTAACAAAAGCAGAAAAAAAGAGTTAACTGATGAACTAATTCAGCCTAGAATGAGTTTCAAGTGACTTAGATGATTGAGAATGTAATAATCATAAGTAACTGTATGTAATCAAATCATATAGAAACAGTTTGTAATTTTGTAATTCCAGTCACATACCATAAATAAACAAGACAAGTCTAACTTGGACTAAATTCTTTTGGGAAAGGCATAATGGCTGATACAGTGAAGGCAAGGCTTGTACTCAGAACCCTGTATAACACAAGTTCAAACAATATCTAGTGCCTAAAATTACCTTAAAACTATATTAATTCAGACTCACATTCTACTATAATTTTTCACAGGTTGTGTCTTCTACTCACAAACTTTATCATTTCTTTATACTACCTGACAATGATTCTAATTGTAAAACAGAAACAAGTCATTCCATTGCGAAGAAACAAATTTATCCCAGTTCTCACTTGTTATCTCTTTCTGGCAAGCTCATATACACATGACCTCCCCATATACACACACACAAGAG
>NC_051404.1:36860016-36860662 GCF_015228065.2 Penaeus monodon
TTATGCTGGAGATGGAAATATGTGAGCAGATGGATGAGATATCAGGAGGAAACAGTTCTTTCTTGCACAGCTGCATGAAGAGGGGAGAGTTAGTCCCCTATAAGGCAAGTGGGTTGGAGTAACATTGTGTCTTGAAGACTGGTAAAGGCCAAATTCCATATGGTGGTGTAAGCAGGTTGAAAGCATGGCATTTGAGCCTTCCTGCACTCTGATGTCCTAATACTTCCTCCAAGTAGTAAATTTTCAGAGGTTCCAGTCATTCCAGATATAATCTCTCAAGCCTGACCCATCATGAGGCCATTCTTCTCAATTTCCATGGGCACATCACTGAAGGACATTCATCCTAGGGCTCTCCCCTTCCCCTCTTTAAGCTACTTCACAGACTTGCCTGATGCCATGCCATTCAACTTTTATACTTCCATTCACCTACCTATAATAAAACCTACAACCAAATTTACCTCAAGTCAGCCATGCACATATTTCATGTGGTGGCAACAGTGGCATTCAAATCCACCCTTCTGATGAGCCTGGTGAAGTTCTCTAAGAGAATGTTTTGTATAATGAGAGGATTGGAGGGCTTAAGTGCTATGCTTATAGAGACAGAGACAGAGTCAGAGAGTTCTGTCATGTTGCCCAACCATTCAGC
>NC_051404.1:36860772-36861367 GCF_015228065.2 Penaeus monodon
TACTGAAAAAAGGAAAGAAAAAGAATGGAAGAAATGACAGCTGAAGATCATCATGCACAATCCTTGCTTTTTCCACCTATCTATTATAGTGTTATACTATCCACTTCACACTTGGCTTTTCTTTGCCAAAATTTATATGTATATGTCAATACAATGACAAAGCATCACCTCTTGAGAAAAAAGATGTTCAAACATGGGTTAAGATACCATTACAAAACACGTCCATTACATTCACAACCCAAGACCAACCTTTTGTTTTATTTTAGGAAATATTCTGAATAACCATATACAAGCATTTACCAAATCATCTAAATTTCTATCACATATCAGACATTAAACAAAAGCTAAACAATGCATAAAATACTGAAATGTACTCAACCACAAAGTACATTTGAAATATCAATAAGAACCTGTCATTGTTGGGTAACTATACACATGCTACAGGTTCTTAAGAAACCAGAGTAAATCATCATCCCACCATTTTTCGGAAGGTATTAAACAGGTATGAAATGGTACTGAACATCTAAGATAAAAGAGGTTTAAATAAGAATGAAAAATTTGGTCTATGTCTTAACATGCTTATCACGTTTACAGC
>NC_051404.1:36861419-36862830 GCF_015228065.2 Penaeus monodon
TTCAGCTGAAAACCTATGTAAATATGTAAATATTGTTTATTCATGCACATCAGCCAATTAATAACATTCAAAAAATCACATAAATCTAGCACACACCTACTTTGCCTGTCTGAGCCTCTACTACAGAAAGTTTGGAAAAAAATAATGTTATTGTCTGGAATTTCAGAAAGTGGAGCAAAATATGGGAAATTTTTGGCTTAAATCAGGGGAATCAGAGTTCCAGGGATATCTTAAAACTACAGTAAGGTCTTGACAATTTAGATAATATTTTCCTAGTCTTAAGACTGTATGTACTCTTGAATCCCCATAAACAAAAAAGTAAAATGAAAAAGATACCCCATCACCAAAGTGTTTGCAAATTACATTATGTACCCAAACTAACAAGTATTAGAATAAAAAATCTCCAAATCACATTCCCCATGCAAATTTCAACTGGAATCCCCTCCACAGACCAACATTAATACTGAACGGTTAACCAACAGACAACTCACAGGACACTGAGGAGCAGCATAAGAATTCACTCAAGAGAAAAATCAAATAAAACTTTCTCAGTGTTCAAGGCCCATACAGGCAACTAAAAGGTGAAGGGTGGGAGGGTTGATGGATACTTCTAAAACAGCTTCTCTTACATAATGAAAGGAACCGAGCCATTCCAGAAAGTTTTAACATTTTTGCAATACAAAGGACAGCATATTTCAGAATTAAGATTCTATTTCATAAATATAGTTTAGCAAATCAAGTTCAAGTTGTTTAATGCTAATCTGTACAAAATCTTATCCCAGAGACAGAACGGGGGGAGGGAGGGAGAAATATGCACAAAAAATTGTGTGCTTTTACACAACGTATCACAGAATCAAGAATACTGAAGGAAATTTAAAGTACATAAAAATCCAACAATCTTTTTAAAGCTGTATCATATACAAGATGATGAAATAAACTGGTATCTTAAGGTAAATATACTAGTTATTAATGTTAAGGGTCAATACTACAGACAAGACATGAAATAAGCTCAATTCAAACATATCCTTCACTCTCTCTGGCTTATACTCAATTCATCATGATGATGATTTTGAAATCTTGTTGGAAAGACGGACCTTCTATGCTTGTTATGCATGCAAGCAGTGTATATATTTAAAAGCAATGCTATGTACATATGCACGCACATCTCTCTGCATCACTGTATGCCGAAAGACTTTAAAACTATGTAATATGTATGGTATATATCTGACAAATCTACAAATATTTTGGGTATGAACTTGAACCTGAACAAATATCACATTTACTTAGCAAAATATTACAATAACATATCAAATTTAAAGGAACAATTTACTAAAAACAAAAGCCATTAAACTCTCAGCCATTTTATCAACCTTTTCTATGTTCTCTACATATCTAATATATGCAAAGTCTT
>NC_051404.1:36862877-36863380 GCF_015228065.2 Penaeus monodon
AAAACAATGAAAAGTAGCCAACAAAAATAAAATCAATATAAAACAAAAGGAACGGAAACTGAAAACTGTAACACAATTATTCAGGATAAAGCTTACTCATTTTTGCTGAAGATGATGCTTGCAGCCTTAAGCACTTTAAAGTAATTAAAGCATTGGTCTTTTTATTTCAGCTAAGCATTACCACCAGCTGTAGTGTCCCCTTGAGATGTTATAAATGGAACTGGTGAATGATTTGGGAAACCCAGGGTCGTTTACTACTTTACTGAGGAGTTACATCAGCAAAAATTAACAAATAATTTTTTTTTTTTACATACATAAAATTTCAATGTGATTATCACAAAAACTGTATGCTCTCTTTAAAAAAATCCTTTGGATGAGGGAAGCATTGAAATGCACTACTAACACGGTGTGTCCCTCTGAGCCTTTCTTAATTTCAGGTCTGACACTAAGGAGGATTTTTTAAAATACAAAATCACTGGTAGAAAGATGTAAGCCACCATGTC
>NC_051404.1:36863480-36863659 GCF_015228065.2 Penaeus monodon
CATGGGTAGCCATCAGATATCGTCCAAGAAG
The DNA here is from genome assembly GCF_015228065.2 of Penaeus monodon. Lineage (NCBI taxonomy): Eukaryota > Metazoa > Arthropoda > Malacostraca > Decapoda > Penaeidae > Penaeus > Penaeus monodon. The sequence continues at coordinate 36,863,512 of NC_051404.1, forward strand.
TACATCATCAGTAGAACAGTAGACAGTGGCTGATGTATCATACTATCACTTACACTAAAAAAAGTTTGTAAACAGTAATACTGTCATGATTACTTTGATCGATCTCTTTCCAACCAGCTGGAAAACAAAAATGTACAACTGTACAATA
>NC_051404.1:36863724-36863840 GCF_015228065.2 Penaeus monodon
AAGTATAAACACCTGATACATTAAAATCATAAAAATTTTAAGAAAAAAAGTACACTTATGACGTACGTGCACATGGGAACAGAAACAAGCCTGAAGAGGTGTAATAACAATAAAGA
>NC_051404.1:36865486-36867423 GCF_015228065.2 Penaeus monodon
TGACAATAGCCATGCACATGTAAAACAATAATGTTAAATACACAATTTTACTTAAACTAAATCCACAATATCTTACCAGCAGCACCAGATCATCACAGCTTCCATACAAACCTCAAGTTCAAGTCTGAGCACAGTAGGAGCACATGCCGTCCCTCCTTCACGCATGAATATCTACTCCATACAGGCACATAACCACTCAAGAAGTAGTGCACACCATATGTAAGCTACAGAATCATCTTGACGATATTTTTGGGACTTGAGGCAATTGTACAAGAGGCAGTGAAATGGTTACACAAAGAAAAAACAGTGAAGGCACTATACAATGTGTGAATCAAAAGGGAAAAAGATTTGGATACATTGTGATTTATCACATATGGAATTAAAAGAACAGATGAGGCTTGTCTGGAACCATCAATTGCTCTCTAGGAATATATCCTTACATTGTCAAGAACTACCTATAATTAATGACTGATAATCAAGATCCATAGAATCATGTACAAATGTTAACCATATAGATTTTAAATCATATCTAATCTATAAGCTATAATTTCTACATATCAGCAAATCAAAACAGGTGATACATTATAAAAACCGAGAATCCTCAGACACAAACAAAGCCTCCTTAATTCTGAGGTTTAGGAAAAGCAATTCAGTCTTTCCTGAACTAGTCACATATATATAATTATTATGATTTTAAGGCATGAGATGAGAGATGGAGAATCAGGTTGTGCAACAAACTGCCCAAAAATCAAATAAGGTCTTTGAAAAAAACAGAAACAATACTCTAAAACACAAATCAATACAATCCACACTTCAGCTGCCTAACAAACATTTTTACAGAAGCTTGAGAGCTCAAAGTTGGTGATGAAGCAAAGGTCATAGGTCCCTATAATATAGCTCCATCTGAGTATGCCTTTTGCATAAAAAAGTGCAACATACAAATTTCTGCAAACATTTTTCTCTCTAACAAAAAAATAATAATCTCAATCTACCATCAAACTTTTAATTCAATGCCAACTGGTGCTTTCCATGCCATACTGGACCATATACCTGACAGTGTGTGCAGTCAGCTGCTCTAGGGAAAAATCAGAACCATGGGAAAGCAACTATTCAGGAGCTGTAACTTTTCAATTATTGTAGTCATGTCTATATAAGTGAACAACTGTTTAGCACAAACAACTTGAGGGATGGCTCAATGCACATGGCATGGGGTATACATGACACCCTGAAAGAAGTCCAGTCACATGCCACCCATTGGCAATGGATTAAACAAAGCGTGTTCTGGTGATGTCTAAACATAAATGTTTTGACTTCATTTGGATTGTTGCTGAAATGTAATGGGGGTAGAGAATATCCTCAGATTCACAGGACCATCTTATGGACTGTAAAACATACTTTGGAAACCGCAAAGGGGATCATATATTGGTAAAATTTTGGCTTTTGGAAAAAGACTAAAAGTAATTATGACAACTGTTGCAAAGAGTATGACTGAGAATTAAACATTTCATACAGAAAGATGAGTCACTGCCCTATTGATTAACAGAATATTTACCAATTGTGGGGATTTTGCAATCAAAATGTACAATTCACCTTTACTTTTGAACTCATTCATACCCTCATTCAAATAGTCTAAATTCAATCATGGCATCACCAGTAGAACAATTAACTCGACAAAAAAGCTTAATTTCTTTTTCAAGCTTACAATACAAATCTTGCCACACATCAATCCTGTGAACACAAAACCACACACAAAGATGCTGAAACAAATAACACTGGCAGTAAATTATTCATTTAGAGTGAAGCACATAAATTAAACACTAACATGCACATCGACCCAACGAAGGCTAAGAGAAGCTGAGCTTGGACTTCCTATATTGCATAATGATCGATAATATCTTCTGTGTTCAGATATCCAAATATCTCAGACTCTGAATTTT
>NC_051404.1:36867583-36868473 GCF_015228065.2 Penaeus monodon
GCTCACAATATTACCTTTCTTTTAGCCCATCGTCCTTAACCCTATTGTGAAGATGCAAGTTTAGACTTTTTTTGTACCTGTATGGAGGCGTTGTGGTTTGGCATCCCTGAAGAAATAGAAATGAGCACTGTAAGCGCACATGGGGAGAGAAAGAGAAAAGAAAACGCGTCAGTACTTACATTAACAGACAAATGCTTGGAAAATTATGACTCACGCAGCTGTAATCACATTTAGCAAGTTGAAAGATAAATTAAAATACGTGGGGGAGTGATGAAAATATACTTAAAATATAGTAACTCTTCAATTATAATTTCAAACTGGAAGAACAGCTGGGTGATCATGCAAACACAAAATCCCTCATGGATCCTACACAAATACTCCCTGTATTTACAATGTACTTGAAAATTGGACTGCACTCATCTTCACCTTCACTTGAAAGCAAACTAAGTATTATTGTATAGTGTAGGAAAAAAATAATAAAAAAATAAAGAATTAGAAAAAAAAAAAAAAAAAAATCACTAACTTACAAAGACCAAATAGACACACAAGAACAAACAAAACAGAAAAAAATCTAAGGCAAAACAAATATCTGCACAACAAAAAAATATAGTAATAATAAAAAAATCTTCAAATAAAATAAATACAACTGACTTGAGCATATAACTAACATACCAGCGATGACAGTATTGATGCATTCATAGAGCAGAGACATTGCTGAGGTGCTGTGGATGGGAAATATGATTATGCTTAATGGTATGCAACAACAAATTAGATATAAATATCAAATCAATAAAACCTGTTTACTAGACAATATCTCATTCATAATTACGGTGAAAATACGATTCTGAATAATAGTTTTAGATATTTCTTGGTGCTGATGTAGTGAATTT
>NC_051404.1:36870793-36870984 GCF_015228065.2 Penaeus monodon
CAGAGGCATCAATTGTTTGCCCCCCTTGAGGTCTGTCTCCCCCCCAACAGGGCCACACCCCCAACAAGTTTTAGAGCTAAACTGAATTTGGTTACAGACACATACAAAGGAGAATAGACTGGTACAGCAACTGCCCCCCCCCCCCCCAGCCCCCTCTGATTGACGCTCCTGGTTTTCATTGATCTTTATAT
>NC_051404.1:36871457-36871560 GCF_015228065.2 Penaeus monodon
CTTAACCAAAAGGTTCAAGAGCAGATACTTACTTCTAAACACGTATGTATTGTGATCACATCAGTATCACTGGTACCAAGGTACTCACTCTTTTTTCATAAAA
>NC_051404.1:36871642-36871750 GCF_015228065.2 Penaeus monodon
TCTATATAGAAATTTTAAATACATCATAACATTCAGTCAATACTAACTTAATTCATCCAATATGAATCTGTTTATAGTCTACTTAGTGTAATTAACCTGCCCCCCCCC
>NC_051404.1:36872543-36873250 GCF_015228065.2 Penaeus monodon
CATCTGAAAATATAAGTTGTTGTATGTGGTAAAAAATGTGTATTCAACTGATTATATTTCAGATATTAAAAAATGGACAATGATGCTTTGTTTGTTAATATCCTTTATACAGGTTAAATGTTTGTTCTTCATATGTCATGTAGACAGGCACTATACATTTGGTATTTGCTATTGCTTAAGTAATGTATCTATTTACCAAATCAATGTTAGTAAAATTGTCTTTGCATCAATCAAACCTAGCATTGTATCATAAGTATATATAATGGAAAGGAGTAATTAGGAACCTGTGACTTAACCGATTGTAATGAAAGGCCAAAAGAAACGCCTTACAATTATTGAAAATACTTCACATACTCTATGTAAACCTTAGACTATTGTCCCCCTGCCTTATTTTCTTTGTTAATGTTGAATACTTCAAAACTGGATCCAATTTACAAATATAGTAGTATTTCCAGGTGACAACTTTCTGCCACTGATTTTAACAACACAGCTCAGTAAACCGAAGAAATTTCCTCAGATTTTATAAATAAAATCTGAGGCTTACCCATCTTGACACCATCCATATTGCCAGAGAACTGGTAATGGAAAATATTTTCTGTTTTCATAGACATAGTAATGGTAATAGAAAACCTAAACAATTCAGCTGCATCATAAATGGTAAAGCCTTGAACTAATTCTTGTACAACTGCATGTTATAGTTTAGTGAT
>NC_051404.1:36873276-36873456 GCF_015228065.2 Penaeus monodon
GACTTGCCTCTGAGAGTTTGACATTCAAATCTATAAATGCCACAGTTAACATTTACTGTGTTGTTCAGGGATAGAAAATGAAGCGAATTAGGATATTTGTTTTGTTTATTGCCAGTCCTATGGAATTCTTTGAGTCTAATATCAAAGCAGCCTTCTTCAAAAATACAAAAAATATAAATA
>NC_051404.1:36873701-36874266 GCF_015228065.2 Penaeus monodon
CCCCCCATCTCTTAGCCGTTATCATGGGGGGGGGATAAAAAAAACTGATATTCATAATTTCTTTTACTTAACATGACTCCAAATTCATATCATGCTCCTTGCCTAACCCCTCTGATACTAACATCTGACACCTACTAGTGAGAAGTCCTTGCAAGAGGAGGAGATTATTTGTCACTTACTCAACAATAAATGCAAGGCATGTCTTGAGCTTAACCTCAATCAAAACCTATGTTTACCATACTGGTACAAGACACACAGTCCACTGTGATTTTGTTTGGTCAACTTTGTTTACACACATTTTACACATGGATGGATGCACAAGCTCTTGTATCGGAATTGATCTTAACAGCTTATCATCATCTTTGTTATCATTAAAGTATTATTAACAATACTATAAGTGCTAAAAATGGAGTAAATAGGCAAATTCCAGTAGGTCTAGTGAGTGAGTCCTATATAACTAAAGGTAAAAAAAAATATGTTTACATGCACTGCTGGTGTTAACAGGTTAATACGATCTGTAACAATATACATAAACAGAAAATATTCACACTTTAAAAAGGAGGAA
>NC_051404.1:36874292-36874408 GCF_015228065.2 Penaeus monodon
ATATATATTTCTCTTCTGCTTTTATCCTTCACTTGATACACTGAACTACACATAAATGGTAGAATTATGTTCCAGGTTATGGCCTATTTCTTCTCATACTATGACGTTTGCTGACC
>NC_051404.1:36874609-36874824 GCF_015228065.2 Penaeus monodon
GATGTGTTAGCACATTAAATTTCACATATTAGTATTATAATCAGCAGCACTAGACTGCATGGTTACAATGGTGTAAGCAATATAATGTGTTATTTCTATTTCTTGCATACAATGAGTAATAAAAATAATTACACTAATTATAACCAATGTTACTTTTGGTGTAAATAAACAAACTAAACAGTTTCTAACAAACTGAACAAATGTTTCTCAGCTGC
>NC_051404.1:36874898-36877063 GCF_015228065.2 Penaeus monodon
AACAAAGGACTTCAAGAAACTCAGTATGCAACTTAAAACTTTAATATGCTTCTATAATCACCAAATACTCTTGTTGCTGATATAAGCAGTAACATACTGCCCATTCTACAATTAGCTATTTAGTGATAGCATCTATTGTGAAAAATAGTACAAATTCCTAGCCTGATTTTAAATGGACTGGTGGTCACTTTCTGAAATAAACAGACTTGTTTACTGTTTGTTCATCAGTCACATTACCTCCTTTTATACAACAATAACCCCTTTCATACAACAACATAAAACATACATCAATCCTTTCAATGTTGTTTACAAATACTTGAACCATTTATACTCTCTAACACATGCAAACATCATGATGAACAAGAGAAAAAAGTATGAAGAGATACAAAATGATAGTAGAGTACATACAACTCTTTTTAACAGCAGCTTATCCTCACTTGAATGACAAAAAATGTAAAGATGGTATTCTTGGTCGAAGCATTCTCGCCTATTAATGCGATACACTGGAATGCTTTCACAAAATTAAATAACATTTGACTTCACAGAAGTTATGCTTAGAATTTCTGTAGAGTTTGGAATAATAATACTCCATTCAAACTCTTTCTTTTTATAATATTGGGAGACAATTATAGTACCGAGTAGAAAATGGCATTTGTTCCATTAACTATTTTTTTTTTGCCTGGAAATTTGTTACAAAGTTTCAGTACATTTCATAATATCGTTATTCACATAAAAGGTACATAAATTTACAATTAATAAGTTATGCTTTATCGATTCTTCACTTTGTATGGGCAAGATTTTAAACTTTACCATCCAACTTTACAAATATAATAAATCCTATACCCTCGCAACTAAAACAAGTCCTGAGAACAACAAAATCCTGTATTAAAAGGTACAATATTCATTTTCCGTGCAAAGCAACTGCAGTGCTACTTCCTGCTAAAGAACTTGCCCTGTTATAACAGCCTGTGTTACATTAGGGCTCAAAGGCTGGATATTGAAAGAGAAGTGTTGTGCTGATGCTGTGTCACTGGGAAACCTACAAGTGCTTTGGAAATTTCATCATGTCCAACAAGCACACTACTGTTGATTTCACTGATGGAAGATTTAACCTCCAGCACAGCATCAGGAGTGTATGCAGCCACAAGATTGCTCCGCTGTGGGTGTCAATGAGGGCATAGTACTGCTCTAAAAGGTGCGGACCATACCTTCAGATACAGTATTACTACTGGAGCCAACTTCATTCACACTGGCTTGAGAAACAGACTTTTCCCAGCCCATTAGCCTGGCTCTTTCCATTTTCTAGTAAATACATATCAATATCCACCCCATCTATAATTTTCAAATGGGGGATCTCTTTTCTAACATGGCGAATATATTTCATTGGACAGTCTTTGTAACTCTTTAGCAGAGGATTAAACTGAAGGTTAAGTTCTGACAAAGGGAACATTTTTACCTGCTTAAGTACTGATATGTCCTCTGATGTCATTTGTGCTCAAGGTTGAGAGCTGCAAGTTGCGAGTTTCCTATGTTTAAGCCCTGCAGGCCTTTCAAATGTTTTGCTTGATGTTATTCTTGCTTAAATTGAGTGCTTTCAGCTGAGGCACATTTTCTCTGATCATACGAACAACATGCTTCATGATGGAGGTACTAGCCAGAGGACCCAGGATGTCCTGGTCTAAAAATCTCTGCTCATAATAAAAATTAGAAAGATCTAACAAGCAGGCTTCATTGTTGAATCTCTGAGAAAGAACATCTCGCAAACCTGTAACTGGTCTGTGTTCAACACGAGGTCTGGGGTTTCACACTTCTTCAGGTTGATCTTGAGCCGACTTCCATCTGGCCCTTGGAGTCTCTTGTCAAGCGCAACAATGGCATTCGCAGCAGAAGCATTCTTCTCAAGATAAAATCCACTTGTGGATCCCATTTTGAAGAAGCCCAGAGGACGGAACTCCACCTCCACATCACTCCCGATGCTTGAAAGGATGAAATTCTTCTCCAGTGGTGTACCTCCTTGTATGTTGATAGTATGCCACCCTGTATATTCGTCCTTGCCCTCTTTGCCTTTGTACCGGTCCATTTGCTCCTTCATCTTCAGTTCCCTCATGAGTTTCCTCTTCATTCTCTTCTTCTGTTTCGAAGTGACTTTGGCCCCCAGCCGGTGG
>NC_051404.1:36877095-36877193 GCF_015228065.2 Penaeus monodon
ATCATGTGCGTCAAACATCTTGTCCTCCCGGTTCTTCCGCCGGTGCTGTCGTTTCTTTTTCCCCATTGTCCTTTGCTGACACTAACAACCTGCAAGAC
>NC_051404.1:36877294-36877515 GCF_015228065.2 Penaeus monodon
CTATTAAGTCTTAATAACAACACAAGAACACCAGAAAACATGATACCACATAATTCATTGTATATCTATGCCTTTTATAACTCTAACACATAAAAGAAAAGACTATGCCATATATATACACAAAAGGAAAACATGTAGGAATATAATAATGTTTAAAGCACAGTTAAACAAAATCTAGAACATTTCCTTCTTTGCCCTTTCTAAATAAACAAATAAATATA
>NC_051404.1:36877882-36878375 GCF_015228065.2 Penaeus monodon
CCTAACCACTGCCCCCGATCACATTATTTCTCTAGCCAGGGGCTCTGCCCCCATCTCTAACCCAATAACCATATTTCCCATATCTGAAAAAGAGAAATACATTAAAAGTACAGTACTTTTTTATGAGTGACAATAATTGACTGAGATTTTATGACCTACATGTGCTAAGACTGGTAAGTTATTTACTGCATGGTAGAGAAGGCTAGACTTAGTCTTTGCATGATGAGGACTAGTGATGTTCCGGAGTAGTCTGACATCCGTGCCCAAGCTGCCCAATGCCCCAAACCCAATTAGTGTATATTATAAAATATTATTGTTTTATACATTTGTTTATAATATTCTTTCTTATCTTTTCATTGTTCATTGGGATGGGGGGGGGGGGGGGGCCTTGGAGACGTCTACATAGACTGGACAGCATACTTCAACACCGAACTGGCTGTGACGGATAAAACATGTCCCTAGATTTTTTTGGGCAGTCTTTATCACTTTTTTC
>NC_051404.1:36879069-36879804 GCF_015228065.2 Penaeus monodon
ACAAGACTAGCACAGTTAGACACTCGGCTGCAATACGTTGACAATAAAAGACTTACAAAAGGGTTACAAATACATACAGGACATGTATATGATGAAGAGCACAAGAATGAAAGGTCTACAGTCTCTCCTTACAGTTCTACATACAGAGAATGAAAACAATCTAAAACAATCTTTTTAGGGATATCACTGATAAATATGGAGAAAAGAGGAGGAAGGTTGTCAAAGGCTGCAATAAATGGAAAGTCTGTAAGAGTGGCACACAGCACTCTGTTTTTGCCTGATGTCTTATAACACTGTGAGGTCTTTTTACCTAAAGTCCATTCAAAATTATAATAAAAATATACATATTTAAAGGAAAAAATATGTAGGACACAAAACAAGAGATTGCAGAAACTAATACAGTAGACAAGGAAAATCAAAATTGCACTATGAAAGGATATACAGAAAGAGTTCGTGAAAAGGAAAGAAAACAAAAAATCATTATATAGTGTGTTCAAATAACGAGAAATCATTACAAGAAAATGAAGGGACAATAAGACTTCAAATCATCTATGATTTCCTTGTGAATTTATTTATAATTTTTTTTCTTTTACTTTTTTTCATTTTTTTTTATTTCTTTTACTATTTTCTAAGTACGTGTATTAAGGCAAAAAAGGCAAACAAACAGAATGCAGACACTGTATATAACAGTGCAGACTACTCACTAACTTTGTGTGCTAAAAGAAACATTCTTCT
>NC_051404.1:36879841-36882730 GCF_015228065.2 Penaeus monodon
GGGTACATGGGCATGATGACCAAATACAACATTTTAAACAAAATGTGGCAATGAGTCCAGAGTTGATTACAAGGTTCTTCCTCATGACAGAATCCTAGTTCATTCATTGAGCTCAAGTCTTGTACCTGGATAGAGAAAACTGCTACTTGCTGCAGAAATCATTATTTCTATTACTGCAAGAATGGTCATAGTGCTACCCTAAGTTGCCAAATTTATAAAGATAATCTATTTAACTACCATGTCGCTATACTGTCTCAAGCCTTAATGCTCTACAAAACAACCTGCAAATTATTTTTCTTTTTGTACTTCAAACCTCTGAAAATAGTTGACCATATTATTTGGTTTAACTATTGACCCCTATGATAAATGCCTTCCTAGCAATACAGCAACAGACTATGTAATCCTCTTCACTTCCAAGAATAAAACAACAGCATGCACTAAAACAACACATCATAGAATGGTGACCAAGACTGAATGTAAACTTGACTCCAAGGAGTTGTATTGTTACACACTGAATCTCTACACTGAACACGAATCTAGCAGTGAGGTAAAAGAGGGAAATGACAAATGCTGCAAAACAAATTTTCAACCCAGGCAAGTGCAACCCTAATTTTTTTTTTCTTTCTTTCTTGGATTTGAGTGGAACTATGCCCAAGGTGTTGTGGTATAATTACGCAAAGGGTCTTTTAATTCATACTGCGGTACCTGCTTATGATCTCAATGAGGGGCTCACTCAGCCTCCTGCCCAGCCGGGGCTCAATGCTCGTGAGAACCCCAAACTGAAATGACTTGTCTGTCAGCTCATCAAAATAATTTAGGAGATTTATCTGAATGCTATGGAAAAAGGGAAATTATAAATACTATGTAAAAAGGGAAATTATGATGAAAAATATATGCCGAGGATTTTTTCATCACAATTCTAAAACATATAAAACCATTAATAAAGAATAATCAGAGAAAAAATTAAATTAGGTGGTTAAACAAACATCTCTCCAACTAAAATAATGAACATTGCCTTATAAAGAAAATATGAAGTAAGGTATTTTTTATTTTAGATTAGGCACAACATTATTTTTGCAAGAATACATGAAATAAGAAAAAGAAAACAAAGGGAGGAGAGATGAAAAACCACTCAGCATTTCAACTACTTGATAAGAGCGAGAAGTACGCAACTTATCTGTCTTCTGATCATGTTTTTCTGAAATGACTAAAAGAGGCTGCTACTGGTCTACATATAAAAAAGGGTGTAGTTTGCATGACTTTATAAAGATGTGTATTGAGCAATGTTCTGGCCAATTTAAAATTTGTTAACTGTCAGGGAAACATGTATGATAAAAATTATTCAAGATATAAAAGAAAAATGACACAGATAAAGGTGGCAGGATACCAGTACTCTTAAAAAGTATAGAAAAAGCTAGGGGTAAAATTCAAAACAGAAATCCTTGATACAGTCCTTCCTAAATACAAGGACCTGGAAATGATGCCTTTAATTAAGGAAAATTTATGAAGCAAAATACACGTGATCTGTTATATGGAGAAAGATCAAAGACATTTTCCTAAGAAGAAAATTAATGAATGTAGAGCAAAACGGGATGTAATAATTTTACACAAGCACCTACAAAAAATCTTTAAAATATTATATATTATTCACTGCAACTGCAAAGAATCCTGTGAAAAAATGTAAAATTATTTTATTCTCCTTGTCCAACTGATACAGCATAAGACTGAAAATACAAACAGATGGTAAAAAATTATTAAAAATACTTGTACAGCAATAAATGTTGAAAATCCTCTCTGAATATCATAAAATACCGACCCAGTTTAATTCAGGCTGGAAATTGTAACATATCGTATGGAATTAAAAGATGTAGTGTTGCAGTGCTTTAAGCATTCCAACAAGAATTACTTTTGTAACACTGGTAATCAAATATAAAACTGTGGTAAATATTACTATGCATGATAAAATTTGCACTTTCTGAGAATTGTTTAAGACCTTCACAACTATATATTTGAAGAGCTAAGTGCTGCAGGCATTAAGGTTTTTCTTCTGCCCCAAAAGTATTTACGGGCCATTTACTCTGAAGCATACACGACATTGCAATACATAGTATAGATGTTACAAATAACCTGACAAGTGAATGATGCAGCAGAAAACTCAATTTTTGACCAAAAATGGGAGGATTAGTATTTGTTATAAAATTTCAGTGCTCACTCACCAATTTGATGATCTTGATAAGCATCCAATTGTTGGTGGAAGAAGTCATGAGTTTGAAAAAGACTGGTGCAAGGCTCAGGTAATTCTTAGGGTTCTTGCGCGCCAGCTCACAGATGACGTTGACTGCCGCTGACTGCACACCAGGGTCTGGATCTTCCAGCTTCTCCTTGAGCCGGGGGAAGGCGGGTCGTAAGGCCTCAGGGAACTTGAGAAACACTTTGTATAGGAGGAGGACTGCCTTTTTCCGCAGGTATGGCTTGGTGGATGTTAACTGGTAAAAAGGAATCTTCAATGAGTTTCAAAAAATTGAAATGAGAATGCGATTAAAAATATTTTTAATACAGGAACAGGAAGTGGAAAACATATCACACCTTTATCTATGTAATGGTACAACCACAGGTCTCCCATAAATTTAACTGTGCATTTGGCATTTTGCAACTTTTACTATCCAGTCTTAAAACAGTAACATTACCAAGGTCATGACATCATTGGCCAAGTCTCTAGCAAGATCTCCACTGATGAAACAAGCCAGGCCAGTAAGTGCAGTGCCTGAGTCGTACATGTTTTGACTGTTGAGGTCTTTTCGGATCATATTTGTTGTTAGCATGAGGACCTGAAATTTTAAAAAGTAAGCACATATAAAAAAAATTGACATCACCACCTATATATGAGAT
>NC_051404.1:36882766-36883228 GCF_015228065.2 Penaeus monodon
TGGAGAGACAGAAGATAAAAAACAAGGAAAGGAATGGGAAAGAAGAGTAATACATATCTCAATGCTTTAATTTTACACTGACAAAAAATCCTCAGTCAGGCTGACAATCCTTAACATCTGAATAAAGGAAGAAATTAACCCAGTGCTGTTGGGATTTCCTGGGGCCATATCTTCTGGGGTAGTTTCTCCTCATGTCCACAGCCAGGGCCAAACAAGCAAACAATTGTTTGGTACACATAACTTAGAGCAGGCTTGACTGCATATGAAGTGAGAGAACATCACCTAAATTGAGTAACAGTTTTGCTATAATGTTATGGTTGTCATCTGGTTAAGAGCTATCACAGTGAAGTTACTGACAATTACTGGGTAACTAAGAGCAGATTGAGTATGGATTACAAGAAAAATAATCAGCAACTGTGCAATGTATTTAGAATAGAACACTATGCCCCAATAAGAAATATA
>NC_051404.1:36883266-36883619 GCF_015228065.2 Penaeus monodon
TACCTGCCTTCAATTTAAAATTTCTTCTTTGGTTATTCTCCTTACCTCTGTATCTTGGTGGAAGCACTGTGAAGCAGCTAAGTAACCAATTCTCTTAAAGGTGAACTTGGGAGAACTCATCACTTCAATGATGTTGAATCCTGCCCAGCTGATGTCATAACCCAGCATTTGTAACTGCAGAGAATGGGCTCATTGGAAGCAATCTTTTACATTGTAAAGGTACAAAAGTATACAATTATTGACAAAATAATTATCTTAAATAGTAGGAGGGCACTGATGCCAACATTTTGATATACATACAGTGATATAACAAACTAAAAAAAAGGCTGAATATTCATTTGACTTTTGGATCT
>NC_051404.1:36883651-36883722 GCF_015228065.2 Penaeus monodon
TTGGATTTCTTTTTCTCATTTCTTATTTTTCAAAGCCATTCCTATTCTTTATTCAGTTACTACTATCACTC
>NC_051404.1:36883752-36884377 GCF_015228065.2 Penaeus monodon
AGCAAATGCTTTCTTTCCATCCTATATTCTCTTTCATACACCTCCTCACTTTCTCATTCACACACTGACTCTCTTTTTTGTTGTATTTTCTTTCCATTTTCCTCTCACCCTTTTCCTCCTCTCATCTTAACCTCTTATTCCCTGAAGAAAAATGCCCTCAATGTAAAGGAGGTTCTAGCTTACAAGAGAGATTAAAAGTCAACCATATACTTACATAAGTGAGCTTTGCGACTGCATTGGCTTTGACTGCTAAGTTGTCTTGCCTCAGTTCGGTCTTGATTTCTTCCATGCATTGTGCTATATATTTGGGCTGAAAGTAAGATTTTTTTTTAGTTATCAATGCTGTAATGACAAAATACTAACAATATAAACATTATCCCAGCTATATAAACATTTACCAACCACCTGTGGGTTGTATATTCTGGAAAAAGTGTCAGAGGTTTACGTCTACAGTGTTTATACTATTTTGGTTTTATCAGTCCATGCACTGAGTGCTATATGCACTGGCCAATGATACCGTGGCCAAACCAACAAAAAAGAAAAAAAAAGCCAAAACATCCAAGTAGTGTACATATAGCCTCTTGAATACACACTCAAATTTGTTTTTCAATAATTTAATATCATA
>NC_051404.1:36885044-36885328 GCF_015228065.2 Penaeus monodon
ATGCAGTTTACATAATCATAACAAAAATAATCATGAATAAATCTTTAGGGAAATATATGATTACGTAATTTGGTAAACAAAAGTAGCTATCAACCTAGCCTCTTCCCCACAAATGAAGAATAAAAACCCTAACAAAATAAAGAATCAAACTGCAAGACCATTCATTAAGTGGAAAAAATGCAAGTTCACTTCTACACGCATGACTTAGCTTTCAATATGGATGTGATCAGAATGACCTTCTCTGACAAGACAAGGGATATTCAAAGAAACTACATTTGGTGACT
>NC_051404.1:36886373-36886760 GCF_015228065.2 Penaeus monodon
TATAATGGAGACTAGAAGACATAATCCTCTTTTTATAATTCCTGTGAACATATAACACAGAAAGAGAGAACACAGGAGAGTAATTGGCTACAATATCTAACAAAATTAAGCAAAAACATTAAGATAGTTAGGTTAATAATATTACACCTCCCCTTGTTTCCCCTAGCATGATTTGCAGCATGACAGTGCATAACAAGAGTTCCCCTGAGACAAAATGACATTCCATTTACCAAAGCCTTTGCCCCTGAGCCAAGTTAATCCCCAGGACAAACAGTGGAATTTGCATATCCTGAGTCACCTTTTGATCATGTGGCTCCTCCCAACAAAAGATGGTTGGCTATTAGCTTTACCTATCTATATTCCTGGTTTAAATTATGGACTACAGGG
>NC_051404.1:36886879-36887623 GCF_015228065.2 Penaeus monodon
TCCCTACACCACAGTGACACACGGAGTGGTCTGTACGCTCTCCTGCCCCACATCTTTCCCGTCCCTTCGATTACTGTTGTTGCTGCTGTTCTTCATGCTGTTACTATTCTTTCTTTTCTCACAGTTACTGCTGTTTCTGCTGCCCCTGCCATTCATTCTCCACCTGCTCCTATTGCTGCTCCTACTGACTCTCCTACTTATCTTCTTGCTGCTGCTTATATTGATGTTCTTTCTAAGGCTGCAACTCCTCTGCTGCTGCTCCTCCCACGATTCCCCTACTAGTCTATTATTTTTCCTGTACTCCTCTCCTCCTTCCATTCCCTAACTACTTCTATTTCTGCTTCTGCTGCTGTTTTTCCTACATTTCCTCCTGCTACTCTACTCCTTCCCTCTCTCTACTCCTCCATTTCTTGTGCTATTTATTCTCTACCTCCTTTCTATTCTGAATCTCTACTACTAGCTTATCCCCTGTTCATGTACTTATATTTCCATATTCAGTGCAAAATTATTAAACATGATAATACATATTTTGCATCTTGTATTGCATGTCAGTTATATCACTGTTGTCCTATGTATCATACTCAGTTTTATGACATATTTTATTATATAACTGGGGAAAATGTCAAGTCAAATGGCAAATATAACACATGTAACATTAGAAACAGTATGGCTAATTTCTACATGATAATAGTGACATAATAATCATTACAATGGAAGCAAAAACATTATCATAGGATGATTATA
>NC_051404.1:36888148-36888567 GCF_015228065.2 Penaeus monodon
CCTAATAATAACACAATAAACGACCCCTGTCTGAATATCCACTCATTGACAAACTATTTTGCTCATCCTTTTATCAGTAAATTATAACCATAGAAAACCATTTAACCCCTAAACTATGCACGAATTACAAATTGATATGGATACTGATGCAGAACAGCAAAGCACTAATCAACCACTTTACCTACTATATTTGAATTTGGCCAAAAAACTACTTGTATTTCTTAAATCTACAAATGAAATTCTACCTTGTGAGATATGAAAACATCACAAGCATTTTCTGACATCCTGTAAGGATGCCAATACAGTTTCTCTGCATCCTCATCCATGCTGCCTAAATACAGATGCATTTCATTTTGGGGTTAAGCATGTTAAGATACCCTGAAAAGCTGAGCTAAACATGTTTTGCAATACTATGACAC
>NC_051404.1:36888967-36889406 GCF_015228065.2 Penaeus monodon
CACAAGACTACAGCAGACAGTGCAATTACCCCGTCCCAATGGCCTTAATAGATTAGATAACAAAAACCTTAGGACTAATGTCATAGACAACTTTTACAATAGCCTATAAAATCCTGTTCTCCACTAACATGGCCTGCTGTATTTTTTGAGAGGTCCTTTGAACCAAAATCATCACATCATTGTAAATGAACTGCTAAAAACTGGGAGCCTATATTGGTACATCTTTTGCTTGGAATGAGATATATGCAGTAGTAACCCATAAATCAAGTCTGTCTGGCCACACCCACCATACCATCCCCATACTCTGTTCACCTAACAACCACTCCTCTCCCTGAGACATTTATAATAGAAGTGGTCCCTGTCTCTTTCTATTATGAACGCAATGCAGTGAGTGTGAAAAAGACCTGTGGTAGTTTACGGCATACAGGTACATTCCCCA
>NC_051404.1:36889434-36890850 GCF_015228065.2 Penaeus monodon
ATAAAATACATTATATATGTATTATGAGCACCTCCTGCTTTTTCATATTTTTTTTTACTATTTATCTACATAAATGAATATTTTGTTGCTTTCTAGGTTTTATATAACACAACAATGAATATCAAAACCTAATGCCTAAACTTACCCTTTTTGGTACATACTATTCCTACAGTACATTTATAAGCAAATTGCTTAAGGGACTTGGCTATATTACAAATTTCCCATGTTTTCATTCATGCAAATTAAGCCACAGGTGTCATTTCCCACCTTTATTAATTCATATTTCAGTATATACAGGTTTTGACAATATATATTGACTTTTCACACTTCCATGTCTGGTAAACAGCATTTTACAAAAGTATTTTTACCCCTCTCTTTAAAGTCTAAAAATAAGAAAACTATATTGGGAAATCATAAAAAAACATACTAATTTTATGCATATTTTCCTTTGTGCTAATCATATTCTACATGAATAATAAAGGCATAAGCACAATCCTTTCTTCAATTGCCAAAATCCAGCCAAAAATCAAAACAATATCACAGAAAAAAGCATACTTGAATTTGGCCCTTATTAACACTTAGCAAACTGTACTAAATCCCTAAGTTTACATTGGTACCTTTAAGTCTAAAAGAATAAGGCTATTAGGTAGAATGAACATGTGTTTCTATGCCAGGTAACATTACCATTTTTTTAAGGTCATTTACTAAAAAGAGAAAAAAGTAATCTGACGAGCTGTAATACAAATAAGCCTATTTCCAGTTATTTAAGTTATTAGTCTAGTTATACTCCTAAAATTAACCATAATCTCTTTATTACTCCCCTGTCAAAAGGGAGAATTTTCTCTCTCCTATACTCAACCCTCCTCCATCTTAACTGAAATTTAGTTGCAGAACATTGGTATAGTAACTTTTCACTTGTATCTGTGCTACCATCTTCCAAGTTTACATATTATTAAGCATATGGCTATGAGTGGTACTCTTGGTACTCTTTTTGTTTACTTTCTGAAGTTATATAGTAACGAGTGTCATTTTGCTTCCTGTCAGTTGACATACAACACACTTCCTAATAGTGACAAACATCATCTGCTACTGAATAACCACAGTACTAACACAAATGATAGCCAGCTTCCCAGAATGGCCAATGTCACAAAGACCAATAGAAACTAGAACTCTAACAATATGAAAATACAGTGCATACATTAAATATTGCAAATACCACCTTTAGCTCCCTAATCTTTCAAGATTCATTGGAGAATTACTGATAGTAGTTTCTCTAAATCTCAGGACTTTGTAGTCACGTAGGACATTTAATAACTTGACATAACTGTGGAACCCACACCAGAAATAATGCTTACAGATAATGATACATAAACCCAAGAGTAACTTTTGACAAAACCCTTGCAGACAAAATATGCT
>NC_051404.1:36892086-36894232 GCF_015228065.2 Penaeus monodon
GACATCAGTAATGACAATTTTTTTTTCATCAAAATTCTTATCAAGTCCACAATATATTTTTTTCTGATAAATATCTAAAAGATATCATTATTAGCATTAAAAATGAGGCCCTTTTTTCACATAATTACAATGACAGTCTATTAAAACAAGTCAGTATAAAGATATTGTGAGCTTTGATGAATAGCCAGCAATGCATGTCCAACCTGGCAGTGGCATGTCCAACCTGGCAGTGGCATGTCCAACGATTGTCTTAACTCTCACACTTCAGGCAGTCCACAAACCTCCACCCCATACACTCATTTTAAGATAACTTGGAGACTAATTCTGCAAATATTTTGGATGTCTACCTCTATTTTATCCCTAATATGTTCTCCCATGACATGACCTTGCTTACATTTTACATAAATCCTCTAAAACTATAACTTAGAAGCAAAAACCCCTCCTTTCATAATGTATAAAAAAAATGCTCATGTAACATGTACTATATTCCTTATTTACAGAAATAAATGACATAATATGATTAACAAAAATCCTTTCCTTAATCATTTATTTGCAAAAACAGTAACAACTGAGCTTCTTTGCATAGGCCTACAACGATGAGTCAATTTGCAACACCATGAATCACGTATTACAACGGCTCTGTCCCTCCCCTCGTCCCTTATTCCTCCTCAATTTCCCTTCACTACCTGACGCATTGCCCCTAAAATAAGGTTCATTTCCCCTTCTTCTCAGCCTTGTCATTTTCCTCACCTCTGTCTCCTTATTGTTACGGATTCCCCGGACCAAATCGGTGAGGTTCTTGTCAAACATCCTCTCCAGGTTGCCTTTCACCTTGCGCAGCGCCATTTTCTCGCTCTGTCTTTCTTCGCCGGCTTCCTCAAAGGTATTTCTCGACAAGGAGTTGTTTTCACAGACAAGGCATCGTCATAAGATCTACATAATTGAGTCTCCGGAAGGCGAAATCCTCCTTCCTGTCACTGGAACCAGATGTTTTCCACTGGCGAGCACAGGGAGTGGGGGTGGTCATGTGACGTTGCAACCTTCCCATAATCCTCTATTTTCAACAAAAATCGCTGGTTTACTGCATTTTCTTTGTTTTTTGCAGTTGTTTAGGTGTGATTCTATGAAATCTTCAAGTGTCTTTGAGGAATAAATTGTCCTTCATGTTATTGACAGTTAAGGTGGATATATTTTTCATTTTTTCTTTTGACAGCTTGTGATTCTTTAGTCCGTGCCTGTCATTCGGATGTAAAATCCTTTTGCAAATACTTATACGTTTTTTCTGTTCCTGTGCGTAAATATTAATAATAAAATTTATTTGAATATATTTCCTACTTATTTACCTATTCACAGACAATTTACCAAATAAAACTGATAAAATAATCGCTCTCAGTAGTCAGACAATCTTTATCATATGAGAAGGGAAGTACAGTTTCATACCACATAAGGCAAACAGAAAAAAAATCTAGATAATCTTATTATATATGTATATTTTCACGAAGTAAGTGAAAACTATAACGTGTTGAATTAAAATTAAAAGGTGTTCCCCCTTTCAGCACAGGGAGTGGGGAACCAAAACAAATCCATGCTCGACAAGACCACCTTATCACGTTGGTGTGTATTCTATTATCTACTATTAAAACTAAGCAACCTAGATAACCGGAACATCTACGTAGTTGGTAAATGTGAATAGATAATTGGTACACGTATAGTTTTTTGGGCGATATATATATACATAAGGGAGAGTCTGGGCAAAAACGTTAATATTTATTTGTTGTTCACCAGACGTGATGAAATGCCTAGAATGTACGTTTTTTTGTGTGTGTTTGGACGGTTTATCAATACTAAACAACTTTTGTCCATACAGTTATAAAGTTAGGGATCCTCCTTGATGTTTATTTATTCTATTGAGGAAATTGTTGTATTTGTTACGTGTTACTACCGGAAAATGTTCATTGTCATTCCTAACAAATCATACCTTCGATTGCTTGCGATTTGTGCTGTCCACTTCTAGTATTTTGATTTCAGTCCAAGATGGCAAACGGTAGTAGCCCATGTAGCTGGGCAGTTTGTGAGGTGTCCTTTGACTAGTTTTACAATAGTTCCATCGCATGTGCATTGTGTGCAATTCTTGCTCTACCCATGA
>NC_051404.1:36894370-36894909 GCF_015228065.2 Penaeus monodon
TGCTGTGATTACGACAAGAGTTTGATGGTGAGATATAATAACATAACAAATTTTGCCAGAGGTGTAAGTTTGCAGTCTGGTAGCCTTGTTTAGATTTTGGACTATCACAGAGCAAGTCTGCAAAAGTGGTAGTTTGTAGTTTTTTGTACACTTATTATTTGTGTTTGTCCTCAAAGAATGAGGCTAATGGACTTGGTCTTATGTAATGTTTTTTAGTGGACTTTCTTAGTCTGCGCTTGCCTGCATCTTAAAACCCATTAGATCTGGTGTTGATAGATCCCATGTAATAGCAAGTGTGTATTCCTGGATGTTTTTGTCAGTACTAAGCAACTATAGCAAAGATACTAGACCTGATATAATTATGATTCCATTGCCAAATTCAGTGGATTTTAATCCCTCAATGATGGTATTAAAAATCTCTCAGTGTTAATGATTCTGGAGGCTTCTAGTAACCGTCCTGCCATTTGGCCTGGGTGACAGCTACATTGAGTGGAACTATCTGCTCGGCGCACTCTACCACGTCACAACACCTATAGCTG
>NC_051404.1:36894962-36895405 GCF_015228065.2 Penaeus monodon
CTGGTTATAATGCAATCTTCTCAAGAAATGTGCCCTCCATGCAATATTGTTAGCATCAGTTAAAAGGAACTTAACTGAATAGGAAGCTATTTCCCTAAGTTCTTTTCTTTTGTGTGTTATAGTTTTAGACAGTTACTAGATCATTATTATGTACAATACATTTTCAATGATCTTTTGTAGTGTCAAGGATATCAAAGCAAGCCACAAAGAAGAAATGTGGAGGCTATAGGCTTATAGTTATTCAAATAAAAGGTTGGCAGAAGTATTTTTTTCATATCATGTAGTGCCTATGTTTTTGACTGCAGTGACCAGAACTTTTTGATACACAGTAACTGTGTGCACAAGCATTCCAAAAATTATACCAAAGACATCTGCCATATTATTTGACTTTTCAGGAGTTATTTCCTGTACATGTGATTATTATTAATTTTTAAATTCTTATA
>NC_051404.1:36895591-36895665 GCF_015228065.2 Penaeus monodon
TGTCCATATTTTGTTTTATGCTCCAAATCTAATAATGGTTGTATATAATTTGAAAATTATGATAATAATGTGTA
>NC_051404.1:36896343-36896894 GCF_015228065.2 Penaeus monodon
GAAAAAAGTGATAAAGACTGCCCAAAAAAATCTAGGGACATGTTTTATCCGTCACAGCCAGTTCGGTGTTGAAGTATGCTGTCCAGTCTATGTAGACGTCTCCAGGGACCCCCCCCCCCCATCCCAATGAACAATGAAAAGATAAGAAAGAATATTATAAACAAATGTATAAAACAATAATATTTTATAATATACACTAATTGGGTTTGGGGCATTGGGCAGCTTGGGCACGGATGTCAGACTACTCCGGAACATCACTAGTCCTCATCATGCAAAGACTAAGTCTAGCCTTCTCTACCATGCAGTAAATAACTTACCAGTCTTAGCACATGTAGGTCATAAAATCTCAGTCAATTATTGTCACTCATAAAAAAGTACTGTACTTTTAATGTATTTCTCTTTTTCAGATATGGGAAATATGGTTATTGGGTTAGAGATGGGGGCAGAGCCCCTGGCTAGAGAAATAAGGTGATCGGGGGCAGTGGTTAGGAAGTTAGGAGGGTTTTTGGTTTCTATGGTGATGTTTGTGGATTGCCTCCAAACTTGTTGGC
>NC_051404.1:36897041-36897274 GCF_015228065.2 Penaeus monodon
TATTTATTTATTTATAAAGGCAAATAATATGTTCATAGATTTTATATTAACTTCTTTATAACATTATTATTATTCCTATATTTTTTTCATTTTTAGTATTTTATTGGTATTATGTTTGTTATTTTTATTTTATTAGTTATTAAAAGGCATAGATATGCAACAATTATATTATGTGGTATATATTTGCATAGTCTTTTCTTGTGTTGTTATTAAGATGTTACAATAATTAGGTA
>NC_051404.1:36897391-36897489 GCF_015228065.2 Penaeus monodon
GTCTTGCAGGTTGTTAGTGTCAGCAAAGGACAATGGGGAAAAAGAAACGACAGCACCGGCGGAAGAACCGGGAGGACAAGATGTTTGACGCACATGAT
>NC_051404.1:36897521-36899692 GCF_015228065.2 Penaeus monodon
CCACCGGCTGGGGGCCAAAGTCACTTCGAAACAGAAGAAGAGAATGAAGAGGAAACTCATGAGGGAACTGAAGATGAAGGAGCAAATGGACCGGTACAAAGGCAAAGAGGGCAAGGACGAATATACAGGGTGGCATACTATCAACATACAAGGAGGTACACCACTGGAGAAGAATTTCATCCTTTCAAGCATCGGGAGTGATGTGGAGGTGGAGTTCCGTCCTCTGGGCTTCTTCAAAATGGGATCCACAAGTGGATTTTATCTTGAGAAGAATGCTTCTGCTGCGAATGCCATTGTTGCGCTTGACAAGAGACTCCAAGGGCCAGATGGAAGTCGGCTCAAGATCAACCTGAAGAAGTGTGAAACCCCAGACCTCGTGTTGAACACAGACCAGTTACAGGTTTTGCGAGATGTTCTTTCTCAGAGATTCAACAATGAAGCCTGCTTGTTAGATCTTTCTAATTTTCATTATGAGCAGAGATTTTTAGACCAGGACATCCTGGCTCCTCTGGCTAGTACCTCCATCATGAAGCATGTTGTTCGTATGATCAGAGAAAATGTGCCTCAGCTGAAAGCACTCAATTTAAGCAAGAATAACATCAAAGCAAAACATTTGAAAGGCCTGCAGGGCTTAAACATAGGAAACTCGCAACTTGCAGCTCTCAACCTTGAGCACAATGACATCAGAGACATATCAGTACTTAAGCAGGTAAAAATGTTCCCTTTGTCAGAACTTAACCTTCAGTTTAATCCTCTGCTAAAGAGTTACAAAGACTGTCCAATGAAATATATTCGCCATGTTAGAAAAGAGATCCCCCATTTGAAAATTATAGATGGGGTGGATATTGATATGTATTTACTAGAAAATGGAAAGAGCCAGGCTAATGGGCTGGAACAGTCTGTTTCTCAAGCCAGTGTGAATGAAGTTGGCTCCAGTAGTAATACTGTATCTGAAGGTATGGTCCGCACCTTTTTAGAGCAGTACTATGCCCTCATTGACACCCCACAGCGGAGCAATCTTGTGGCTGCATACACTCCTGATGCTGTGCTGGAGGTTAAATCTTCCATCAGTGAAATCAACAGTAGTGTGCTTGTTGGACATGATGAAATTTCCAAAGCACTTGTAGGTTTCCCAGTGACACAGCATCAGCACAACACTTTCTCTTTCAATATCCAGCCTTTGAGCCCTAATGTAACACAGGCTGTTATAACAGGGCAAGTTCTTTTAGCAGGAAGTAGCACTGCAGTTGCTTTTGCACGGAAAATGAATATTGTACCTTTTAATACAGGATTTTGTTGTTCTCAGGACTTGTTTGAGTTGCGAGGGTTATAGGATTTATTATATTTGTAAAGTTGGATGGTAAAGTTTAAAATCTTGCCCATACAAAGTGAAGAATCGATAAAGCATAACTTATTAATTGTAAATTTATGTACCTTTTATGTGAATAACGATATTATGAAATGTACTGAAACTTTGTAACAAATTTCCAGGCAAAAAAAAAATAGTTAATGGAACAAATGCCATTTTCTACTCGGTACTATAATTGTCTCCCAATATTATAAAAAGAAAGAGTTTGAATGGAGTATTATTATTCCAAACTCTACAGAAATTCTAAGCATAACTTCTGTGAAGTCAAATGTTATTTAATTTTGTGAAAGCATTCCAGTGTATCGCATTAATAGGCGAGAATGCTTCGACCAAGAATACCATCTTTACATTTTTTGTCATTCAAGTGAGGATAAGCTGCTGTTAAAAAGAGTTGTATGTACTCTACTATCATTTTGTATCTCTTCATACTTTTTTCTCTTGTTCATCATGATGTTTGCATGTGTTAGAGAGTATAAATGGTTCAAGTATTTGTAAACAACATTGAAAGGATTGATGTATGTTTTATGTTGTTGTATGAAAGGGGTTATTGTTGTATAAAAGGAGGTAATGTGACTGATGAACAAACAGTAAACAAGTCTGTTTAGTTCAGAAAGTGACCACCAGTCCATTTAAAATCAGGCTAGGAATTTGTACTATTTTTTCACAATAGATGCTATCACTAAATAGCTAATTGTAGAATGGGCAGTATGTTACTGCTTATATCAGCAACAAGAGTATTTGGTGATTATAGAAGCATATTAAAGTTTTAAGTTGCATACTGAGTTTCTTGAAGTCCTTTGTT
>NC_051404.1:36899767-36899984 GCF_015228065.2 Penaeus monodon
GCAGCTGAGAAACATTTTGTTCAGTTTTGTTAGAAACTGTTTAGTTTGTTTATTTACACCAAAAGTAACATTGGTTATAATTAGTGTAATTATTTTTATTACTCATTGTATGCAAGAAATAGAAATAACACATTATATTGCTTACACCATTGTAACCATGCAGTCTAGTGCTGCTGATTATAATACTAATATGTGAAATTTAATGTGCTAACACATC
>NC_051404.1:36900185-36900301 GCF_015228065.2 Penaeus monodon
GGTCAGCAAACGTCATAGTATGAGAAGAAATAGGCCATAACCTGGAACATAATTCTACCATTTATGTGTAGTTCAGTGTATCAAGTGAAGGATAAAAGCAGAAGAGAAATATATAT
>NC_051404.1:36900327-36900892 GCF_015228065.2 Penaeus monodon
TTCCTCCTTTTTAAAGTGTGAATATTTTCTGTTTATGTATATTGTTACAGATCGTATTAACCTGTTAACACCAGCAGTGCATGTAAACATATTTTTTTTTACCTTTAGTTATATAGGACTCACTCACTAGACCTACTGGAATTTGCCTATTTACTCCATTTTTAGCACTTATAGTATTGTTAATAATACTTTAATGATAACAAAGATGATGATAAGCTGTTAAGATCAATTCCGATACAAGAGCTTGTGCATCCATCCATGTGTAAAATGTGTGTAAACAAAGTTGACCAAACAAAATCACAGTGGACTGTGTGTCTTGTACCAGTATGGTAAACATAGGTTTTGATTGAGGTTAAGCTCAAGACATGCCTTGCATTTATTGTTGAGTAAGTGACAAATAATCTCCTCCTCTTGCAAGGACTTCTCACTAGTAGGTGTCAGATGTTAGTATCAGAGGGGTTAGGCAAGGAGCATGATATGAATTTGGAGTCATGTTAAGTAAAAGAAATTATGAATATCAGTATTTTTTATCCCCCCCCCCATGATAACGGCTAAGAGATGGGGG
>NC_051404.1:36901137-36901317 GCF_015228065.2 Penaeus monodon
TATTTATATTTTTTGTATTTTTGAAGAAGGCTGCTTTGATATTAGACTCAAAGAATTCCATAGGACTGGCAATAAACAAAACAAATATCCTAATTCGCTTCATTTTCTATCCCTGAACAACACAGTAAATGTTAACTGTGGCATTTATAGATTTGAATGTCAAACTCTCAGAGGCAAGTC
>NC_051404.1:36901344-36902051 GCF_015228065.2 Penaeus monodon
ATCACTAAACTATAACATGCAGTTGTACAAGAATTAGTTCAAGGCTTTACCATTTATGATGCAGCTGAATTGTTTAGGTTTTCTATTACCATTACTATGTCTATGAAAATAGAAAATATTTTCCATTACCAGTTCTCTGGCAATATGGATGGTGTCAAGATGGGTAAGCCTCAGATTTTATTTATAAAATCTGAGGAAATTTCTTCGGTTTACTGAGCTGTGTTGTTAAAATCAGTGGCAGAAAGTTGTCACCTGGAAATACTACTATATTTGTAAATTGGATCCAGTTTTGAAGTATTCAACATTAACAAAGAAAATAAGGCAGGGGGACAATAGTCTAAGGTTTACATAGAGTATGTAAAGTATTTTCAATAATTGTAAGGCGTTTCTTTTGGCCTTTCATTACAATCGGTTAAATCACAGGTTCCTAATTACTCCTTTCCATTATATATACTTATGATACAATGCTAGGTTTGATTGATGCAAAGACAATTTTACTAACATTGATTTGGTAAATAGATATATTACTTAAGCAATAGCAAATACCAAATGTATAGTGCCTGTCTACATGACATATGAGGAACAAACATTTAACCTGTATAAAGGATATTAACAAACAAAGCATCATTGTCCATTTTTTAATATCTGAAATATAATCAGTTGAATACACATTTTTTACCACATACAACAACTTATATTTTCAGATG
>NC_051404.1:36902931-36903041 GCF_015228065.2 Penaeus monodon
GGGGGGGGGGGCAGGTTAATTACACTAAGTAGACTATAAACAAATTCATATTGGATGAATTAAGTTAATATTGACTGAATGTTATGATGTATTTAAAATTTCTATATAGA
>NC_051404.1:36903123-36903224 GCF_015228065.2 Penaeus monodon
TTTTATGGAAAAAGAGTGAGTACCTTGGTACCAGTGATACTGATGTGATCACAATACATACGTTTAGAAGTAAGTATCTGCTCTTGAACCTTTTGGTTAAG
>NC_051404.1:36903704-36903892 GCF_015228065.2 Penaeus monodon
TATATAAAGATCAATGAAAACCAGGAGCGTCAATCAGAGGGGGCTGGGGGGGGGGGAGTTGCTGTACCAGTCTATTCTCCTTTGTATGTGTCTGTAACCAAATTCAGTTTAGCTCTAAAAGTTGTTGGGGGTGTGGCCCTGTTGGGGGGGAGACAGACCTCAAGGGGGGCAAACAATTGATGCCTCTG
>NC_051404.1:36916054-36917289 GCF_015228065.2 Penaeus monodon
TAATACTTATTTGCATTCTATAATATTTAAATTATTAAAAGACTTTATGATGTAGATTTGCTTAACATGTTTTCTTCATAAGGGTTAATAAAACTCGTGTTATATTCCTTTCATTTTATTTGTTAAAGTTATGTGTATAAGTTTGTATTAAAAATAAACAATTTCCAGAGAAAGTTTTCAAAGCCTGAAAACCAAATGTTGCTATCTGAGATGTGTATGAAAGAGAAAAATCTATATTCTTTTGCTGAACTCAATCATAAAAATGTTTTTTTTTAGCCAGTATACCACTAAGATAAAAACTAATTCTTTAATATATATTAATGTCTGGAAAATTGCTAACGTTATGCACATAACAGGCTTCTTTATTGAAAAACAAATAATAGACATCTAAAATTTTAATTAACAAAGAATGATTTCATATCATATAATATCCTTGGAAATGGTGCATTACCTATCAAAACAAACATATTACCTTATTGTCTAAATTACTGGCAGTTGTACATTTAACATATGATCATGGACATAATTTGGTTTTATCTCTTAATCTATTTGAAATAACACCTTAGAACAAAAATATTTTCCATGCAATTTCAAAGGCATAATGAAGGTGTTTCACACATAAGAAAAAAAATCACATTTATTATTTATTAAAAAAAAGAGACTTTCCTTTTACTTTCCCTTTCTTCATACAATAACACAAATTTTACTCTATCGATCTGATATATATATATATAAAAAAACACTGATGCTGGCGAGATGATTCCTCCAATCCTCTTACACGTGGCTTCCTTCCTTCAACACTGTGGCGAAAATTCGTAACGACAGTCAATCAGTCAATCAGTTCTGTGCGATGGGGATGACCTTCTCTTCGTTCCCAGCTATGGCCGGCAGGGGAGCTTCCACCGTCAGGACGCCGTCTTTGGAGAGCGAGGACTTGATGAGCTCGGGGTTGGTGCCCTTGGGAAGCAGGAACTCTCTGTTGTACTCGCGGTAGACGGAGCGGTTGTCAGACTTCTCCTCGTGCTTGGCATGGACCTGGAGGGGGAGGGAGCAAATATCAATGGCGAAAAGCTTGAAGTGAAAGAAAAAAATCTGCATCCTTTATTCCTTATAAAGAACTTGTGGCCATCCCAGGGGGGGAAAACGGGGTATTACTAAGAGACATAAAACAACAATAAGGAAAGGTAAATATCAGACCGCTCACAAGAGCAAGACCTCGTAACCTACCTTCTTGA
>NC_051404.1:36917463-36918008 GCF_015228065.2 Penaeus monodon
CTCACCAGAAGCTTATTATCAACTGTCTTGACAACAATCTCCTCGGGCTTGTACTGGCTGACGTCAAATCTTAGCTTGAGTTGTTTGCAGTCACCCTCTTGCTGGATGAGAGGCGAGTTCATGCCCTCCAGCCACGAGCCGGTGCCCTGGTTGGCGCTGGATTCCTGCTGCTGGCTGTAAACGGAAATGGTAATTAGTTATGCTATAATTATACGTACAGATTTATACCGCAAATGAAGATATATATGAAATGAGGTTCACAGGCATGTGTGGGTGTCACTACTTTTTATTCTTTTATCATTAAATATAATAATTCAAAACAATTAACCTGACTTTTTGAAGCACTGCAATTATCAAAATTTGGCAATTTACCTTTTCTAGAATAATATCTTGGATCACGTCTTAAATAAACCTCAAAGCTGTGTAACCGAAACTTATGTCATTCAACATGCTCTCTAACAGTGTTTAGTTCCAAAACATTACAAAATATTTTTCAGAGAGTAACAACACCTACAGAGTAACACAGAAAATGTAAGTGTAAACAT
>NC_051404.1:36918097-36918537 GCF_015228065.2 Penaeus monodon
CATAAAGTAAAACAAAATAATCTAAAAATTATCAATACAAACATTGCAAAAGAAAAACTATACACAGTATAAACAATGACTTTTACCTGATTTTCAATCGCAATAGTCTCTACGCCAACCTAGAAAATATCTTAAAATAATCAACTGCCAAAGATTGCAAGCAAACTCAACCAAATATAATCAATAAACACCCATTACATCTATTCTCAATGGAAAAGATTAAAAGGAAATTCTAACACTGCGAAACGTACTATGCGCATGCAGGAATGCGGAGGGGGGGAGGGGGTGTGGGGCACGTGCTTACACCATAAATGCACTAACCATGAATTCAGACATAATAGGTTCCGAATAATCACAAATCAACTAAAGAATCACACTAATGATAAAAAATAATAGGCCAATGGAAGTAAAATAACTAAATCGTCGGCAAATGTCATGTC
>NC_051404.1:36918563-36918788 GCF_015228065.2 Penaeus monodon
TCTAAGAGGGTGGACTACAAACATACAAACTGAAGTAGAAAAGGACGTAACAAAAAATATAGATAGAAGCAAAAGAAAAAAAAGATCAGACAGACGATATAAGGAACGACAGAAAATAGAAATAGAAGTGACAAGAAAAAATATTAGAAAAAAAACAAGCAAACAACCGAACAAGTTTATTAAAAAAGTGAGAAACCCTGCCATTATTTTTGGTTAAGGAGGCGG
>NC_051404.1:36918963-36919523 GCF_015228065.2 Penaeus monodon
CCTTGAAGACACCGACTCCGATTCCTTGGTGACTGTGGTCTGACCGTCGCTTCCCGTCACCCGGGTCTCGGAGCGGCGCGTGCTGTTGCTGAACGTCTCCGCTCTTGGGGGAAGGAGGGAAGGAGGAGGGGAATAGAAGGGAAGAAGGAGGGGAAAAGAAGGAGGGAAAGAGGGAAGAGGGAGAGAAAGAGGGAGATGGAGGGGAAGGAGGAGGGAGAGGAAGAGGAAAAGGAGGAGAAAATAGGGGGCAGGGGTGAAAAGGAGGGAGAAAGCAAAGGGAGGGAGGATGTGGAAAAGAAGGAAAGAGAAGGAAGGAAGGAAGAAAGGGAAAGGAAAAGAAAAGAAGGAATAGGAAAGGAAGAGAAAGAGAAAATGAGCAAGACACAAGAGAAAACGAAGAGACAAACGATAGACACAAAGGAGGAAAAATACCCATTTCCGTAATACATGCAAGCGTTGCGTGTTTTCATCATTCCGTGCATGATGTTGATTGATGCAAGGGTAATGATAGCGTGGCAAGTCGGACAGTTGCAAATTGGTTAGGCAGTGTTGCAAAATGA
>NC_051404.1:36919547-36920143 GCF_015228065.2 Penaeus monodon
GCATTGCAGGCGAGTGGGTGCAGAAAGCCAGCAAAGTACAGGCGTTGACATAAAATTCAGGTTCATGATTTTCCCAAAGTCACGTAAAATTATGCCGAAAAAAAGAAAAAGAAAAAAATGTAATAAATTTGTAAATATTTGAAGAAAAAAAAAATATTGAGACGTATAATGCATTAAAAAGAAAAAAGAAGAAATGCAGACAAAACGTACCGGATTTGGCACATTTCGCATGGCAGAACAAGGAAACCACAAAAGAAAAGAAAAGGAGAGAGAAAAAGAAAGAAACAAGAATATTTTTTAAAAATCAAGTTAAGTATGAAAAAATAAAATAAATAAAATAAAAAAAAGAACACGAGTGAAAAGAGGAAATGGAAATCCAAGTCAAGCAACAGCAAGAGAACCGGTTTATAATATCACGTTGTCCCGCCCGAGCCCGGCCAGGCATTCGGCGGTCCAGCGGGAGGGCCAAGGTCGAGGAGGCGGGGCACGTCCATTTCGGCGGCGCGGGGGAGGACACATGAGCCAAGGGATGACCAATTCATCGTCATCACCACCACCATCATCACCATCCAGGGGGGGGAAGGAGTACGGCACAG
>NC_051404.1:36920170-36920487 GCF_015228065.2 Penaeus monodon
GAGGTGGGAAAAGACAAAAGAAAAAAAAAAGCGAGTGTTAGTAGCGAATACATACTGTTAAAAAGCAAAGTACAAGTGTGGCTTCTGCCAGGTGTTAGCTTGATTAGTTTTGTTAGTAGACTTTAAAAAGAAAAAGAGTATTTAATAGGCTGGGCAGAATCACACACACAGAGATATCAGCAAACTATACATTACAGATTATATGGAAGAAATACAAAGTGATATATGCAATTCAAAGTGTCACATTCATTATCGTAAATACACTTCCCTACACATACATATACACTAAACCTACATCCTAACAGCACACATTCCAT
>NC_051404.1:36920568-36920713 GCF_015228065.2 Penaeus monodon
GGCCAGACCCGTCTCGTTCCTGGACAGAGAAACGCATTTTTTTTTTCGTTCACATACACACGCACGTACCCGTTCCTACTACTCCATTACAACGGCGGGGAAAGGGGTGGGTGAGAAAGGGAAAGAAATTTTAAAAAAGGGGTTG
>NC_051404.1:36920893-36921031 GCF_015228065.2 Penaeus monodon
AAAAAAGGGGAAAAGGGTTTTGGGGGAAAAAAAAAAGGGAGGGGGAAAGAAAAAGGGGGGGAAAAAAAAAGAAGAAAGGGGAAGAGGAGGAAGGGAGGAGAAAAGAAAAAAAAAAAAGGGGGGAAGGAGGGAAAGGGG
>NC_051404.1:36921091-36921287 GCF_015228065.2 Penaeus monodon
GGGGGAAAGGGGAAAGTAAAAAGAAAGAGGGGGATAAAAAGGGGGGAAAGGGAAGGGAAAAGGGGGGAAAGGGGAAGGAAAGGGAGGAGGGGGAGATGGGCCGGGGGAAAAGGGACAAAAAAACCGGGGGAAAAAACAAAAGGGGGACCCCCCTCTATGGGGGGGGAAGGGAAGGGAAGGGGGAAAAGGTTGGCGG
>NC_051404.1:36923402-36923848 GCF_015228065.2 Penaeus monodon
CTTCACCGCAGCGTGCACTTTTGGGGGGGGGCCCCCCGGGAATTCTCCGAGCGCACCCGGTTTTAATGAGAGAGAAAAAAGGAAAACTCACCTTCAGCTCGCCACAGCCCAACTTGATCCAGGCCAAGTTGGAACTTCGACGAAATTGTAATTCGATATTTAATCGATGTCTCCTCACCCCCACCCCCCCAAACCCCGGCCCCCTCCCAAATTTTTTCGAATCAAGGCTTTGGGCAAAGAACAGTCGCTATACATTCTCACGCACAGACACAAGGTAACCCACACGGTCACGAGCCTGCACAAACTACGCCATAACCAGCACTCATGCACATAAACAAGGTACAGGTACACCACAACATAGGCATAATCTCACACACATGCAAAGGCCAAAGCAAAACTGACGTATATACATAATATATATCAGATTCGAAACAAACTTCCCTCCC
>NC_051404.1:36924116-36924340 GCF_015228065.2 Penaeus monodon
ATCCCCGCCAAGCCATAACTCCCGCACAAGAGTATCACATGCCTCCACACGGTCCAAAGCACACATGTTCTCCACTTCGAACTAATGAACAATGAAATATTATACGCGGAACAGAAAGGCTCTCAAATTATGCGATAAGAGAACAAGATCGCGGTCAGTGCAACGTTCTCAACACTTCTTTACTTCAACTCCTGTCTTGATTCACCAACGAGACAATACTCGGC
>NC_051404.1:36924705-36924897 GCF_015228065.2 Penaeus monodon
GAGTTATGGCAGCCGGTAAAATTAGCAGCTTCATGCACTCACTCTCGAGCCAATAAGCAATTTTTTATATTCCTCTCTTCTGTCACGCATACATGCAATATGCACGGTGCCAAGAAACCCCTCGACTGTCAAGGCAAACCTTCCTGTGTCTATACCCAATCACGGATGCGCGGATACGTACATATGTGCATT
>NC_051404.1:36924951-36925060 GCF_015228065.2 Penaeus monodon
GCACTTACTCACACAGGCAAACACGTTGAACAGGTAATGGCCACGAACTGCCATTTTTCCTCTCAACTTAAATGCCAAGCTTTGTCTTTCGTGTTGATTTAACTCTTGT
>NC_051404.1:36925271-36926035 GCF_015228065.2 Penaeus monodon
GCCTGAAACAGAACCCACCCAGACCCCCGCCCCAGCCCGCTTGTGCCGGGGAACGTGTCTCCCAAAAGGCCAGCGAGGTTAGCCCAGCCTATCCGGCCAAGCCTAAGGAGAGCGCGCCTGCATTTCACACGGACCTCACCTCGGCTTTCATTACTTTTACTGATAATTATCCCTATCGTTCCTTACCATTCTTTGCAATTGCTATCAACATTTAGCAGGAATATCATTATTACTCTCACTGTCCTTACCTTTTACTGTCACTATTACCATTTGCAATCTATTACATTGCATTCCTCACCATTATACATTTTCAGTTATTACTTTCATTATCATTATTAATTTACAACCATTATTAGGGACAGTTTATGAAGAGAAACGAAAGAGAATAAAGAGAAACAGTGAATAAAGAGGCAAGAGGGAGGAGGGAGCTTAAGAATAACAATTCCGAAGCGCATCATTTAAATAAACGACTAAATAATCACAGTTCATGCAAATTACATACGAGTAAATGAATAACAGGATGACTCATTACACAGACGAAACATATCCTAATAATCAAATCGTAAAAAAAAAACCCGGTGATATACGAAAACAAAATAAAACAACAGCAACATTTGTATTTAAAACAACGGCAATGAAACCCGCACAAATACGTTTCAAACATTTAGCCCCCTGCCACTAATTTGGCCCCACTAATTACAACCCCACTCGAGAAAATCGCCACCGGGGGGGCGGGGCCTAAAAGAACCGGCAGATGAACGCGA
>NC_051404.1:36926074-36926278 GCF_015228065.2 Penaeus monodon
TAGAACGTGCCAGAACCGTCGATGTTGACCAGATGGCACCGGTCTGCGGATGGCGATAGCTGCAATTCTCAACGCTTCTCGTCCCTTTTTGGTTTTATCTCCTTTTTTCTTATTGCCCCCGTCTTTATTCCCCATTTATATGTATATATCCTTTTAAAATCTTGTTGATACTTTTTTTTGGCTCTTTACTTTCGCTTTATTTAT
>NC_051404.1:36926361-36926745 GCF_015228065.2 Penaeus monodon
CCCTTTCTCTATTTCTCCCCATCTTTCCTACCGCTCCTTATTCTCTCCCTCTCTTCTCCCTCCCCCCCTCCACGCCATCTCTCCCTATTCTACTTCTATGACTCACCTGCCAAGAAACTCAACCCTTTGTCTACCTGATCTACCTGCAGCCTGGTAAAACGAGCTCATCAACATCCATCAATGTGCAACAGATCTCTGCGTCGAAAACAGGTTGACACAAAACTCTTATATGTAAATATCATATCTTTCTTTACATGATAATCACTTACACACAAACGCATAGAAATATCCTGTATATAAAGGATGTAATGAAATATTTTTTCCATATTTTCACAGATTTTTTGTCCGAGCCGTATTGTATTAAACAGCATTGCATTTATCTGC
>NC_051404.1:36926848-36927201 GCF_015228065.2 Penaeus monodon
CTAGGCAGCACTCAAAGGGCCAAGACCTCTACTAAAGCACAAAGGTACGGCATTTATTACATAATTACATAACACATTTACAGAAGAAAACTAAGTTCCCTATCATTCCCATTTTCTATGGTCAACCGCACTGCCCACGAATACTTCAATTAGATCCTGGATCCGTATATCGATGATCTTCACATTAAATTTCTAAACAAATTGGTAATTGGACTTTGGCCAACCCACACATAAATCTTCATCACAGTCCGTCAGTAATCAGCATCTTTTGGCGAAGTTTTGCCAAGAAACTAATGGACCAAGAAATCAGCTAATGAGGACAAAAAAAAAATTAACTCAGCCATTCGGAAACC
>NC_051404.1:36927347-36927914 GCF_015228065.2 Penaeus monodon
CTCGGCACACCACAGCAGCAAAAATGCTCTTATATAATATTAATACTATCATTACTCATTCCCTTCTGCGACGACACACTGCACCGGCTTCCTGCGTCAAGTTCCCTTCCCGAGGAGCGTCAGAATCCCACGGGAAACACTACTGTAGTTTTAGTCCCTACGAGGGTGCCTTTGGGTCCGGAGCTTAATTAAAGGGATGTTGAGGGGAAGGAAGACACCTGTGAATAGGTGGAGGGCGAGAGGAAGACACCTGTGAATAGGTGGAGGGCGAGAGGAAGACACCTGTGAATAGGTGGAGGGCGAGAGGTAGACACCTGTGAATAGGTGGAGGGCGAGAGGAAGCCACCTGTGAATAGGTGGAGGGCGAGAGGTAGACACCTGTGAATTGGTGAAAACAGGAAAGAATGGTAAAATATGTTAGAGGTAAACAGCGCAGGCAAGCACATGGTCAAAAGCAAAACCAAACAGGCAAATGCGAGAGAGAGAGAAAAAAAATCAGCATACCAAAAACGAGTAAAACAGAACACAGCCTAAAAACACAAGTGAACACACATGAGAACAAGGTAG
>NC_051404.1:36927952-36928044 GCF_015228065.2 Penaeus monodon
CTCGAGGGGAACACCAGGTCAACGAGACGAAATCAAACGAGTGCAGTGACCAAAGGCACTAGGTCAAGAAGGAACTATTCCAGGTCAAGCCG
>NC_051404.1:36928074-36928163 GCF_015228065.2 Penaeus monodon
CTCTGGGAGGAAAACTATCGAAACGACTTTTATACGTTCTGCGCTGATAAACCATCCATTACCTCTCATCCTTTTTTCACCGGCAAGAA
>NC_051404.1:36928441-36928583 GCF_015228065.2 Penaeus monodon
CTCAGTGCAAAGGAAAAATCAAGCAAGCAATCGAGCAGCGGCGACAGGGCAGCAGCGACGTCGAGGCGGCCTGACATACACTGGCATAGGTCCAACAAGGAACCTTTCATGGGTGTCACATCCGCAGAGGCCGTCAAATATG
>NC_051404.1:36928704-36928796 GCF_015228065.2 Penaeus monodon
TTGCTCTCAGTGACCCTTCCTACCTTCTAGGTGCTCTCCAACTCCCTCTTTTTTGCCTCTCCACACACTCCCCCTCTCTAAACCGCTTTATA
>NC_051404.1:36928860-36929051 GCF_015228065.2 Penaeus monodon
GTGTCTCAAGCCTATTGCCAGAATACAAATCCATTACTCTACCCGCTCATGAGATCCGCTCCAAATCCTCTATGCCCTAGCAACACAAGACTCACTTTGATATGACACACCATCTCTGCCTATGTTAAGTGTATTCCTTTTATGTCGCTTTCACTCGTGTCGAAACTCTCACACACACGATTATATATACA
>NC_051404.1:36929316-36929409 GCF_015228065.2 Penaeus monodon
CCCAAGATTAACCCCCTAAAAGCTGTTTGCGTCTTACCTCGAGTGGCTCTCGAACGCACTCTTCCCCTTTCCCCCCTCCCCTACTCTTCTACC
>NC_051404.1:36929553-36929656 GCF_015228065.2 Penaeus monodon
TGCGTGAGAAAATTATTGTCGTTTATCAAGACATTACAAGAGACAGGACAATGGAGTAATAACCGCGGGGGGGGGGGCAATTCTTAGAGGATGGATGAGACGT
>NC_051404.1:36930032-36930157 GCF_015228065.2 Penaeus monodon
GGGCGGGAAACGACGACGGCGCCACCGCCCTTCGCCGCCCATGGCGAGCCCTCACGCACCAACGCACGCAATGCTTCGGAGGACGACGTGGCAACTGACGAAGGCACAGGGCGAAGTGGAGGCGA
>NC_051404.1:36930681-36931227 GCF_015228065.2 Penaeus monodon
CGCGTTAAAAATACCACTCGTCCACCGGCCGAGCGTCCAAGCAGCCCATGTAATCCGGACGCCTTGAGACCAGCCACTCGGCCACTCGCGTCATGCAGCGCAGGACACCCTTGCCAGCCCCCACCTCGCTACCCACTTTCACCCCCCTCTCACCCACTCTGACCCCCACCTCGCTACCCATTTTGACCCCCACCTCAATACCCACTCTGACCCCCCCCCACTCTTACCCACTTTGACCCCCGTCCCCTCTTACCCACTCTGACCCCCACCTCGCTACCCCCTCTAACCCCCTCTAAATCCGCTACCATTAACCGATCACAAACCCCCTCCTTCCCCAACTTTGCCCCTTCTCCCCAACCTTTCCCCCCTTACAACCCTTCTATCTCTCCCTTTATCCACAATTTACAATTCCACTCATATACTGCCCATTCACAATCCCTTCACAACTCCTCTCCTCCCCATAACCTCCCCCTTGTACCACAACCCCTCTTCCCATACCCTCACCTGTACCACAACCTTCCCCCTTACCCTCCCATAGTACCACAA
>NC_051404.1:36931255-36931395 GCF_015228065.2 Penaeus monodon
CACAATTCACTCCCTCCCCCCACCCCATCTTCAAGACTTACTTGGGAGAGACGAGTTTCTATCAGCATTCCAAGCGTGTACGAATGACAAAATTAAATTAAACACGAAGGAAACACAAAGCTCAACAAGAGATAATCAGT
>NC_051404.1:36931438-36931601 GCF_015228065.2 Penaeus monodon
TCTGGACGCCGCCGCAAACCAAAACAAAGACAAACAAAAGGCCACCACAGACGCCGCAACCACAAGGAGATAACGCAATAAATATAACACAATCCCGATCGGTTCCTCATGCAAGAACACGTGTGGCATTCCCCCCCCCCCCTCCTCCTCCACCGGGAGTCCC
>NC_051404.1:36931993-36932128 GCF_015228065.2 Penaeus monodon
GAGGGGGGAGGGAAGAGTATCGAGTCACCGGGTTTTCATGACGCAACTCTTATGCCCGGGAGGCGGGGAGACGAGTCTTTATAATAGCATTAATCATCATCGTAACCTAAGCCTTACTATTTGCAACGCTGACGA
>NC_051404.1:36932283-36932409 GCF_015228065.2 Penaeus monodon
TTCAAGTGCGATTCGTAATGCATCGATGGGTATAAATTGTCTTTCGATGAGCTGTCAAGAGGATGTCCAAAATAAGTCAAGATAATGAAATTGCCAATGAAAATCAAACTATAATTAATCATTCAA
>NC_051404.1:36932742-36933059 GCF_015228065.2 Penaeus monodon
TTTAACGAATTGCAGAGGCAGCAGCAGATCCTGTAACTTGTGTAGCCGCGTGACTGCCGAGCGGAGGGCGGTGTCTGCTGTAACACGCCCTTGTAACATCGTGACCTGCCTGCTTTAGGAATTCCATTCTTGTGTCATTGTTCTCTCGAAATTAGTATTCGTACTCATGTTTCTAATTTGTTTCTTCACTCGTCATCTTTATTTGCATTGTCTTTTGTTAGTGTTAAAATCATCAAATTATCATGATTATATTTACATACATTCCCTGATTGAACTTAATTTCGTTTCCTTTTTTACTTTTATTTATAACTTTTATG
>NC_051404.1:36933169-36933238 GCF_015228065.2 Penaeus monodon
CATTTTTGTTTTATCCTTAGCATTTCCTCTCGACTACCAGACAGCGTTCCAATAAAACACTAAACACTT
>NC_051404.1:36933296-36933647 GCF_015228065.2 Penaeus monodon
CTTGACAACCAAAACGCGCGACTCCTTCAGGTGACGTCATTCGGTCATCAAGAGACGGAAATTGAAGAAGTCTCCCGGTTTAACGATAAGCGAGCGGCTCCGTCCGGCCATTCCCCGCCCGGTAATGTTGCCGAGACTGATTAATGTTACTCAGGCTGATTACTTCAATAATTTTCGTCCTGCCGTGAGAGAGAGAGAGGGATCTTTTTGCCTTTTATATATATTTAAAAAATAATAATAAAATAAAAAAAATGAGTTCTGTTTGTAATGAGAAATGTTTTTGATGCAGGACACGATTGATTTTATGTAGACGGAAGATAAAAAAAAGTTGCGGCAACGATTAATAATGGT
>NC_051404.1:36933813-36934152 GCF_015228065.2 Penaeus monodon
AATACCGACACGCCATTAAACTCGCCGAACCTCGTGATAGAAGCCAACCGAAGCCTCGCAATAACATTCCTCCACTCTCGACGCATAAAGCAGGGCAGAGCTATTGACACAAGAACCTGCCCACGCCCGCCTCCGTTCCAGAACCGTCGGAAAAGAAAAACATTTTCAGGGCCAAACAATTCGGGCTCATACCACTCTCACCCTCAAGGCACATACCACTCACGCCCTCTCGTGCAAGCATGCATAAAGGCACATAGAGATACGGACGCACAGATATTCATATACACATGCACGCGCATGCATGAAGAAAATTTGACTTCACTCGCTCTCTCCAAAGCT
>NC_051404.1:36934568-36934711 GCF_015228065.2 Penaeus monodon
ACAAGCAGTGGCGTGACGTCAGATCGCTCCTTCCACCTAAGTATGCCCGAGACAAACACTGAGGATATAAATAGGTTTTCACACAGCCCTGCAACCTACACCTTGTCGTGCATAAAGGAACGGGAAGCAAGATCAAATCTGCA
>NC_051404.1:36935139-36935223 GCF_015228065.2 Penaeus monodon
GTCCAAGTTACAAACCACCATCCCCCCCACCTCCACCCCCAAAACACCTGCCTCCACCGTTCTCCCCCCAACTGCCCCCCAATT
>NC_051404.1:36935250-36935364 GCF_015228065.2 Penaeus monodon
GATATCGCTCAGAGGGCCAGGGAGTGAAGGCAGACCTACCGTTAATGAGTTAATGCCGAGACCTATCGCTCTTAGCGGGGTGGCCAGGCAAGCTCTCGGGCCATCGAGAGACCG
>NC_051404.1:36935595-36935693 GCF_015228065.2 Penaeus monodon
GGATCTTCCGCGTGGCTTGTGGGCGTGGGCGCTGGCGCACTCGTGCCTTCGTCTTATTTTTGTTTTTTTCTATTCCTTTCGTATCATATTTTGTATGA
>NC_051404.1:36935756-36935824 GCF_015228065.2 Penaeus monodon
ATTTCATTCGTTTCGTATACCCTTGTTTATTTTTTTTCTCTCTTCCTCTTTAACCTCACCAACCACCA
>NC_051404.1:36935924-36936181 GCF_015228065.2 Penaeus monodon
ATATAAGCTAACAAACTAACCAATTCTTGTTGCTGTGCGCCAAAACACCATTGTTCATAGTATTGATGTTCCTTCAATATTTCATAAACAAATGTCTTGTCCGTGTTTGTTTGTACAAGCATAAAGACTGAATTGGGTTCTTGCCATAACACATTAGCTTCATTGAAATTTTCTTGGCAGGTACTTAGAAAATGTCACTAAGGTGGCTGTTAATGCACGTGTCCCCGCTAATGCACTAATTATTTAGAATGCATTAT
>NC_051404.1:36936210-36937162 GCF_015228065.2 Penaeus monodon
GTTTTGGCATAATATAATTACGTCCTGATAATCAAATTAAAAAGCTAGAAGATTAAAAGGCCCCTGACGAATTAAATGAATTAGATGAATTTATGAATATATAATCAACACCCAGTCCATGCTTGAACCGACGACCGCACAGCACTATCCAGAATACAAAACTAAACAAGGGAAATTACACAAAAATAAAACTAAACAAAGGAAAACATAGAAATAACAATAACTAAATGAAATAACGCAAAAATAAAACAAAACAAAGGAAAAACACAGAAATAGCAACTAAAGGAAATAACGCAAATAATACTAAGCAAAGGAAATTTTAAAAAATAATACCAAACAAAGATAGAAACAACCAACAAACAAACAAAAAGTCAACAGAAAAAAAACAAAAAAAAAAGGAAGAAAAAGACTGAAAAGCAAGAACGCCAAGGTACCCCAACGAGTTTCCGAGGCAACTCCCTTCAAGGTAAAAACAGCCCTTTTCTACGTTACAAACCGCGTCACATACGTACCTCTCGTCTCCGCGCACACAATCGTTAACCCATAATCGACACTTATCCCCAAAGGCATAGAAAACGGGCCCGTCAAAACAGATCAAAATACGAACACAATTTGAAACACTAGAAAAGAAACCAGAGATGGGGTGAAGCAAGGAAGAGACTGAAATAGATGATAAAGATAATGGATGAGAAAAAAGGGGAGGGGCGGGGAGGTAGAAGATCGGAAAGCCACTGCGCTAGAACGAAAGGGAAGAAGGAAGGGAGGGAGGAGAAAGGAAACAAAAGCGCTAGAAAGAAAACCAGGAAGGAAGGAAGGAAGGAACGATTGAGAGCAGGGAGAAGGGAAAGAGGGTACACATTCCACTCAAGAAGGGAAGGTAGGATACAGAAAAGAAGGGAGGAGAATGGTAAGAAACAATCGAAAGAAGGGAGGAAGGATACGAGGGGGAATA
>NC_051404.1:36937203-36938100 GCF_015228065.2 Penaeus monodon
GGGAGGAAGAAAATAAGAAAGAAGACTGATTTGTGTGTTGTGCCATGTGGCACAACACACAAAGGGAGAAGAAAGGGAGAGGCGACAAATCCACAACAAAAGATAGAAACAGAAACACAGAAGAGCAAAAAGGAGGAGGAGGAAGGAAGAAGGAAAGAAAGTAAGTTAAGCGAAAGAAAATAAATAAATAAAGGGAGAAGGAAGGAGAAAAAAACGCAACAAAACGGGAGGAAAAGAGGAGAAAAAAATCGACAAAACAAGAGTTAAGAAGGAGGAAAGGAAGAGGCAAACATAAGAAAAAAAGAGAGGGAGGTAGAAGAAAAGAAAATAGAAGGAAGGCAAAGAGGGAGGGAGGGAGGGACAGACAGGGCGTAATCAATACCACACGCCCCACACAAGTCCACAACACGCAGCTCCACCTCGCATGGCGCCTGCCTTCCTCCCTCGCTCCCTCCCCTCTTCCCTCCTCCTTCCTCCCTCGCTCCCTCCCCTCTTCCCTCCTCCTTCCTCCCTCGCTCCCTCCTCTCTTCCCTCCTCCTTCCCCCTCGCTCCCTCCTCTCTTCCCTCCTCCTTCCTCCCTCGCTCCCTCCTCTCTTCCCTTCTCCTTCTTCCCTCGCTCCCTCCTCTCTTCCCTCCTCCTTCCTCCCTCGCTCCCTCCTCTCTTCCCTCCTCCTTCCCCCTCGCTCCCTCCTCTCTTCCCTCCTCCTTCCTCCCTCGCTCCCTCCTCTCTTCCCTCCTCCTTCCTCCCTCGCTCCCTCCTCTCTTCCCTCCTCCTTCCTCCCTCGCTCCCTCCTCTCTTCCCTTCTCCTTCCTCCCTCGCTCCCTCCTCCTTCCCCCTCTCTCCCTCTCTCTTTTTACAGTGTGTGCATGTTGGATACGGAAAGAGTGGGAGAGAGG
>NC_051404.1:36938212-36938656 GCF_015228065.2 Penaeus monodon
AAGCTACCCCATCATTACCGTGCATGACGGCGGAATAGGAAGCGAAAAAAAACTACCATGCAAAAGAAATAAAAATGCCAAGGGTCAGGGACCTCCGTCTAGACGCGGCCGCAACCTGTCACGAAACACGGAGTCACAATCGATACGAATAAATACAGCGATGAAATGACTTTGCAAAAACAACCAACGGGGCGTGTCCTCCATCATCTTACTGCGAAATACGTGCGGCACTTGCAACTATTTTTTTTTTTTATGTAAAAACTATGCAAATTGTTAAAAAGAAAAGAGGTTCTGCTATCATCCAGAAAAGTATGCGAGGTGTTTATGCGGACGAGAGCGGGGGGAGGGGGGAGAAGGAAGTATAAGGGGGGGGGGGTCATTCAATACACGCCACTACTTCCTCCGCAACATTTCCCGTCACATGTGTCCCTTTCGAGCGCCAAG
>NC_051404.1:36938938-36939067 GCF_015228065.2 Penaeus monodon
TATAAAAGACCTAAATACCAGGGAGCGATTGCCATTCCCTCGTCAGGTAGTTAACAGCGAACAGCATTCCAAACCCCGGCAGCAAACACGCGACTGAACTGCGAGCAAGATGGTAAGTAACCCTTCTCT
>NC_051404.1:36939461-36939837 GCF_015228065.2 Penaeus monodon
TGACAGAATGGGGCTATTCTCGGATCGTGACGTCATGAAAGACGGTAGATAGCTACTTGTTATGTCTCCAGTAAGTCTCTAATAACCGTTGCCAAAACAGCTGGTGGGAAATGCGGAAATCGGATTAATCGCCGTAATTAATTGTTCATTACCACAGTATCGACATTACTGCATGTTTCCGGTCGTAGTCCTTGTCTGCAGGTGTCATTTAAGTGAAAAGACGAATAAAGCAAAAGTGTTTTACTAAACTAAACAAACCCATATAGGATATCTAAAACAAAGTGTAAAATGGTAAAAAACAAACACACAAACAGAAACCTACAGATAAACAAACATACAAAGCCAAAAGATACCTACAGCACGAAATAAAACTCAC
>NC_051404.1:36939867-36940130 GCF_015228065.2 Penaeus monodon
CCCGCCGCGCTGCCCTCCCCTTCACGAGGAAAATGACCACGAGCACCCAAGCCCCGCCGTCCTATCATGGGCATCGGGGCATCAGCGGCGGCATACGCATCGGGGGCAGCGCTGGCGGAGTCTCTGGCGACCCACGGGACGCGACTTAATATGGCGTTGGCCGCAGAGAAATGAATCGGGCGCGTGATGGCATGTGCGGGCGTGTGAGGGCTGTGCGGGCGTGGGAGGGCGGCGCGGAGGCGATTCAGAGCAGCGGCGGCGAG
>NC_051404.1:36940494-36941314 GCF_015228065.2 Penaeus monodon
AAGCAGGAGGAATAGCCCCCCCCCCCTCCACCCGACCTTTCCGCAATTCCTCAACTTTATCATTCATTTTGCAAGAAACTGATCGTTCTTCACCGGCCTTTGTTGGAGAGCCTGTTCTAACCTTGACGTTCCAAAACAAAAATATTTATCTCCCGAAGCACTTGCGAGGGCCCGCGGAATCTTGCATGTTACACCAACTATTTGTCTCCGTGTTTTCTCCCTTTTTCCTCTCCCTCCCTCTTCTTCTCTCCTCTCCTCTCTCTCCCTCCCAAGTAGCCTACATAACAAATCTTGGCGACAGCCAGTGGAAGAGGGGAGGGAATAGGGAGGGAGGGAAAGAGACTAAAGAGAAGAGGAGAGGGAGAGAGGGTAAAGAGGAGAGGAGAGGAGAGAAGAGGGAGAAAGGGTAAAGAGGGAAGGAGAGGGGAGAGGGAAGGAAAGGGAGAAAGGAAGCGAGGGAAAGAGAGGGGAAAGGGAGCAAGAGAAGGGAAAAGGGAGAGGAAGCGAAAGGAGAGGAATCGAGGAAGACAGATTGGCGAGAGCGAAGAGTGCAAAGAAACGCGAAAACAAGAAGAAAGACGAACATACTCTTATTCCCATTACATTCCTCTTACACATTGATGCTAGACCGCGTTAGGGACGATATGCATATATCATTACCTGAAAGACTGGCGGTTTCTTCTGCGCCCTTCTTCTCAATCTCCTCTTTTTCAGCTATTCTTTACTTCAGATCCATCCCACGTTATCTATCACATTCGTCCCATCATCATTATCCTTCTCGACAAATCTCCGAATGTTCCATACAGAAGAAAGGGGGGGA
>NC_051404.1:36941401-36941554 GCF_015228065.2 Penaeus monodon
GGTGGGGTGGGGGGAGGAGAGGGGGAGGTCCGGACACATACACCTCGACACCTGCTTCACATGCCCAACAAAACCTCAAAAATAAACACAGAAGCGAACCTGCTCACTGTCTCTTTGGAAGGTCACAACACACGACCCCTCGCCCTACCCAAA
>NC_051404.1:36942020-36942313 GCF_015228065.2 Penaeus monodon
AAACTAACACCAAACTTACATATCCGGTTAAATACGTGTTCCCTAAATAAAGGCACAAACACCTGTTCTTTACGCCTTTTCATTCAATTTTCTTGCTGTTCACCTTTTTACTCACCCCCCCCTCCCATTCTCTCCTATCCCCTCTCTCCATCTCTTCTCTTCCTTCCCATGAAAAAAAATCCCGGTAAGGGTTTTTTCCCTTCCAACTCCCACTAAAACGAGAGTTGATGTGTGGCCGAAAATAAACCTTCCTGGCAACAGACAGACGAGGGCAGAGAGGAAGGAAGGGGAGG
>NC_051404.1:36942371-36942552 GCF_015228065.2 Penaeus monodon
TCGGAAAGAGAGAAAAAAGGTACTGAGGACAGAGAGAGGTATGAGGGAGGATAGAGAGGGTAGAAAGGGATAAGAGGGAGGGAGTGAGAGAAGAGGGAAGAGAGAGGGAGGGAAGAGGGGATGGAAAAGAGGATAAGAGGGGATGGAAAAGAGAATAAGAGAGTTGAAGGAGGGAGGGAGG
>NC_051404.1:36942595-36943203 GCF_015228065.2 Penaeus monodon
GATGATACTGGGGAGGAAGGGAGATGAAATGGGGAGAAGGGGACATAGAAGAGGGGGAGGAGAAGAGAGAGGGTCAGGGGGGTATGCGCGAAATGACCTTGAGTGTGCGAGAGCGGAGGGCATGAAGGGGGGGGGGGGGTGACGGGCGGAGACGGAGAGGGGGGACGTGCAAATGTGCGGGCAAAAATGGTAATAGTGACGGTACAGACAAGATAATCTTTGCGCTTATAAAACAAGACCTCATCTCCCCCCCCCCCCAGCCTCGACGTTTTCTCCTGTTACGTAACACAGCCATCTCACACAACCTGCAACTTCTAGTGAAGTTTTTTTTTTCGTCTGATACAAAACTCAATGAGAAAAAGAAAAAAAATCTTTCCGCTTTCGTGAATCCAAGAACTAAAAGAAAATAAAACTTGCCAACAGCACAGTGGCTGTACCTGGAAGGCGCTGAGATGAAGGAGGGGGTTGGGGTGACCATGAAGGTGAAGGAGTAGGGGGGGGGGGATGAGAATACCCATCTGACGTCACTGCTTAGCATTTACCTCATCCCTCTCGTGTGCTGAAACTGCCGGGACGCCCCTCCAGTGGCGCTCGCCTTCCCTCCTGCC
>NC_051404.1:36943451-36943761 GCF_015228065.2 Penaeus monodon
GGAGTGAAAACAAAGAGACCAGTCAACACACAGAGACCGAATAGAACATACAAGCAGAAGTATATAGAAAAAAAAATAGAAAACGGCAGGTAACGTAAGAAAAGATAAAGAAGGAAGGAAGGAAGGTCTATACAAGTACTTATATAGACCTTGGAAGGAAGGAGGCACCAGCACTCCGGTAGCGCCCCCCTCCTCCCCCCGCTCCCTCCCCGACGATGCAAATAAACACAGCACGGTCCCTGGTTCGGGGGTCGCCATTACCTTTTAGCGCCACCCTCTCCCCTTTTCCGGGTCGCTGCCTCATCTTCAT
>NC_051404.1:36943857-36943922 GCF_015228065.2 Penaeus monodon
CTCTCTTATCTTCCCCTTTTAATGACTTCTCCCCTCTACTCACCCTCGACTTCCCGCGGTACCCA
>NC_051404.1:36944799-36945433 GCF_015228065.2 Penaeus monodon
ATATCAGCATCATTTGGAGGGTTATTATGTCACCAGCTGGATAATAAAATCATGCGGCGACCCCAAGAATAATTATTAATTAAAAAAGGGATAATTTTCACAGCTTTTAGTCATTTGAATACTATCTATAAGTAATTGTACAATCTGTCGCCTTATTACTGCCTATCAATCCTCTCGTCTTTGCTCTTCCTATCGTCTTAATGTTCTATCTATCGTCTTAGCATTGCCCTACTTATCGTCGTATTGCCCTTTCGTCTTTTTTCTTTTATCTGTCGTCTAATCAGTCCCACATGCCGTCTCATTACTCTATCACCCTACTGCTCGATCTTTCATCTCATTATTGCCCTATCCGATACCTCATTATATACCAATCCTCACATTCTATCTGTCGTCTAATTACTTCCCTCGCTCTTGTCGACAGCAACAACAAAAACAACGCCTTCAAACGCCTCATCGGCTCCACAAACAACCTCGTTTCCAAACCAAGCGACGGGACAGAAAGCGGAAACAAATTTCATCTTCGTCTCCCAGGCCGATAATTATGGTCCGCATTCTTTGCAAGTTCGCGCGAGGGACTAAAAATAAAGAGATTAAAAAAACGTACGTACTTAACGCCTGCGTAAAGAGAAATTTA
>NC_051404.1:36945804-36946230 GCF_015228065.2 Penaeus monodon
GCGCCAATGACAACACCGGAGGATCACAACACAACACTCGGCCTATATTTAGACTTCTACCAATTATTGGCTCTTCTCTTTAACTCGGTGACGCCCCTTTACATCCGTGCACTGAGCACTATACACTGTAAAACGTACCATAACATGGTGTCGATTTGCAAAGACGAAGAAATAAGAGGAAGGGAGGAAAAAGGGAAGAAACGAGAGAGGGAAGGAGGGAGAAAAGGAGGATTGGGAGAAGGGAGAAAGGGAAGGAGGGAAGGAAGACAAGAGAGAAAAAAGGAGAGAGTGAGGGAGGGAGGGGAGAAGGGAAGGAGAGGATTTTACAGTGATGGGACAGTCTACAGGGAACTCCAGCCAGTTTGATAGAGAGATTATTTCCTAATTGGTTACGTAATTCTTCTTGTCTTCGCCAAGACAAAGTAT
>NC_051404.1:36946347-36946887 GCF_015228065.2 Penaeus monodon
ATAATTATTTCTCGTTAGATATCTGATAACGCTAAAACAAGAGTGCGTGGGTAAGCCCTTCCTTGCACATAATGCTAAATTATATATCACAGCAATTTATCGTACAACCCACACCTAAATCATAGTTTCTGATGCAATTCGCCGTAGTAAGCAACTGCACAAGCGAAAGTTGGATCTCGCAGCAAGAACCTCTGAACGAGAACAGATTTAGCTGTGCCCAATTTTATCGCAAGAGGAAAGCCCCGTGAGAGAAAACCGACCACCGAGATCGAACTGGAAACACACCGACGGAAATACTAGACATGCCGTAGTGCTTTGAAATTTGTGGTCCATTCTCTTGCATGACAAAGTACACAGAAGGCAAACAAGTCAATTGCAACGTATGGCAAGCGTCAGTTGCATATACTTTTGCCCTCCTTATACCCCGAGCCGGTAGCTACGAGCAGGGGTAATGCCAAGGGGGGAGGGGGGTTGTGTCGCCAAGACGGTGACCGGGTACTCCGTCGAGAGCTTTCAAGGAGGTCGCCCTAGTGCTCAAAA
>NC_051404.1:36947007-36947090 GCF_015228065.2 Penaeus monodon
AAAGAGTAAGAGCGGATGGTATAGACAGTAGTGACAGTGATGACCGTAGTTATTGTACTTGTAATAATAATTGTTGCTGTAGT
>NC_051404.1:36947128-36947218 GCF_015228065.2 Penaeus monodon
GATGGAAGAGGAGTCCCAGAAGAAACTCACCTTTAAAAACACCTGATTCCCACGCGTAAATTCTCCCTCAGAGCGTTTAAAGGTTACGAA
>NC_051404.1:36947252-36947735 GCF_015228065.2 Penaeus monodon
TAAGAGAGCTTTTGGCTATTTCTTAATATGGCATCGGCTCTTGGGTCTAAAGGAGCACTTC
Source organism: Penaeus monodon (assembly GCF_015228065.2). Classification (NCBI taxonomy): domain Eukaryota; kingdom Metazoa; phylum Arthropoda; class Malacostraca; order Decapoda; family Penaeidae; genus Penaeus; species Penaeus monodon. The sequence goes on from NC_051404.1 coordinate 36,947,314, forward strand.
CATTTCCGTAGGGTATCTGCTACCCACGCTCATTCCAGCCTACCCTTGTGTGGCTTTTTTCAGATAGCATGGCCAAATGTGTACAGGAATGTCCCGACTATGCATATTGTTAGATAAATACAAAGCCCAGAGACGGCAACTACCAACTTCAAAGCTACATAGTCATAGTTACATCAACCGATATAAACATTTCAATAGGAAAGCTTGGGATCTATCACCTCTATAAATATATCCACATGTCTGACAAACAGAAAAGGGATTGAAACAGCAATATCAGAAAATATTTTCTTGTATCACTAGTCAGAGCTTAACCTGTGCCTTAAGGGTATATAGAACCACTAGTGTGCTGTCTGGTTTTACCAAAGCAGTTTATCAAACCGTCCTCCGCCCGCCCCTCCCACCCTCTCTTTGCCGCCCCCTTC
>NC_051404.1:36948362-36949251 GCF_015228065.2 Penaeus monodon
CCAACATGAACACAGGTGATATAATAACCTACATAATTGCAAAGCATTGTCTCTCTCCTCTCCCGTAGACTTATCCAAACAAGTTCTTCACATGCAAATGTCTGCCAGAGAGACGTGACAGCCTGTACACAAACACGAAAGCGCGCAAGCATGCAGACTCCTTTAAGCCGCGTGCCAACCACTCACTCCGCGCCAGTGGCCAAACAATACAAACAGCAGAGGCGTGTCACTCACAACATTTTATCAACAATGACCATCTTCACCTCGTTCGCATCCTCGCTCGCCACTGCCAACAGGAGCGAGAGTCATGAGCGCACTACTCCCCTCATCTCTCCTTCCTCTCCTCTCTTCTCTTTCCGCCGTCTCCTTACCCTCTCCTATTACGGTTCTTCGTCCTCTCCTCATTCCTTCCTTCTTCTGGATTCTTCCCCTCTCGCCTCCTCCTCTGCCTTCTCCTTACTTCATCCTCTTTCTTATCCCATTCTCACCCTCTCTCATCCTCTTCCTTCTCCCGCTCTATCATCCCCTCTCTATTACCCCACTCCATTCCCTTCCTTCGACCTCTATCCGATTCCCTTTCCCATCTTCGTTCTCCCTCTCCTTTTTACCCACTTCCCTTCCCCTTTCTTCCCCTCCTTCTCAGTTCCCTTCTCTCCTCTTCCTCTCTTTCCTCGCCCCTCCTTTCCCTTCCCTACCTCCTCCTCCTTCTCTCCCCTTGCACGCTATCCACTCCACTCACACCTCTCCCCTACCTCCCCCCCCCCACTGGGAACAACACAGGATGACGCAACACCGGTTGATTCACTCCGTGTGAATCACCAGTCGGTAGGCTATTCAACGTTATTCCTTTTACGGATTGTGCGCGACCTGTTCCTTCGTTTGTGGGTGC
>NC_051404.1:36949735-36950035 GCF_015228065.2 Penaeus monodon
TGGCTTCAGGAAACTGAAGGATGGGGAAGGACGGGGATAGGGAAAGAAGAACCGAAAGGGACAGGACGAGAGGCATAGAGAAGGCGGGGGATGAGATCTATATACCCTTCCTTACCAACTTACTAGCATCATCCGGCCATATTTTCGCCTTCATGAGCACCTTCTGCCCACGTCGAATCGATATGGAGGAACTTCCGGTGTGGGCTTTAAATCGAGGTCTGACACACACGCACGAGGCTGAAGGAATGCATGCATGTTTGGTGGGGAGGATGGCAGGGGGGGGGTGCATGACGACTCGGC
>NC_051404.1:36950465-36950534 GCF_015228065.2 Penaeus monodon
CAACTATATCCGTATTCCCACATTATCGCTTTGCAAAACCATTCCCTTCCTTCTATTCTCGCCTCTCAT
>NC_051404.1:36950587-36950820 GCF_015228065.2 Penaeus monodon
AACGCACACTCCCCTCAGCCACCGAGTGAGTTAATTACCATTATCTATCTATCCCACTCTTTATCTTAGTCTCCGCCTTCACCCTCACGGCGCCGTGTCTCCTTCCAAGGTTATCCAAATACCCTGACCTTACACCTTACTCGAGAGGTGAACCTATTGCCTTTCGCGAGTCCTAAACATGTATTGCTTAAAAACATATCGTTCTCGGTCTAGTCTTCGTCTTTAAAGCAGTT
>NC_051404.1:36950850-36951148 GCF_015228065.2 Penaeus monodon
CTTTAAACAAGCAGGTATGCGCGCACACAGACCCAGACGGACAGACACGCACATTAAAGTAAAATGAAAATAAGCAACCTCGATTCTTTTTCATCTTTTCTAAGAGAGAAAATTAGCACGTTGACTCTTTCGCTCTTCACCCACACGCACACAAACTTTTCCATCCCTTTTCCCCTTCTCCCCCTGTCCCCTACCCTCCCACCCATTAACTCTTCTCCTCCTCCTCTCTCCCAGCATAAAATACTTTTTCCCCCACCTTTCTCCCCCTTTCCTGTCTCTTACCCAAACACCGCTCTGT
>NC_051404.1:36951288-36951409 GCF_015228065.2 Penaeus monodon
TGAGGAATGCGTGTAGGATCCCCTCTGCCGCATTCCTTCGCCACGACCGCGTCAGGAGAGGAAGGAATCGAGGAGCCGAGACGCGCATATAAGGCTATCGCACATGGGGAGTCTACGGTGT
>NC_051404.1:36951469-36951560 GCF_015228065.2 Penaeus monodon
TTCCACCAGACGGTCAAGAATGCGTGCGCGTGTGTGTAAGTGGGCAAGAATTGCATTTTTTGTTTGTTCGTTTCAAATCATCTGAGTATGA
>NC_051404.1:36951638-36951733 GCF_015228065.2 Penaeus monodon
AATAACATGCAACTGGGGAATGAAAATATGAGAGGTGGGAGGAGGTGAAAGATGGAGAATGGGGAATGATAAGGAAATGAAGTAAAAGGAATAAT
>NC_051404.1:36951841-36952097 GCF_015228065.2 Penaeus monodon
CAAGAGGAAGCGGAAAAATTGTGTAAGAGGTGAAGGAGGATGAGCAAGAGGAGGCGGAAAAATTGTGTAAGAGGTGAAGGGGGATGAGCAAGAGGAGGCGGAAAAATCGTGTAAGAGGTGGAGAAGGAAAAGAGTCGGGAAGCGAGCAAACACACGAGAAAACAGAGACCGAGGTGACGAAGAAAAATGAAAAAGAAAGAGAAGAGACACAAAGAGCCCACATCCTTCGTTCCAAGTAGCATGAGCTTTACGCGTT
>NC_051404.1:36952146-36952329 GCF_015228065.2 Penaeus monodon
CCGGACAGTCATGCACGCGTCCGCACATGCACTCCATCGCGCAACCTTCAGTCTCTTATAGAAGGCCTACCACGCCAGGAACCGACACTGCATGACACTACCAACAAAACGGCCATCACAAGGGCTTTCTCTGCCTAGGCCTACCGCGACCGCCAAGGGAAACGAAACACGGTCGGCCAAGGA
>NC_051404.1:36952870-36955244 GCF_015228065.2 Penaeus monodon
CAACTGGCTCATATTACGAGGTGCCAGACATGGGATAGCTGTGAGGATTCGGAGGAGATTGAAAAGGGGGAGGCGGTGGAGGGGGTTGAAAGAGGGGAGGAGGTGGAGGGGAGGGGAGGGATAATTGGAGAAACAGGGAAGGAGCAGGTGCCATTATGAACGGAAGAAGGGGAGAGGGAGGTGGAATAGCTAATACTGAACCCCTGGGAATAGGAGCACAAGAGGGGCGAAATAAACGAGGGGAAAACAGTGAGGGCGGAAGGGGACGATGAGGGGAAAGGGGAGGGGAGGGGGGCGATGGGGGGAAAAGGGAGGGGAGGGAGGGCAAAGTGAGGTCACACGCGCTCTTACTAATTCGTGCTGGGCTGAGGGGGTGCCATGGAGGGCGCGGGTGCCACCTGGCCGGTCATCTGGGTAGTCGCGAGCGGGTTAGACATGAAGGGCGGCAACCTGCAACGAAGACGTGCGTGTTGGGGTCACAGATATCCGATCCGGGTCGGAGGTGGCGCCCTCGGGTCCGGTCCGGCTGCTAAACCTGATTTGAGCCGCTCGCGTTTGATGACGGCGGGCTGTCTCCTCACTCGGCGTCCACGACAGCATAGTAGATTTGGGCATTGGAACTTCCTATATTATAACCTAGTTTGGCTTATTCCATGCACGTGTTTCATTAGTCATTCCATTCCACGCACCTGAATATTATTATTTTTTAAATCGAAAAACGGACGAGACAACTATTACTCAACAACCAGGTTTACCCCGCTCCTTCTGCTTTAATCCTCATTATATCTTTTCCTTTAACATTTCAAAACGATCTACTTCCTTTGACAAGACCCTAAGAGCCAGGGTGAAGGCTCTCTCGTCCTCCCAATAACAACTTTATGGACGCCACACCAACCGAAGCCTAGGCTAAAAATACACCTCTCCTGGCCGTCGTCTTGAGTCTGTCCCTAAGCATTTCTATCTATCAGTTTACCCCTATCTGTCTCCCTGTGGAATGTATTTTAACGGCTTCACATTTATCAAATTCACGAATAAAAAGAGCAAAGCGTAAAGACTCATTTCTAAGTCAGCAAATATTTTTGGTTGAATGAACACACTTTTCATTCAACTCCAACTCATGTCCCAGGCCCCACCCTTCTGAACTTCCCCTCTACAAGTGCTAATTCATCGCATTTCCTGTCAATTTCAACAGTTACGTGTATCTGGAAAGCTTCCTTTATACGTATGTGAAGTTGTCACGCTCATCATGTTATAGGCCTAGCACTAGAAAGGATTACCCAAGATTATTACCGTTTCCCGAGGAATGAATCGCTCATTTCTTAACGTGGTTAAAAGAGATTATACTAATTTGTTATGTTTACTATCAACCTAGAATTCACGAGAATTCATCCACCTCTCCTTCGATCAAAACAATTCAAAAATATGTAGGCCTATGTAAGTAACAAAACACAGCTAAAGATAACTCACAAAATGTCATACATAACTTCACCTCATTATAATCTAACAAAAAACGCAACACACACACACTAGTTCGATCTTGACTAATAATGAATGCTTAGCTGAACTAGATTTCTTTACCTGGAGGAAGTGAGCATTGAGCGCTGGAAGAGAGACGATTCCCGATTCATCAATTCATTGCGGAAGCGAGCCATCTCATCTTCCATTTTCTTCATTTCACTGTCGAATTTCTCCCGAATTGAATTGAATTCCTGGTCGATCACGCTGAAGTCTCCCAGTTTGACGGGAATGTGCTTGAAGCCCTCCATTTTTTTTATGTATTAAGTTTGTTTATTCTGTTAAACTTAGCTGCCGATTCGTGTCTTCCTCGCGTGAAGGAGCCTGGATGGGGAATGGGAGGGCAGACACGCAGACCTTCACTCGGTGGCTGCTCAACACACACTGACGTAGTTGTGCTTTTGGCAACGAACACGCCGGCGTCCGTGTGTTTTGTATTCGCATCCGTCACTGTGGCTTTACTTCGCCGTTTTATATTTACTATGAAGTTTTAACGGCTCTTTTTAACTTTCCGAAGAAAAATGCCTTTTAGAATAAGATTGTAATAGCTATTTCCCCCCTAAATATTAAACTCTACCTTCATTCATGGCAACTTTAGGCCGACTTCCGGGATTGGTGATCTAAATCGAATATACAAGTTCGAGAATGATCTGAAATACCTTTATGGGCGAAGGAAGTTGAGATCTGACATTAAGCATTATTATTCTAGACTGAAAAGAAACTATAGGCAATGAAACCAGCCCAAATCATAGATGCAATACAATGACATGCATGTATAATACGCTAATTTCGAACAGAAAGGCGGACAAGGTTGACTGACTGCATAACAAATTGAATCCTGGGCATCGTTATCGGCGAT
>NC_051404.1:36955889-36956796 GCF_015228065.2 Penaeus monodon
TTCATGAACAAAATATGCGATCGCGTGAACGTGTTGCAAGCTCCAAATTTCCCCCTGGCGGCTGCGTATTCTTCATAAATGGCGTGAGCGACATTTCGGCGTCAAGATGTCATCCTTTCTTGGAACGGCGCGGTCTCTACGTGGGCTGGTCCGATTTTATTGCCTTTTCATTCGCTCCGTCTCTTTCCATTTTTGTTGACGGGGTATATACTTCTGTGAAATACTTTATCACATAATGTGTGTTTGCCTGTTTTTAATGGAATTAAGTTTGATTCCGTTACTCGGAATTTATTTATTTCCTTGATAGGTTTCGTCGACAATATTTTATTACCCAATAAGGAAAGGTAAATTAATAAACAAAGAAAGAAGGGAAAAAAATCTCGTTTCGTTTTGTAATATGTAATATTGTGTCTTAATAATTGAGTATAATATATTCTCACTGTATTTTTCAACACGAGTACGTTCAGTCATTCAAATACATGATTGCTATTTTTATTAAGAAATTCAGACTGATATAGACACGTTCCCCATCTTGCATTAGTGTAATCAGAATAATGATAACAATTGTAACGTTAAGCAGGTGGTTATGATTATATGCAAAAGATTATACTAATATCTGATAAGCGATCACAATACAATCTAATCTACTTTTAAATAGCATAACGAATACATCCACAAAAATCAGTTACATACCAGGACTTTAATAATTTCATGCACACACAAAATCAATATGTTCGACATTCCTTGTCACATTTCACATACAATCACAAGGATCCTTTGGAAATACTTTCTATATGAGTGTGTGAAGTGTTATGTTGAAAGTAATTCCGTATATTTGTTTACGCTTCTAGGCAGATAATTACATCTCCATAAGTGCATTTTTATCAAAATAACCAAAATATATCAA
>NC_051404.1:36957000-36957382 GCF_015228065.2 Penaeus monodon
GAATTTGATACCCTGCGCGCCAATCCCATTATGCGAATCCCCGTTCCGGCCTATCCCAGTCTGGCTACCCTGTTTTGGTCCTTTCCAGTATAAGGTATCTTGATTGCCACATAGTGAAAATGCTGAAATCTGCGCGTTTGTATGTCTTACCTAATGCACTTGACTCTCGGTTAGCAAGCAAATTTCCTAACAAACTATTGCCCATTTATCAAGACCGAGATTTTGTTCAGCTTAATAAGAAAACACTAAAAGAAATGGAAAGAAGTGGAAATCTGAAGGAAAAATATAAAAAAATCATCGGGCATTATCTAGATTTGTTTAGGTAAACCTTTATCCTTTTCCGGCATTTATTTCATATTGATGGTAACCACAATTTAACATG
>NC_051404.1:36960225-36961440 GCF_015228065.2 Penaeus monodon
TCCTTGAGAATATAAGACAACAGTCAATAAGAAAATAATGGTTATCGACGTAACCATCAAATATAATTGTTACCCCTGAAAAATAAGTTTTCTTACATTGAAGCCGATATTTGAAGTAAGCTCGTGAGGTCCAATCCTATAATTAGTAAATATTCGGCCTATATGTGAAAAATTCTATAAAAGGGCAAATTAATAAAGAGTAGTACCACTAAGAATTACTGGATAAGGAGTGAGAAAAAAATGTTGAATGGAATAACAAATATTAATTTAGGCTCGTATATTATGTAAACAGAGAGCGAAGGCGCGAAGATGTGAGAAAAAGTAACCAAATCTTCTTTCTAATATAATTCCATGATAACTACGACGCCTTCATGGTATGTGGAGGAAATTCGTGATTGCATTCTGCGTGATAAGGAAGGTAAATTGTGCAATGTGCAAGGTATTGAATTGATTCTAGGTTAAGTTGATGGCTGAAAGAGGAGCGGCTTTCAGTTATTTATTTATTTTCTTGTAAAATTACCGTTTAATTTCTTGAAAGATAGTACATTACATTAATTACAGATTTAGTGGGGACAATTTTGTGACTTTTGTTGATGAATATATGGTTTATTTTTAGAAGAGAACTCGGCTCGGGAATTATCCTTAATAGGTCTCTGTAGACTGATGTGTAAGAACATTATTTATTTACCATACAATATATATTACACTACTGGGAATAAAATAGTTGTTATAAGGAGGTACAGGTCAAACTATTTACCGGATACAGAATAGGAGGTAAATTTGGAAAATTTTCCTTTTTCATCTATGACAGCATGACATACACATGAAATAGTATTCCTTGCATAGTATGAGGGGAGGAGAACAAACTTGGTGTTTATATTCTGTGCAAACTATTGTTTTTCTCTAATAAGTAACCCCCCCACCTCCCAATCGCACAGGCTTGGGGGATCCATAGGAAATGAGTGTATTGGCAGGGGGAGACAAAACATATTAAATGCATTTGATTCCTGCCTGATGTAAAGTAAAATGTAAATTGTGTGATTTTGTTATGATTGCTCACCCACAAGTGTGCACAGCAGTCACACTTGTCTCCATGCCGGATATTGCTACAGCATTGAGATAATTTTAGACAAGAATGCATCAGTCAGTTGTTTACCAGTGACTTGTAGAAGTTCAAAGAGTGGCTTCCAGTATATTTTTTTTATCAGATAACTT
>NC_051404.1:36961558-36961814 GCF_015228065.2 Penaeus monodon
ATAGGATTGCATCAAGTGATGTTATAGTCTCTGCACTTTGTCAAAAACTAACAATACTCAGCCCCATATATTTTAGAAATACAGAGCCTGAGGTGCTTCCTTATTGGACAATAAATTGCCAGTAGGGTTTATAAACTCTTGTCTTGTGAGAATACACCACTGAAGCATGGAGTGTGGGAGCCATGGCATAGTCTGATGCTTAGATTAGCAAACCTTGATAAACACTTATGGGCTTACTCTTATTTTGTGCAGGATA
>NC_051404.1:36962229-36963534 GCF_015228065.2 Penaeus monodon
CAGGGTTGTTTTTATGTATTCTTTATCACCATTATAATATTTTATTTGCCTTTGTGTAGTCCTATTTTTATACTTATATTATAATGATGGGTGAGTAATAATAGAAGAGACATTTCTTCTATATTCGTTGTAAAACTATACTTTCTTTATGTTTTATTTGCAGGTATAATTGCCATCTATGGTTTCTTTAAAAAATATGGAGAAATTTTCATTTTAATGAATATCAGAGATATGAGGCAAAAAAATAAATGCCAAAATGATTTGGTCTGAGAAACATTGTTTGCAACACCAAGGTCTTCTCTTCCAGTGTCACTTAATGAAGGAATTGTATGGGCGGTATTCATCACATTCAAGATTTGGAGCTTCCTTGTCAAACTAGACTGAGAAGGCTGCAGTTGTATCCATTGCGAGACATAACAATGGCAGTGTTGAACACCAACATGACCTCTTGCTGTGTAAGTTCAGTAATTTTTAGTTTTCCATTATTAGGGCATTTTGTAGTTACAGCTTTATTTAAAACATATAGCTGAAGTGAAGTATCTTGGGTACTTCAAAGTATAATGTTTTATTGTAGGTTATGCATATCTTTTGTGTGAAAGAGGAAATACCTCACAAGAAAGTTTCTCTTGTATATTTGTATATGGCATTGGATTACCTATAGTTAATCCCAGATTTAGAATACTTATTTGGTTATGAATATTGTTAATAATAGCATTGTGTATATATATATATATTTTTTTATGGTTAGACTACTTAATTTAGTTTTTTTAATACAGTGCACAAACAAACATTTTCCAGTGGTAGCCTTGAGACTCATTTAATGCCATATTACCTTGTTCTAAGTCATCACAGTAACTTAAATGCAGAACTTATAAATATCCATTTTCATGCTATTATTCATGATTGATGTTTTTTTTATATTTTACTCTTATTAATAGTTAGAAAACCTTAAGTGTGACTGGGACATAATTGTGACTCTAGGTATAAATTAAAGTAGATTTGTTATTTTTTTTTCTTTTTTGCAGGATGAGATAGTGATAGTCTAAGCTTGTAGTTTGCTATAAGATCTCTCAGGAAAGAAAGGAGATAAGAATGAGATTATCTGTTGGAATTTTGTGTAAGTATTAAATGATAAAGTGAATTTTTGTTTCCACACATGGTTATCTGTAATGGGTCAGGAAGTTCTGTAGTTATCATATAATATTTGTTTATCAAGCAAATACATTGTTTAAATTTTTAAATCCAATGCCACTGGGAACATGTTATGTTCACTATAGTTTTGTTTTGTGAAATATGTTTAACTTT
>NC_051404.1:36963734-36964377 GCF_015228065.2 Penaeus monodon
AAAGATCAATATTAAAGGATTAAATAGGCAAATTATGTCATAGTTTTTGAAAATGATTTTGTTTTGTATAACTCTTTATATGTATCCCTTAAGTCAGACAGCCCCCCTTAAGGGGACTGTCAGCCAAGAAACCTATATACTTTGCCCATTAATTGATAACACACTGAGAGTATGATTTCATTTTTTGAACTGATTGTAGCCCATATAATTGTGCTTCTTTTGAGCTATAATTTTTAAAGTTATTCTCCAGGGGAGGGCAAATGGCCCCCTCCAGAAACTTAAAATTTTGCATTTATATAGGGCATAGGTGGGAGAATAACTTATACACTGTTGCTAAAAAAGACATGAAAATAATATAAAACTACTATGACTATGGGTACATGGCTTCCAAGTAAGGCTTTTTTTTCTCCCAGAGAAGGCTAGAAATTACTTTTACTTTTTTCTTATTTTCTAATTGGAAAAAAATGGAGGATAGCAGTTTAAATGTGTTTGAATGATCTTTTCAGTAAAAGAAAGAGCACTGGGTAAAAAATGTTTGAAAAATTCTTTACTTTGCTAAAAAAATGAGAGAAAGTGGTTTGAAGTTTGGTAATTTTCCTTTGCCATTTTACTGTTATATTTTAGTATACAGTACTAATGTCAT
>NC_051404.1:36964407-36970203 GCF_015228065.2 Penaeus monodon
TGTGAACCATGCAGTAGACCTTGATATTATTTAATCAGTGGTTTGTTTTGTTATATAAAATAAAATACAGAAAGAACCAGTTTTTGGAGTCTCTCTGTAGGCCTACAATTATGTAATTGAAACTTTACTCACCATAATAGGGAAAAGAATATAATCATGTATCAGTGACACATTTGAGGGGATCCCTTGGCCCATTCAGTAATCACCCTATACCATTTGTGTTTTATAGTATATTATTCATAAATTCTTAATGCACTTTGAATGATTTGGCAATATGTAATGTGACTAAAATAGACCAATAATTGACCTAATTCATTTTAAGAATAGAATTTTCAATGGAAGCAATCATATGATGGAGGAGAAGGGTTAGCGAAAGCCAGACAACTGGGGCACTGTTTTGTGTGTTGGTATATCCTTATTAATTCTGCAAGTGATAAAATGATATTTCAAGTACGCAAAGTGTCTGACTTTTGAATTCCTTAAAATTTTTGCGATAAAATGCTAGGATTCATAGAATGAACGTTATATGAACATTTTGGAACAGAGAGTTGTGTTATTGTCCATGTTACCCCACATATTAAGTGTATTTAAGGCTCATCATTCATAGGGGATTTTTTCTATGTATGCACAAGTATGAAAGTGAACTTGACTCAATGCCAACCATGGGTGCCCATGTCTGTCCAGACAGCAAAGTTTAGATTTATATATGACAGTTCTGTAGGTTGTACTTTTTACTTAAATATGCAGTGATCCTGATTATTTCAGACAGCAAAAGTTAAACCAGATATCCTTAAGGTTGGCAGGCTTATTGATGTTCATAATATTTATGCTGTCAGGGATCCGATGTACCCAACTTTCATGTGATTAATGCTAGAGCAAACATTTTTAGTCAGACAGATATTTAAACATTCAATCACTCATTTGTGCAGAGATTATTTAGTCAGTGAAGTGTTCTCGTTTAGACACGTAGTTACTCAATCCTTTTCACATATTCAGACAATCATTACTCAGCATTCAGTTACTTTCCTTTATTAGCTTGTTTAGCCTACATTACTTTTCTATGTTAGTCTGTTGGTAATTTATGATTTTCTGGTGAAAGAGTTAAGGAAGATCTCAATACTAAGTTGGAGGAATACAGTGCTAGCCTTGGCATATCTCAACCGTAGTTTTACATAAGTATTCAGCATTTACTTTCAGTATGCTATAGTTCAATGTTTAAAAGAGAAGGTGATACATTTTGAATTAGGAAAGTTTTATAGTAAAATTTGAGATAGGGAGAAATAGATGAGGAAAATAAAATATTGTTTCTTTGGCAGGGAGAATGTGCTGAAAGTTTACAAGTAAAGCAACATGAGTAACATTGCAAGGCTTGAGAAAGACAAGCGGCGTGCAGAGCATAAGAATAACCTTAAAGAGGTTGCTAGTTTAGCCAATCTCTTGGGGCAAGAGCTACAACAAGCAGGAGACTATGAGGGCGCCCTGGTCCAGCATCGTGAGGAAGCAGCCTTGTGTGAGGCTCTGGGTGATGCCATTGGTGTGGCTGTGGCACAGCGCCGCATGGGGGAAGTGTACAGTGAGATGGGAGAATGGGAAAAAGCACTCCAATACCTAAATAAATACTTATCTCTTGCCAAAGAGGCAGAGAGTTTGGTGGAAGAGCAGCGTGCTTATGCAACCCTTGGTCGCACTCATTTGCAGAAAGCAGAGGAGGCAGGATTGAGAGGCCAGGAGGAGGACCAGACAAGGGCTTTGACAGAAGCAGAGAAGGCTTTCTTACGTTCCCTTTCTGTATGTGAACGTCTCAAAGGAGCAGTTGATTCTCAGGAGCATAGCCAGATGCGTTGTCGGCTTTATCTTAATCTTGGTTTAGTTCTAGATTATCGAGGAAATGTTAAAAAGGCACGTCACTTTATAAGCCAAGCACTAGATTTGTGCACCAGTCACAGTCTTCATGAAGATGCACAAAGATGCCATTCAGCGCTTGGGGTTATCTTGCTTCGAGAAGGCCTCCTGACAGATGCCCTTCAAGAAGGTCAGAAATCATTTGCTTTGGCAGCCAAGCTTCACAATAAAAGTCTCCAGTGTGACTGTCACTCATTCCTTGCACAGGTCCATCTTGCTAATGCTGACTATGAGGCTGCAAAAAAATGCTATCACAAAGCCTATAAACTGAAACACCCTGACCTTGAAGATAGGGAAAGAATTGAGAAAAATTTAAAATGTGTTGTAAGTATGTGTGTAGCTGAGGACTCTCTTGTGATGATGGGAGATGGCACTGATGAAGAGAAAATAAAATTATATGAAAAACTAGGGGATGGGTCAGCCAACTTGGGATTCTACACAAAAGCAATTGAGTATTACCAAAAAATGTTGGAGTGTGCAGTCCGTGCGAACAAAAGCCCTTCGTTTCTTGCTCCTATATATCTATCTCTTGCACAGACATATTCTGATAACAAGCAGTTTTTGGAGGCCAAACAGTATTATATAAAAGAATATAAAATAAAGCTTCAAGAAGATGCTAGTGAAGCTTGTAAAACATTACTCACCATTGCAGATGTACGTGAAAGGCTAGGAGAAAACTACGATACACTCTCAGATACCTATTGTGAAGCTAGAGCATTGGCTGCTAAAGACCGCAATCCAAAGCTAGAAGTTTATGTGCTACGTTTGTATTCGTGCCTTCCTGGTATCCCAGAAGATGTAAAATGTGAGATCAAAGAACAAATGAATTCACTGGCAAATGAAAATGATTTAGATCCAGAAGCAGACCTAAGTGATGAGGAAGATAATGAATGTGAAGATGAGATTGACTTAAATCTTGTCAACTTTTCTGACAGTGAAGATGACCATGAAAACTTTGACAGGCCTAGACAGTCACGTCAGAAGAAGTCTCTTGTGGTAAAGAGAAACGAAAAAGGAGAAACCCCTTTGCACAAGGCTTGCATAGATGGGAATCTTACCATGGTGCGGAAGCTCCTGCAACAAGGTCATCCTGTCAATCCTCGTGACAACTGTGGCTGGCTGCCCATCCATGAAGCAGCCAATCATGGTTACTATGATATCATTCTTGAGCTGATAGAGGCTGGAGCGTGGATTAGTGATCGAGGAGGAAAACAGTGTGATGGTATCACACCTATACATGATGCTGCATCTTGTGGAAATATTGAGATTGTTAGGCTTCTTATGAACAAAGGAGCCTCAGTCATTGCTAAAACTGATGATGGTGATACACCCTTGGAAAGTCTGGTAAATTACAGGAGACGAGCAAAACTTTCTAAAAGAGAGGAAGAGGAATGTATTAGACTTGAAACAGATCTTAAGGAAGCAATGAAGCGTGCTGGACACAAGATACCAGCCAAGGCTTCTGACTCCTCTCCATCAGAGCGCTTTAGCCCCAAGGAATCCCAGCCACTGAAAAGGAGGGCAGGTTCACATGCATCTTTGTCTGGGATAGAGGAAGTGTCAAGACCAAGAAGGTTTAGTGAAGAAAAGATTGATATTAAGAGTAAGCTGATTTCTAGACTAGGCTTTGAAGAAGAGGAAAGTGAAGGGTTTCAGGATGATGAGTTACCTGACCTTTGTGCTACTGGTAGTAATATTGATGAAAGACCATCAAGTGCATGTTCTCAAGGAAATCCAATTGAAGCTGATGTTGAAGAAGACTCTGAAGAATTTGTTAATCCTTTGCTGATAGATTTACAGGAGACGAAATCAGCAACAGGAACTTACCTAAGTGCAATTGAGAGTGTGGGCAGTGCTGTGCGTAGAGCTGAAGTCCAGAAGAGTAGCTTGTCCCTCCCAAAGGATAAGAAGCAGGCTCTTGTGACTGATGAAGAGGTTGTAGATGACTGGTTAGATGATGATCTTGGTATATTTTCCAGAAAAAGGAAAAGAGTGGAGAAACTTGAATTTGAATACAAGGAACCCAAGAGGGAACGTAGAGTCCTATCAGAAAAGAATTCATCAGAAAGAATATTAAGTCGGAGTAAAAAGGTTCGTCAGACAAAGTTAACCTCCATTGTGCAGAAATATCCAGAAGACATCCATGATGGAAGGAACAGTCCTTGCAGAGAGGGTGATTACAGCTTGAGTGACTTGAGAGACAGTCCTTTAACTACAGAAGCCAACAGAACAGTTGATTCTCCAGCTACAAGTAACCATGAGAGTCCAATCACTCCCAGCAGTACACAAAGTACTATCAGTGGTGGTGCCTTACGTCTTCGAGTTCGAGTGCAGAATCGTGTCTTATTGGTACCAGTAGCTGGTGCTGGACAGAACCGAACAGTAAGCTGGTTAGCAGAGGAGGTAACACGCAGGTATTACCAACTAGCTGGATTACGTCCCCATCTTACACTGACAACTCAGGATGGTGCTGTCCTTGATCCCAATGATCCAATATCTCTAGTGCTCCCTATGGAGATGTCAGAGCTGCAGGCACAGGTAACAGGTTGGGACTTGCCACCTTTGCCTGATCGCTATAGCCAAGCATGCCAGGCTCTTGGCACCATCCCTGTGTCATCAATCTCTTCCATTTTGCACCGCACAGAAGCCTCAACCAGCCTTGATCTCAAGCATGTAAGGCGAATCACAACACTACAACTTCAGCCAGTTCTCAGGGCCATTCAGTGCCAGCAAAGTTTGCGAAGTATAGATCTGTCACATTGTCGATTGGGGGATGAAGGCTTCCGCCACCTGATAGAAGCCTTGCAATCCTTACCATCACTTGAAGCTTTGCACCTGAGAGCTGTAGCTGTTACTACATCAAGTTTTGTCTTACTTACAGAAGCCATAACTTCTGGAGAAGTTCCCCTAAAATGCTTGACATCATTAGACATGAGTTATAACACACTTTCTGGAGTTAAACTTTCCAACATAGGGACAGTTTTAAGCTTACCATTGCTTACTAGTTTGATGCTAAAACACTGTAGTATGTCACTCATTGGACAGCAACAAATACCCTCAATATCTTCAGGTTTAAAAACATTGTCACTCGATTATAACATCATAAACAGTGTATCCCTAGCAAACTTGCTATCTTGTGTACCACAGGTGTCCAGTCTGACCCTCAGTGGTGTGAGAAATAACCAGGAGGCAAAGGCTGACTCCAGTGCACGTCTGGGTGTTGCATTGTCTGGAGTTTTAGGTGCTGGAGAACAGTGTCTTTTGCAACAACTGGACCTTAGTTCTTGCAACCTCTCAGATGCAGACCTCGAGGATATCTCAGCTTACCTATATCGTTGTCCCTTCTTGACCTCGATCAACTTGGCACACAATCCTGACATCACATCATCATCTGTCAATGCTCTTCTTGATGAACTTACATCAAATCTTGTTCTTCCACTCACTGATCTTAGCATCCATGGTAACAAGAGCTTCCCAGCACAGGTGACAGCAAAGATTGCTGCAACACTGAGACACAAAGCAGCAACAAAATATCCTTTGAAAAAAATATCAATTTCAAGCATGGACAGCAGTTCACAGTTAGAGGACCTGTGGAAATCACAGCATCAGAAAAAAGCCATTGTGAACACAATAAGTGGTGAATTATTTCTCGAGTGTGTTGATAGCTGAACTTTGTATTGTTGGAGTTGGACATTTTTAAAAATGTTTTAGAGATATATTTTATGGTATAAATGTTGATATGAATATTTATTTGATGTGTTTTTTTATTGACCTTTTCATTGTTACATTCATACACGTTTTGGATCTTTCTCTTGGGATGTTTTTTGTCAATATTTTTTAGGAGATTAATGTTGAATGACTTGTTACAAAAGAAGTGCTGCAGCATCAGTTTCT
>NC_051404.1:36971946-36972353 GCF_015228065.2 Penaeus monodon
AACCCTTACAATTAGTCACATAGAAATATAAAACACGTCTATAAGACACAGCTGAAAAGTTTATGCTACACTTCATAATTTATTTGTATATATATTCTTGCTGGTAAACTGTGCTTTTTGCTTTTGGTAGCAGTTTGTCAGTTCTAAAAGCAATGAGTTACTCTTATAAAGTTTACGCTTTCTATGAGTACAATGGAACGTTTTCGTTTTCTTTGGAGGATTAATAGGATATACTATTACTTTATATATGATGTAGTTTCATTGAATAACTAACATTGAATAGCAGCTTAGGTAGTCTATTTGAATAATAACGTATAAAAAGCCAATTACGAATGCAATATTAGCGATGATGATTTAATGGTAACATTGATAATCATAATCTTGATGAAAAATATTAAGTAGTAAGT
>NC_051404.1:36972381-36972878 GCF_015228065.2 Penaeus monodon
TAATAATCATAAACATGCTAAAAAAACCAGAATTATAACATTTTAATTATAATATGCCGACAGACATGCTAGTGTCGAAAAAGGCCACGGACTTGAGCTTCAGTAGATAAAAAAAAAAAAGGTGCCTTATTCCCTTGCTCCTCGTTGGCAGTTATCAAATGTTCTGAATAGTGAGTGCTCCCTCTTGAGCACTGGCCACTCATCTGTAATTGAACGAGAATGAGTTTCATGACTTGATTACAAAATATATTTTATTGTTTGTGGCTAAATACACTTTCATACCTTTGTGCATTCATTATTTGTTTAATCTAGATATGCTTATTCTTTCCACACGTGTAGTGCACATTACTGTTGACTGTTTACAATAATTTACCCCTAATTGGATCCGTGAAGATCGTTTACCCGAGTGTATATCCGTAAGTGGGGTTTCTGAGTGCTCCTTTTCGTGTCTAGCAAAATCCATATTATTTATTATATTTTTTATTTAATTATTTTAT
>NC_051404.1:36973045-36973700 GCF_015228065.2 Penaeus monodon
TCATTTTACTAATACCTTACATGTAATAATGGCGCCTTAGAATATTCGTAGGTTTCGATTAGGTGTTTCTATTCACACGACTGGATAACCTTAATCATCCAATCCTCTGCTCCAATTTCATCCATTTCACTATTAAGAGTAACACATTTTCTGCTCTTCATCTTCTTCCTACTCCTCACTCTTCCTTAATCCATAAACGGCCCGTATTGTTCCAACAAGATCACTTGCCCAAGGGCTTTCTGATCGCAGACTGTCAACCACTGCACTCATCGTTGGTTGAACAGTTAATCCAGCTTGGCTCCCGGCCATGTTTAAGCTTAACACGAAAATACTTAACGTTGACACGACAATAAATTAATCACGGCATCAAAAAATACTACTGGTACCGGATCCTCTTGGTTCCACAACATTAAACACTTCACACACAATCTCTAGGTATTTGAAGTCTCTGTGTATTGCAGCAGGGGCAGTGATTTTCGCTGTTACTGCTGTTTCCGAAGAGAAGTACAGTTTTCTTATTGATTTGGACTGTTCCCCCAGACTAAAGATTCAGATTTGAGCTCTTTAAGCCGATACACATTGCGAAGTTAAGAGTATGCTACATTGCTCGTCGACATCTGCAATATCTCTATTAGTGAGCGAAACCATTAACTTA
>NC_051404.1:36974988-36975476 GCF_015228065.2 Penaeus monodon
TCCGTAATTCTATTTTCTCATTCGAAAGTGTATTTTTTTTTGTTTTGTTTTTAATAGTTAGTGATATATTTTGTCCAATTTCGTACCAGCCTCGTTTCCCTTTTGCACATAAACCCTGTTCCTCGGCCTAGACCTAAATGCAGCGTTTGCCATATGGGTGCTGCCGTCTGCTTGGCCTCCATATGACCATCTTTGGGTCTAGAGTCAGCTCCGCTCTCTCGCTTAAAAGCTCTTGGTGAATTTCGGACAAGCCTCTTAGGAAAAATAATTCCTGTTACTACCGTGTGCTTAAATCGGCCATTTCATTAGATAACTCGTAAGCGTAAAATAATTCTTTTTAATTATTTAATAATTCTTCGATTGTCAAAACGACTCTACTTTTTAACTATATTTTAATGATTTTAAAGAAAAAAAATTCGATTACTCTGCTTCAGCATGCCTCTTATAATATCTGTTCAATTTCTTTTCGTTATCAAGTTTATTCTAAC
>NC_051404.1:36977326-36977680 GCF_015228065.2 Penaeus monodon
GAGAATATAATCACCGCACGCCAATACCTGTTGCCCGCCTACCCCTTCCCGCCAAACTGTCCTTGGCTACATATCGATTTCTCATGAAATTCCCAAGAAAAACTCTTAAAATAACGAAGCCAACAGCAGTCATAAGGTAGTTATAAGAAGAGTATACAATATTTCACAGGTTATCACAGTTTTACGAGCCAATAAAAGCGCTGACTCGAGGCAGAGCACAATTAAAAAGAACTCGTTACGTCTGCCGGCCTCCTCGTATTAGGGAAAAAATTGGAAAATGAAAATCGGGAGGAACTTAATTGATCCGCGCAGGTGATGCCTCGGACGAAGCGGCATTTGCATATCTGCGTGCGC
>NC_051404.1:36978543-36979149 GCF_015228065.2 Penaeus monodon
CATACATAATATCAACCCATTTTTTTTTTAGTTTACATCACAATCGCGCAGTTGTGACACCGAAAAGAAAATAATAGCCACCATTGCTTGATTTAATCCGCTTATATTACGCTTCTGAAACGCCTAAATGCGCATTCTAAACTATAATTAACTAGCGCCCCCATAATCGGTATTTAGCAGTCCGTAAATTACCTTCGCGTCCAAAGCTTATTAACGTTTTTCGCTAATTCCAGGACTCCAACCACGAGACAGCCACTACTATAAGGTTGATTCACGGCAAGTAAAAAGGATAATCATCGACCATAAAGACACGACTCTTCGGTGCTCAGTAGTTATCCTCGAACTGTAAGTGAATATGAACCATACTCAGTTCGGGGCAACACGATGCCAAGGCACATATCACAGGGAATATCATCTTTGTTCCCTACAGCTGGGATGATTCATGTGACATGTCCGATAGAGGCGGAATTTACGTCTCGAACTACCATTACATCGCCTTTCCTGCTTACGGACGAACGAGCCGCTGAATTCATTAGTGATTTCGTTTCGTTTTTTTATATACATCGTAGGGGAGTACTTTCGTAGAAAACGGGATAATACTCGTAG
>NC_051404.1:36979339-36979801 GCF_015228065.2 Penaeus monodon
CATAGACAGATTTGAAAACATATAAACGACCGTTCTCGAGGATAAGGTAACAGCCATAAAAAGAAAACGCTACTCATCTATGTTACTTTTTCCCTCCATTTTTACGTAACGACAATAAATCAGTGAGTAATTGGGAAGTTAACCTCACTATATCCGTGTCCAGTTTTAGCGTCCTTAATCATTATGAATTATAGCAAAAATATGCTCCATTTCCGAAATCCTTGCGAGATAGACCATTAAAGTGATTGTAAAAGTCAAATAACACATGGGTTGAAATGAGGCTCCAATTAGGGCAGTATTAAATTAATCGCTGTTATTTATTGGTCTATAGTATTTGTTCTTAATTTTTTTTCTCTTTTCTTGTTTGTTCAAGTAGAATCTTTATGCCTCCTAGAATTTGGTCGGTACAAGGTATATCGGTAAATTTTTAAAAGTATAGGTGTATATATGTTTGCCTACGGG
>NC_051404.1:36981203-36981487 GCF_015228065.2 Penaeus monodon
CTTTTTTTTTCTTTACCACGAAATGCACTGCGCCATTACGCTGTGTTTCAGCTACGGTTTAAATTTGCATCACTGATTTCAAAACTGGACCGAAGCTTTGGTATGGTGTGTTGTGAAAGCTATATGAGACAACGCCACCAAAACACACATACAGCTGTCGATGTACATCTAGCTATCTGCTTCTCTATCTGTGTTCGTCTGTCTTTATAAATCTGTCTATCTATATCTATCTGTGTCGCACTACCTATCCAAGCGTGTGCAATCTTCTGCCCGCTCTTTTTAAA
>NC_051404.1:36981534-36981777 GCF_015228065.2 Penaeus monodon
TTCTATGCATTATCCAGATATGCATCTATCTGTCTATCTATCTATCTATTAAGCAGACAAAGAGAAATAGAAAGCTAGACATACGGCCATGGCTCTCCTACGCTAAGACCGTCGAAAACAATAAGTATGGCGTATATCACTAGACTTCACAGATAACATCAGGGTAATAAGCACCAGACATCAAGTTAATTGATTGTGCCTCCAGACGTCGGTGATATGTGGCCTGAGAAATAGCAGTCATAC
>NC_051404.1:36982859-36983417 GCF_015228065.2 Penaeus monodon
GAACAGATCCCGAGATATGCCCCTCCATCTACCAAGCCGTTATTCTTCTCTTTATACTACTCCGAGTTAACCACTAATTACCGGCAATTAATTAGATCCACACTGATAATTAGCATACGTCATCGTCTAATAATTCATTCCAGGTGTTATAATTACCGAGGGTTACCTGGGCTTTTGAGTGGGGGGGCGGCGGGCGCGGGAGAGGGCGTGCGTTCGGAGTGTGAGTTGTGAGGTCGTAGGTAATGTGTTTTTTTTCTTTGATAAATCGTTTTCTTTTGTTATTATTGTCAAATTGTATTCTTTTTCCTGATAGATTACTCTTTTTTACATTATTATTATCATGTTTTTTTTCCTGATAGGTTTTTTTTTTTTAAAAGTTATTATCAAAATGTCTTTTCTTCCTGATAGATTGTTTTCTATTATTATTGTCAAATTGTCTTTTTTCCTGATAGTTTTTTTTCATTATTGTTGTCATATTGTTTTCTTTTTCCTGATAGATTAAAAAAAAGTTATTATTGTCATCTTGTTTTTTTTTTCTCTGATAGATCTTTTTTAAAC
>NC_051404.1:36983487-36983780 GCF_015228065.2 Penaeus monodon
GTCAAATTGCTTTTTTTCCTGAGAGATTATTTTAAAAATTATTATCAAATTGTCTTTTTTTCCTGATAGATTGTTTTTTTAATGTCAAATTACCTTTTTTCCTAATAGACTGTTTATTTGTTTCATTGCTTTTATTATTGTCACATTGGCTTTTTCCTGATAGACTGAAAAAATAGTTATTGTCATTTTCCCCCCCTGATAGATTGTTTTTTTAATTGTTTTTATTATTATCAATTTTTATCGATTTTTTTATTGTTTTTATTATTGGCAAATTGTTTTATCTGCTGGATTGT
>NC_051404.1:36983883-36983956 GCF_015228065.2 Penaeus monodon
ACTGTCAAATTGTCTGGTGAGATTGCAGCTTGTGAATGTGGTTCTTGGTGGAATATTTATTCATTGTGTTCCC
>NC_051404.1:36983980-36984069 GCF_015228065.2 Penaeus monodon
GTCTTACCAATCTGTTGTCTAAAGATAATTAGGCTGATTTATATGTTTCGTTAGCGTGAGGAATTATGTATACACATACAGATGTGCAG
>NC_051404.1:36984225-36984337 GCF_015228065.2 Penaeus monodon
TATATATAATCAACTACTAACATAACAACAACTACAATACATATACCATACATCACTAAATAATACATCGTGACACAACTAGTACTACACACAACTCAGTATTGTAAATAAA
>NC_051404.1:36984515-36984682 GCF_015228065.2 Penaeus monodon
AGCACGTAACAAAGATTTTTACCCATAAATATATTATCAGCATTCGTTATTTTAGAATAAGATAGCGAAACGCCACTGAAAACTTTTCATTCATCCTAAAAAAAGTAATAACCTTTGTGTAATGTATTGACCACTAAAATGAAAAAAAAAAGGTCCATACACTTACC
>NC_051404.1:36985001-36985546 GCF_015228065.2 Penaeus monodon
CATAAAAAATAAGAATATGAACAGGAACAGAAATAAAAAGATAGAAATACAAAGCAAAAGAAGAAGAAGAAAAAAAGGAAAATACAAGAAAACAAAAAACAAAAAACAAGAAAACAAGAAAACAAGAAAACAAGAAAAAGAAAACAAGAAAGCAAAGAAAACAAGAAAATAAGAAAACAAGAAAGCAAAAAAACAAGAAAATATGAAAACAAGAAAACAAGAAAATAAAACAAGAAAACAAGAAAGCAAGAAACCCCAGTCTGTATTACATGATATGCAAAAGGATCCTCCTTCCAAACTGCCTTGAAACCATGAACAGTCGTAATCGCGCGTGGATTTCGGATTGATAACCTGTTGCTAGGATTAATGGCCGTTTTGGTTATTATCACAGGTAACTATTATATATGTGATGATGCCAGGTGAGCTGTGATGGATGGTGAACCGATGATCATGCAGAGGTAGTCATGCACACTTTATTGCATGACCGCGAACCTCGCTGATTTGCAAGACATATCTGCTTTCGTTTGTATGCGGAGCAATTTCGC
>NC_051404.1:36986135-36986248 GCF_015228065.2 Penaeus monodon
TAATGATAATTATCAGATAATGAGAATCAGCCTTTTGATATATTGATCATTCTGATTGCATATGCATTAGGGTCTTTCTCGGCAACACATACATTAATGAAGGAATGGTGGAG
>NC_051404.1:36986548-36986757 GCF_015228065.2 Penaeus monodon
GAAAAATAAATTTCTACGTTATAAAGTAGAATTTAAACGCTTCGGGTTTTCCTTGATATATTCACCCCCAAACGACCGCTTCTTCGCTTCAGATTTAGAGAATGAAGATGGATCAGAGACGATGCAGCAGAGAGGAGACCAATAAACACATAAATAAAGATAACAATGAAAAAATAAAACTTTGACACGCAGCAGAAGAGAGGAAAATG
>NC_051404.1:36986790-36987412 GCF_015228065.2 Penaeus monodon
CGAAGGATTTGACACGCGAAGCAGATAAGTAAATAAAGGAAGAATAAGGAAGAAATAAAAAAGTCAGAAAATGATTTTTACGGCGCCACACGACGGCGCGGCTGAAATCACACCTGGCTACGTCGTTACGCCACGTTTTCTTATGCTGACATCTGAAAATAAACATTTTGACTTCCAGGTTCTGCCGGATAGAATCTCTGCCAGTTCTGAGTTGTTTATAGGTTTCCTGAGCAGCAAACTCTGTCTATCACCTCGTAAATTTCGATATCACAACGCTACATCGATAAACGTCCGATCTTGTAAATCTTATCTTGTATAGATAACGAGACAACAATAAAGACCCCACGCAAAAAAAGTCGACGATCGGATAAGCTCGATGAGGCGTCGATTCCCTAACGTAGGATCCGATCCCGTGTAAGGCACTGGAACCCTCTTATAAATTATGTGCTGGTCCGGGTGTCAGACATTTACTGTTACAGATCAAAATAGTGATGTACATCTGGAGGGTCATGTGACCTTGCAGGCGGAGGCGGAGAGGCAAATGGAAATTATTGGATGATAATCTTGATATAAAGTTTATATTCATGTTGGAAAGGGTAATGGAAATAATGTGGTTTCTCAG
>NC_051404.1:36987673-36987994 GCF_015228065.2 Penaeus monodon
CAAGATTCAGAATACTGAGGCGACGAACCCACATCCCATACAATGAAATTATCTCCAATCAGACATACAAAGAAAATAAAACAGTAATAACAGTAGGGATTTTGGAATTATATAGGCCTCTCTTCCATGTACTGAACACTATGGCATATACCTTTTAACATTACGTCTTCTCCTTTCAACAGGTGATGTAGAAATTATTCGATACGCACGGTATGGTTAACAGGAACATAACAGGAGTTAATGATGGAATGAGAAAATGAGATAAAAATATACATACTAAAGACCAAAATTCGTCTAGCAAATACACAAGTCACAGTTCGT
>NC_051404.1:36988154-36988413 GCF_015228065.2 Penaeus monodon
TTAAAGGCTCTATGTATCGAGAAGTCCTTTAGACAAATCGCTAACATGACGCATCGTATAAGGAAGATGTCACAGAGAGTAAAATGAGGGTACAAACAACCCTACATCAAGTACAAATAATGGCTAAGAACAGTCATGTTCATCTCCAAGAAACGTTATTACAATGCAGACCACGCATGACGCACGCCTTGTGGCCACGAAGCAGCTCCTTCCTGGACTAGGAAGTGGAGGCAGCATTCACACTGTGTAACTTCAGCAA
>NC_051404.1:36992022-36992227 GCF_015228065.2 Penaeus monodon
GAAATTCATAAATACCTCGGATCTGATTTTCAGGTTCACTGTACAGAGATGATATAGAACTTGATTGATATCTATACAGTAGGTATATAGAGGAAGTAGTTAGAAAGGAACAGATGATACATTCATAGTTCATTTTGTTTTATATAATTCTCGAAGAAAAAGTTTCTGGTGGTCCAACTATTCCTTCCCGTCGCCAGAATTCTAT
>NC_051404.1:36992482-36993172 GCF_015228065.2 Penaeus monodon
TATGTGTATGTATTAGTCTACCTCTCATCCTCTTTATTATAATCCTTCATTTCTTCCGTTTCCACTCTGCACGAATCTGCCCTACAGTTCCTTCCCATCATATAGCTTTACGCAAGAGCCTTTCCGCCGTCACCAAGCCATTGGATTTCCCTGCAGAGAGCGAGCCTTCCACAAGAGGCGCCTTCGACACTCTGAGACTCCCCTCCATCGAGTGCATCTCTCCCCTTGAAAGAAGAGGCTATACCACTCTTGTCTCCCGTGGTCGAAAATCCTACTCAGAAGGCATAGGCACATGACCTCTATAGAAAGAGGAACGACCTCGGTATAATTTTTGCTCCCTCGGTTTTCCAAACTTTGTCTTTATGGTCTAGATTGACTTAAAAGGGTTGATTGGTCTGTTCAGCCGG
Organism: Penaeus monodon; assembly: GCF_015228065.2. Taxonomy (NCBI): domain Eukaryota; kingdom Metazoa; phylum Arthropoda; class Malacostraca; order Decapoda; family Penaeidae; genus Penaeus; species Penaeus monodon. Next base: position 36,992,890 of record NC_051404.1, read on the forward strand.
TGATGGATTGACTTTATCCCCCGGAATCTATCGGTTTCCCCAGTAAAACGGTTCTTGCAATTGAATTCAACTTCGTGCAACACCGGGTAATTACACACCAAGGGAGAGCGAAAGCGTTGGGACTGACGGCTCGAATATAGATGAGGCAAGTATTAGAATTTTCAAACGTTTGGCATATTTACAAAACTCATCGCTTACGTGCGTCTCTTGTTTTTGGTCCACCGACATTTTTGTAACCCGGTATTATGCTGATTTTCGATTTTTGTTTTTTAATCTTTTCTGA
>NC_051404.1:36993492-36994186 GCF_015228065.2 Penaeus monodon
GACTTAAACGCTGGGTGTTCAGACTGAATAATCGAAGAAGAAATACGAGCAAATAAATCTTTGTCATATTTTTACACCTCGTAAGATTAATAGCTTGTTCTGTGGACCTTTTTTTACATGTTTATTTTTTTTTCTTTCTTTCGTAAGGTGTGGGGGAGGGTGTGAGTGTGGGGTGTTGGGGAGGAGTGTGTGTGGGGGGGTGTGGGGAGAGGGGTATGGGGATGCGGAGGAGTGTGGGGGTGTGGGGGACGGGTGTGGGGATTAGGGAGGGGTGTGGGACGGATCTAGCTGAAAATTCATGGAAACTATGTACGCGAATGCATACCAAAGTAGCTTCACAATCCGTATCTGCGTGTCAGAATCTTGCAATTATATAAAGTCATATAAAAGTTTGAAAAGGATCTTTGATTTGACGCAAAAGAAGATTGATCATTAAAAAAAAAAAATATTTGTACACTTCGACAGGTAGATCAGTATGTTGAGAAAGATTTAGATATAAACAATTTGATGATATACGGTAAAAGATGACTTAAGAAATAAGTATATTGTCGAGAGATAATTTTTTTATGAAGATTTTGCAGAGCAGATATTTTCATATTCCAATAATTGAAAGAAACAGTAGCTAGGTAACTTAGTTTCACCAACTGATTTAATTATATATTATTTTCAATGTTTATATATGTCAAAGGAACCG
>NC_051404.1:36995982-36996419 GCF_015228065.2 Penaeus monodon
AATTAGCAAATTTCATCTAAATTACCGAATTATTTTCACGTTTCCGAATTTATCGTTCTATCATGTACTAACCTGTGAACTGAAAATATGAACACTGCTTCAGAATTCGTGCTTGGAGTAGGTAAGTTCAAGCAAAGTGGGAGAGAATAAAATCCACAAGCACCTTTCTTCCTTTCTTATGAGTTAATGCTTTGAAAACGTGTGTACGCTTGCAAGCACTTCGTAACTGATTCATAAACAATTCTATTGTTGCTTACAACATTCACCATTTTCTAAGCAAATTTTATGCGTAACATGCTGTTCGTGTAAGTTATATCTGTGTATATACTTGATGAACACATGTTGAATGTACTGTACTTACAAATTACATGTATATAAACAATAAGTGTGCATAATGTACGTGCATCCCAGGCCATAAGCAGAAATAAACTCGATCG
>NC_051404.1:36996610-36997183 GCF_015228065.2 Penaeus monodon
GGCTTCATCAACATAGGACGTGAGTGGGCGTTAGCATATATAAGCAGCATACTCACCCACTTTCCTGGCACAGAACAGACGAATAGATGCTTTAATGGTCACTCAAGCTGACGAACTTGGCTGATTAACATCTGCATGTTAGGAAACTTGCATAAGCTTATAGGACCACACTCACACATACGGGAATGATAGAACCAAAGTACGGTTGCTCTGCTAATGATAACTGTCCCATTTGACAATAACGCAGTCGTGGCATAGAGATAGCAAAACCGGAGAGGAAAGTTGGTGTAGGGAGAAGTTGATGCATGGCACTGGTCCCACGCATGACCAAAGAACGAGGTCAGTGATCGATGTGGTCATGAGTGCAAAACTTCCATACAAAAAGACTTACGGAGGAGCATCGTCGAGGCGTAAGGTAAGGCACGGCTCCGCCCTCCCCTTGTCATCCCAATTTCTTCCTTTTAGTGGTATCTTTATCGTGTGTCTTCAGTGCTTTATGTCTTCAATGCGTCTTCTCTTGTTATTGGTATTGTCGGCGTGGGATAGCATTATTTTCGCCATAATTGGTAATAC
>NC_051404.1:36997347-36997890 GCF_015228065.2 Penaeus monodon
TACCCTCCACCTCTTCCACCTTCTCGTCCGACCTCTGCGCTCGGAGGTTGAAAATTAGCATGCAGCTGTTACCTCCCTCGACCTCTCCTGACCCTCATTACCTCGCGGCTTTCTCCCCCGGCGTGACCCCAGCTTTTGTTTATAGTGTCACACCTTCCTGACCCCTTCGATGACCCCCCGTCTCTCGAGGTGTAATCACCTGTCGACGTATATTTCTAAGACGGCGTGAAGCATCGCTGACGAACGGCGGAGGAATTTATGAATGGAAATATTCGAAGCTTCGGAGGATTCGAATGGGTAAGGTTCGAAGCTTCGGAACATTTGAATACCGGGTCGAGAAGAAGACCTCTCGCTCGGGCAAAAAAAATTGTTTAATATAGTTTCGACTGATTAATGGGTGGACGGCAGACACTCACTCACTCGCTGAACACATACAGTACACTTCTCACTAAGCATAACTCAAGGTGTGTAAATATGGATTCTAATTATGTTTACAGACTTTTTTGTGAAGGAGAGTCATGTACTTTTAGGTCCATGGAGATA
>NC_051404.1:36998622-36998816 GCF_015228065.2 Penaeus monodon
CAAGATGTCCAATTTTAGTCTTGAATTATCCTGTTGATCCAAAAACTACGAAATGACAGTTCACTTAACAAATGGTCTCTAATCACACTCGTCTCTTATCAGTACTAATTATCTCACGTCTTGCTTTATAACAGTATTTGTAAATGCGCTTCTGAAATAGATTATCTGTAACCTTCTATAGCAGATGCGATGAG
>NC_051404.1:36999518-36999698 GCF_015228065.2 Penaeus monodon
ACAAAATATATTTACATACTTTCTTAATCTCAAAGGAGGCGAGATTATAGGCACCATCTTAGAAATACTAATACTGAGCAGGCAGAGATTTTAGCCAAGTGCGATTCTTCAATCATTTACGGGGCAGGTGATAAAGCAGGTAATAAGTTTAAGAAGATATAACGTTTTCAAAGGGAAAGC
>NC_051404.1:36999848-36999918 GCF_015228065.2 Penaeus monodon
CTCCTCCTCCTCATTAAAGATTTTTCTTCTAATTAATTTTCCTCATTAAGAACATTGAAACATCTCATTT
>NC_051404.1:37000002-37000222 GCF_015228065.2 Penaeus monodon
ACGCGCGCGCGCAACTAAATTCCTATTTTGAGAAATGTCAATATTTTTTTTTTGAGGAAATACATTTTCGGCTTTTTCGCACAGGTTATTTTTTAAAAATCATGCCCACTTGAATAGATAATTAATTTTGTCTCAGTATTTTTCGTCTCGCTTCATAATTATCAACCTAACTAATTGCTTATCTACTTACATACCAATATATTATTCTATATTCACCTTC
>NC_051404.1:37000330-37000823 GCF_015228065.2 Penaeus monodon
TCCTTCCTCCTACATTTTTCTCTTATCTTCCTCCTACCTACATCTTTTATCTTCCTTCCTCCTACTTACGCCATTTATCTTCCTCCCTCCTACCTACATCTTTTCTTATGTTTCTTCCTCGTACCTACATCTTTTCTTATCTCCCATCCTCCTATCTACATCTTTCCTTATCTTCCTTCCTCGCTTTCTCATTATCTGCCTCACCACCTCTTTCCCCCTCATCCTATTATCCCTCTGTGATAACCTCCTCCTGACAATACTGTTCATGAGGTCTTCATGGCCATTCATGCGATTCGTCCCTCACGACTCCATGGTCCGTGTTCCTCGTATTAGCTTTCCATTTTCTCGACGTCGTTTCCTTTTCTCATTTGTTCCTGGCCGTGTGTCGGAATTCATGAGGCGCTGCTTGTATATTTTCGCAGGGGCCAGGCAAGCGCGGGTTGAGATGTGTGCGTTCTTACGTGTGTCGATGCGGATGCAAAGGTCTGATTTA
>NC_051404.1:37001251-37001434 GCF_015228065.2 Penaeus monodon
ATTGTTCAGCAATTTCCTAACATCTCATACAAGCATTTCTTTCCCTCACTTTTCTCTCCTCTGTGTTCCTTACATATCTTCTGGTAGATACAATGCTAATTAGTGTGGTAAATTTGTAATTACGAGTAATTTCCCTGCGAGAAGCTCAGCTAATCACGACATGTTATTATCAAGTAGTGAATC
>NC_051404.1:37001545-37001725 GCF_015228065.2 Penaeus monodon
TCAAACGTGCTCCCCCTCCCCCTCCCACCGCCTCCAACGCCATGGCAGCCATACTGTCTCAAGATTATAGGAATCACAGATTTTATGTGACATTAAACTTTACTTCTCAAACGATTTGCTTCCTGTTTTCGCTACTTGTACGCTAATGACTTCGAGGGAAGGTGCTTCGTTAATGACCTT
>NC_051404.1:37001933-37002241 GCF_015228065.2 Penaeus monodon
AGTAAAAGAAGTCTACCAAATCCTACCAATGCGATTTCAAAACAAGGTGATTAACACATTCCTCGTTCACAAGAAGAGGCTTGTCTGTGGTGTTTGTGACTCTTTCTCTTTCGGTGAGAATAACTTTTGTGTTTTTAAAGTTTGGTTGTCAAGGGGTGTCTGCGTTTGAGAGTTTATTAACGAAGGTATATTTGATGTTTGTAAATTTCTGATTTTGTTTATTTGCAGATGTATGCTCGAGCATATCGAATGGACAGTTGACAGGATTGTGTGGGGGTCCTTACATTTTTTAAGATAGCTAATTAGTT
>NC_051404.1:37002434-37003997 GCF_015228065.2 Penaeus monodon
TTTTTTTCCCTCTCGATAGGTACATAGAAAGCTATAGTTCCAATTCGCAAGAATACGTAAGAAAAATATTGCATATCAGTACAATTTCTTTTTCGTACAATCTAAATGATTTTTTGAGATATTGGGATTTACCCTACTCCTTACTTCAAAATTATCTAAAATCATAGAAATTAGTAGCGACCTCATACTATAAAGGGACAAAGCTGCAGAATCACCTTCACGCCCTCAAAAAAAAAAAGAAGCTTGCAATGACATTTTCGTTCACTATCCGTTCCTCGATCCCTGGCGGCCAAGGATCATAAAATTTCGTCGTCACATTCCATCGAGCATTCTAAGAACTCATTTAATACAGCTGTCAGTCGATTCGCTCTGTGCATTATTCCGATGTGCTCCTAAGTGCTTTATGTAAAGATGTGCTTTCTTAAAAAAAAAAATACTTAGGGGTATTGTTGCCGCTGCTTTGGAGTGCTTGATTTGTGCTTGCTAGTAGTGGGAGTGTATGGAAGTATTATTGCAACATTTTGATCAGAGTGCAAGATTGCTGGAGACGTGGTTCGAAGAAGGAATTTTTTTTTGTATCTATTTAGTAACCGTACTTTTCAAGATTATTATCAATATTATTACTTTTGCTATCATTACCATCTTTATTGTCATATACATTTCTTTTTAGGAATACAGTACATACATAATACAATAAATTTCTTTTTGAAAATAAAAATATTGCAAGCCACAATGGCATGTAAAAGAACATGATAAGTGCCTCCATTTTGAACGAATCTTTCCTCTTTTTACTTTCAGGAACGGATAGTGCTAAGATGCTTTTACCAAGGAGCAATTGCAAATGTATCTACTAGCGCAGGTGTAACGTTGATATCCAGATGTGATGTTTTTGGAGGCTGACATTCCGCAGAGCTCTTACAAAGAACGGAGCACTGCTGATGCGAATCGAAAATTGGCGAGGGGCTAAAAACACGGACAATTTGTTAGCTTGCGAGGAGGGTAACTACGTTTATTGCAGTAAAGTGTTTGTTGATAGTATCTGCAATCGTTTCGGTATTGATATTCAGCTTGCTAATGTAGAACAGGCCGTCGGTGAGGTTTTTATTACCTTAAAAGTTTTTCATGCGTTCGAACCCATTTTTGGCCCGACGCACCGAACCTTTTGGAGGGAATTCTGGTAACCGACTTTGCGAACAGAGAAGCACAGATTTCTCGACATCTCTCCGTCGGGTCCTTGAGCAATAGTTCGGACTATTTTTGGTCGTGAGAAGGAGGAAAGAAAGCTTCATTTGGAGAGAGATTCTCGAGTCAAAAGACAAACCAGAAGGTGGAGGAGTAATGTGATTATTATCTAATGGTAGGGTCTGGAAAGGCGGTCGTCTTTGTGTGCGTGGTGCTGGTGGTGAAAATGGTGATTTTGTGGTTGTTGTGGTTTTAGCTATGATAATGCCTTAGATCTAAAAGCTTGCGGCTTTCAAAGACATATTATGAATTAAGAATTATCGGTGTTACGATCTCCGTTCATGCCAATAATACTTTCACCAATATATACAGTCTGTATCT
>NC_051404.1:37004175-37004443 GCF_015228065.2 Penaeus monodon
ATTCCAAAAGTCTGTATCTTATACCGAAACCATCATTCACACCGTCTTGAAACCGATACCATTATTATAAACTCGTATATTATCTCCATCTTCCTCTTTTGATCACGTTGCATTCCCCATTTCCCATTAACATTATCAATGCTTTAAGTAATTAACATCATCATTCACTCTCGATTCTGCTGTGATCAGATTCCTCCATCGGCAGTGCTAACTTTCGCATTTACGTTTCATGATTGGTTATTGTAGAAAAAAAAGCAATTTCGTTCAA
>NC_051404.1:37004693-37004814 GCF_015228065.2 Penaeus monodon
CGAGAATACGAAAGAAAACGGTATTTTCCTCATCCCAAGATCGATAGTCTTAATAATCGTTTTCACATCTTACCCAACTGTTACACATTCAACACCAAAGAGGTCTGATCAAGACGAAGCG
>NC_051404.1:37004866-37005112 GCF_015228065.2 Penaeus monodon
CGATCCTTTCAACTTTTAAATATCTCGATACTGATCTTTAATTCCGATATCTCTCACGACGGCCTGTGTTTCCGAGACGTGCACTGGCCCCGGTAATTAACCTTTGTTCTACGCTGAATGCAACTTATTACAATATGCTAACCTCTGTTTAACGTCCCTGGGCCCGAGTTCTTGCCGTATACTTACCTTTGTTTAAGGTTCGCAGACTGAGGAGTTAGCGGCGACCGATGAGCGTTTAGAGCCTCG
>NC_051404.1:37005153-37005250 GCF_015228065.2 Penaeus monodon
GAGGGGCGAACTCGGACGCTTCTCGTTGCTGGATCCGGCACATTTTCTGGCGAGTTTGATGGCCGGGTTTTGTAGAGGCGGGATAACGATTTCGCGA
>NC_051404.1:37005582-37005674 GCF_015228065.2 Penaeus monodon
ATTCACTCTAACGCATTCCTCACAATTTACTCTTAGAATGTATATTTTCCTAAGAATATGCCCATACGTCTATTTAGATATCGGATCCATTT
>NC_051404.1:37005786-37006140 GCF_015228065.2 Penaeus monodon
ACTCATCGATGAATGAGAGATCCACTACACGATCACTCCACTGCACGAAAAAAGTTTTAGAACCATTGCTGTCATTTCAATACAAGTTATTACTCTGGTATTCTCTTGGCAAATTCCTACACGGCTTGTCATGCATTCACTTTAATTATAAGTGCATCGCGCATTTCACTTTCAAAGTCGTGAAGTTCTAGAACAAAGCTCGAGCTGAATCAAACAAGTTGAACGAAATCCGTTATTGCAGAGCAGTGTGCATTCGGAGAGATACTTGCGCCTGTATTTATGCTTGTAACACCTTCATATAACGGTGTTCTTCAATTTTCGATTATCATAGTTTAACCAGTGCATGAAAATGGG
>NC_051404.1:37007134-37007777 GCF_015228065.2 Penaeus monodon
CTTGTCAATATTATCATCGTTCTTACTGTTAAAATATTTCACTATTTTTTCCTTATGCACTATTTTCATCATAATTACCACTATCAGTAATATTAAGACCCAAACAAGCAAACGAAAGCATTTATTGCACATGCAATTGTACGTTAGCAAATCAGCACAGATACAGTTAATATTCAGACATATGCTTTTAATACGCTTTATATATGCCTTAACATATGCACAAACTCTCGCCATATTTATCAGGATAAAAACTATTATCAAACCGGGAATCATAACCTCCTCACGCGTGCTTGTGGTTCCTTTGACCTTTGACCCGTGCACTGACCTCCGATCCTCTTTCGAGCAATAAACCCACATCGCCGGAACTAATAAAAACCTCTTGGCGAGTGGGGGAGAATCGCACCTCCGCCTGGGAAGGGGTTTAGAGCGGCGTCGGATCCTCCCGCGATGATATTCGATTCCCTTTGATATGCAAATGGGCGGGAACATGATCAAGGTCTCTATTATCATCGATGGCTATTACATGGTGTCTTACCTCGCTGTTTTAACCGTTGTTTAGGCGGTAATAGAGCCTCTTTGTGCGGTAATAAATTCCAGAGAGGCTAAATATTTCCCCGTCTTTCAAAATGTTGTTAATGGAGAA
>NC_051404.1:37008928-37009734 GCF_015228065.2 Penaeus monodon
CCCTTCGACGCCGCCCGCCCCAGGCAATTGATCCTCCTTGGAAACAATCGCGGAAACACAGAATTGTTCCTTAATCTCCGCGTAATGAGCTCTCGTCCCACGCCGCTTTGGGAGATGAAATCACATTAAAATGCTAAGCTCCCAGAGGCCGGCGCGCCCACGTGGGACTATAGGACTCTCCTGGGACAGCGGGATGCCGGTGGGCGGGGCCGCTGATTCAACACTCCCGAGGGACTCCGCTTTCGAAGGAACCTCGTAGGATATTTAAGCTTTAGATGCGTATTCTCCATTCTCCTTGTTCGTTAAATGGCATTTCTATCCCCTTCCCTCTCTTCCCCGTAGGGTGGGAGAGGGCCAGGTCGCGGCATTTTCGCGAAGTATGACTGACTTGACGCGCTGGAATTCCCGACTTGGCTCTTCACGCCGAGACAGCTCATTGCTTATGCAATTTTCCATAATGGCTTCGCAGTTGCTAACGAGGAGGCCACGTTCACGGAGTCTCTCCCAAGAGCAGGTACGATGCGGTTGAAAGTCGGTTATCTGTATGAAAGAACCGAATAACTAATTATGCAAATTGCGCGCTACCTCGCCGCGCTGCCAAGGCGGAGTCTCGGCCCCCTCGGGTACCCGTGTCTGCCCAGCGCGCGGGTCACCCTGTTAACTCCGCCGCCGCCCGACAGATGGAGCGCGCGGGCGGTGCTCCTGCAGCAGACGCCGGTTGACAGGTGGCGCTGGCGAGCCCCTGCCTGTCAGGCCGATGACAGGCCCACTTGCCCGCTAACGAAAAATAGTCTTGTTTTTTTTTC
>NC_051404.1:37010307-37010425 GCF_015228065.2 Penaeus monodon
CTCCGTTTCCTTTCTTCTCCTCATCTTTATCCCCCCTCCTCCATACCCCTCATTTACTCCTCTGTCTCTCCCTTCTCCATCGCCCTGCTTTCTTTCCTCTTTCGTCAGAGAAAAACCG
>NC_051404.1:37010907-37011391 GCF_015228065.2 Penaeus monodon
CACTAACATTCACACGTGACGTATTTTTATTTTATTTATCTTTGTTTATTTTATTACCTTTTCATCTTTTTTTGTTCTTATTTGTTTATTTCTTTATTGTCTTTCAAATCTTAATATTAACTTTATTATCTTATTATCATTCGATTTTCAGTTTTGTTACTCTGTATTATCTTTCAGTCCTTACTCTTTCCTTTTTTTAAGCCATTTTATTTCTCATAAAACCACCTTTTGTTACACGTATCATCCCTCTATTTACATATTTATCATCCCTCTATTTACATATTTATCATCCCTCTATTTACATATTTATCATCCCTCTATTTACATATTTATTCAATATCTATCATTTATTTTATTTTTACACTTTTTTTTTAAATCTTAAATCTTTTATACATCTCATCCGAAGAAACTGCGAAAGACGGGCGTGAAGGATGAATTACCACGCCCACTTCACCCATGAGACTCCGCCTACCTGCTCCTCTAG
>NC_051404.1:37011970-37012186 GCF_015228065.2 Penaeus monodon
ACTCAAAATGTATTACAAATGTTATATTACCGGTGTTTTAAGATAATTTTTTTTTTCGTATACATTAATCTTCAAAAAACCTTATTTGTTATTATCGTCAATTAAGATGCTAATGATAAATATTGTTTTTCTCTGTCTTTGCCATTAACTATATTTCTAACTTCATCACTTTATGCATTCTCCATCATCCTTTTAATGTCTTCTCTTCCTTTTTAC
>NC_051404.1:37012218-37012620 GCF_015228065.2 Penaeus monodon
CATCATCAGGACACGTTTCGGATTTTTAAAGCTACAATTTATGTGCCTTTAATCTAAAGATAATATATATCTTTTTATTAGAACGATAATTATTACTGATATAATGTTAAAATAATCGACCTTGTCAGCATATGATATGATATCAGTATTCTTATGTTCATTTTCATACAGTATGAAATTTAATGAGAAAATATTAATGTCAAAATGGTCTATGATTTCCTCAAGTGCTTCTTGTATCATAAAACCACCTCTTTCACCACTAATTCTAAAGAAGTTTCTCTGATTTGACGAAGATTCTTGAGTTATTCTTTCACTACAATTCTTTTCCGAAAGCGAGCGAAAGAGAGAGAAAGATATTGAGTGAATGTTGGCTGACGTATGAAATAGGGAGTGGTGTTCAAT
>NC_051404.1:37012953-37014022 GCF_015228065.2 Penaeus monodon
GACCACCGAAACTTTCATCAACATTTGCACGCTTTTGTTAACCAGATAAAGTCAAAAGTCAAATCCATGAAGTCTTTCTCTCACAGTAATAATTTGCTTGATGTGAGATTCATCCTGATATCCAATCAACTCTTTTTCTTATTAAGTAACGTCAGGCAGAACAGCCGTTGCATGATGTTGTCATTAAATGGTGACAACTTCTCCTTTCTCTGGATTCAAAACAAACAGCAGGTGGGTTGTTCATAAATCATTAAAATTTCTCATTTGTTTTTGTTTATGCTCAGAGATGCAGCTGTTCAGTCTTTTGCAAAATATGAGATTGATAAATTGTGTTCCCTTTGGTTACCTGGTCTTCAATAGTAATTCCTTGCCTAGTATATCACTGATAGAATATCAAGATACGACTAATTTGATATTTAGAAATGGAAATACATTTACAGAGGATTCCATGTTAAACACTGTTAAACTTTTTTTTTTATGCAGAGTATATCATTTTCATAATTAAGTAACTTTAATGGCCGTGGTTGATTTTGACGCAACTCTTACTTGACAGCTGTTAAAATAGGTGACGCCCTTCATCAACTTCATATTTCACCAGCGATTTCTTACTCAAGAAGCTCATACTTCACGCCACTCTAGTACCTTTACTTCTCTCGGGGTCTTAAATCCTTTCTTGGACCTCGCACTAATAATCCCTGCAACCTTTTTTGGGTTTGGCTTGAGGAATGTGTTACCGTTACGAAATTTTTCTTTTAAGTGGCTGACATAGTTGACGCTACGGTGAAAGTCTCGGCGGTGACCTATGACCCTAGTGTCTCCTTACTTCAAGGTACTCAGCAATGTAAATGTGTGTGTTTAAGTCGCAGAGCCGTATCTACAAATGTTAAACATGGGAGCACAAACACAGACACAAAAGCAAACGTAATTTAGAAGTCATGTTTTATTCAGAATACTTCAGACTTCCCCTCTTTACCTCCACCTCCCCCCTTCTGGTATATAATGAAAACCCTGAATGCCACGAGAAAACTCATTGGTTTTAGAATTAAATCGACATTTCGTCCATGGATAA
>NC_051404.1:37014154-37014722 GCF_015228065.2 Penaeus monodon
CAGAAGTACAGGAACCACGAGGAAGGCAAAGAAAAAAATATTCCAGATGGGCGTGCATGTTGCAACCAAGAAGAAACACACAGGTTCTGGTATCTGAAGGGATCTGACGTCACGCAATGTTGCAGCCAAATATTTGTGATAATCGGGGCCACCAACCGACTTAACAGTGACAGTCAGTGCCTTATCATCCCCATTATAAACGTTCATCCATAATCGCGTCTGTGTTTGAATCTTCCCAACATAGCGCTCTCGAGTCACAAATACAACCATTAAACTCCTTTGATTTACAAGATCCTGGAGTTTCTCTGCATCTCATCATAACTTATACGCGTTTATCGGCCGTGTGATCTCCTCCTGCCTTCTCGGTTTATCTCAGCATCGTGACACGGGAGATGAAGATAAGGCGAGATAACAAATGAAACCAGAAAGCCTAGATTGTTATCAGGTCAGACGTTGCTTGATGATTCAATAGATTTTTGATTCCGTTTTTGGCGTTCTGTTATCTTCATCTTTACGTTTGAGAGAACTTACGTTAACTTGTTTGCAAACGTTTATGAGCGTACTGTTT
>NC_051404.1:37016521-37016909 GCF_015228065.2 Penaeus monodon
TGCACCAGAGCAACGAGCTTCCTCCCATTCCTCCCCAGCCTTAAACCCGACCAAGCGAGTACCAAAGACGAATCTCATTACGGCCGGATAAACGAAGGGGCCATAGACACCCGAAGGAGTTAGGCAGCGAGAGGCAACTCCCAGCGCCACTAAAGTCCCTAATGCACGTCATAATTAACACCAGAATTATACATCCCTAATTAGCGTTAACGCGTTAGGGTCGTAAATCACTCAGACGGTTATGAAGGACGCGATGGTGTGTCTCGTGAGAAAGTCTGTTTTTCTTGGGCTTCCTTCCTTTCGTCTTCTTTTCTTTTTCTTCTTTCTATCCTTCTTGTTTTTTTCTTTTTTGTACTTCCTCATTCTCTTCTTTTCCCTTTTCTTTCTT
>NC_051404.1:37017263-37017401 GCF_015228065.2 Penaeus monodon
GAAGCCACTACATTGAGGTCGCCCGTGTAGCAAACCACCTGTTTATGCGTTGCTGTTTACCCGATGATGATTTCCCAGTGGACAAACTAGGCTGTAATGCACCCACGACACGCACACCTTAGTTGAGGGGACCGCATG
>NC_051404.1:37017466-37017667 GCF_015228065.2 Penaeus monodon
CTATCATTTCTCTTAAATCTTTTCTAGAACTGCTCTGTACCTTTCAGCGGGGTCGGTGGGGGGAGGGGGACGAACCACACGACAGCACTGATTCTGATTATCTTTTTTCTGGATTAAAAAACACAGATGGGATTATTTTTTTTTATTGTATTTCTCATTTTTACGCATAGATTATTTCTGTGCTATAAAGAAGATAGAATC
>NC_051404.1:37018396-37018950 GCF_015228065.2 Penaeus monodon
CAAACTTGTCCGCCGCCAAACAACAAGAGAGAATCGAAGCCTATCCCAACACGCTAGAGAGAATCGTAGTCTATTCCAACACGCTAGAAATGAGTTTGTTTATGCTAATCCCTTAAATAATACATCAAAACCCCTGTCACTCTCCGGCGGTGCTGGTGAAGGCAGAGGTTGTGTCCGCTGTCACTCTCCGCTGCTTTACAACTGCTTGTTTTGACGCGACCAAGATGAATTCGACTCATGAGTGATCGCGGCAGAGGATTGAAACCCTTCCTCGGCGCCTTTTTTTTTTTTTTACGTCCGTATAGGTCTGACCTCGTGCCCATATACACGGGTTAGGTGGGGTGTTAAAGGTGTGGGTATGTGTGTTTACTTCTACGAGGGAGAGTGATCTACAGATGTACAGTACAATGGATGTGTCGGTTCTAATGTGAAAACAGTGTACTATCTAGGCTCGCGAATGTTAACGCATATATGGAGGTCATACACATTCTGAAGCATGCATATTTATGCATGAAGATATCATGAAATTACATTTACACACATAAACATAGTCT
>NC_051404.1:37021995-37022109 GCF_015228065.2 Penaeus monodon
CCTCTGAAACGGTCATCGTTCCATTCGAATGCATAAAATACCTAAAACCGCCCACGTAAAAAAAACACGTAATAAAAACAGCGACGGAATGACCCGCCCACCCCCGTCTTACGG
>NC_051404.1:37022173-37022238 GCF_015228065.2 Penaeus monodon
TACAGCGAACCGCCCATTTCAATAAGGTTCATTATGGTGTTTACGATCCTCATGGGGGGTGCGTC
>NC_051404.1:37022771-37022923 GCF_015228065.2 Penaeus monodon
GTCATATGAAGACACGCCATGTCGTCTGCATGAATATATTTTTGAGTGTTCTAAGGCGTATGAATGAGAATGAATGGTTTCTCAGCACGTTTCGGTGAAATCTTTGTCAAAGGAATGTCTTGCGCTGTGACGTTATTCAATATTCATTCATA
>NC_051404.1:37023322-37023394 GCF_015228065.2 Penaeus monodon
AACATTCTAGAATAACAACAAATGGAACATCTGTTAATCACTATCAATCTGTCGCTATTTCAACTACCGTAA
>NC_051404.1:37023422-37023751 GCF_015228065.2 Penaeus monodon
TTCAGCATCAACTCGTATTGAAACATCTCCCATAATGACTACCTCGGCTCAAGCTCCGACAATGATTATAATGATCAGACCGTTTTTAACACGTAGGGACGCATCCATATTCGACATAATTCCACGTCTAAACAAACAACTATATAATCTAACCGGCGATAACACTTTGGAGTACGAAGATTTACCGCCTGGAAGTCATCTCGTCGACACATATTTGGGGAGATGATTAATGCGTTGGTCTAACAAGCAAAATCGAAGATCATAACCCACCTCGTCGGGATCACCTCCTGAGAACACGGCTGTCGGTTCAACGCAGCACGCTAACGGGC
>NC_051404.1:37023873-37024061 GCF_015228065.2 Penaeus monodon
GGGGAGTTTGGTGTAAAATGTTAACTGTGGGATTCGTTCACTTGATGTCTATGGTGTTTTGTTTTTTGTTGACAGAGGATTGGAATAAAGATTATAAACATGATGGGAAACGGTAGAAATATAGCAAACATGGAAAATAAAAGTAAGGTCTTATGAGGATAATAGTTTAACAAAAGAAGCAAATATGA
>NC_051404.1:37025168-37025338 GCF_015228065.2 Penaeus monodon
CTCATCACACACACACTTACACAACATAACACTCAGACGCCATCTACTGTCTCGTATGTACGTACATGGGTTCCGATCTCTCATTCGCTGGTGGCAGCCTACCCTCTGGCAGGTAACAGACACACTAAACGCTATCCAGGTGATTTAAAAAGGTCATGAGAGGATCTTGA
>NC_051404.1:37025691-37025858 GCF_015228065.2 Penaeus monodon
CTTTTTCGTTCGCCCATGCATTGCTTACGTTCTATGACCGAATTATATTCCACATGACCGTGAACGATATCTTTTCAGTTTGATATTCCATGTGACTGCGAAGTCGAAGGCAATTCATTCTGGTGTAAAATTAACAACATAAAGTTTAAATAATGCAACACACACAT
>NC_051404.1:37026634-37027569 GCF_015228065.2 Penaeus monodon
TGTTACTTGACATTATTTTGTTGTTGATGCTCCTGTCTAACAAAATAAATTAACTCTTTGGGAAGTATTATTATTATCATTTTTTAAAAATAAATGATTGCAAGGACATAAGTCACCAACGTTGTTTACTCATCAGGCACTTTCTAACGAGGCCGTTCGCTGCAGGCAGAGGTGTTTAGGCTGGTAGTGAGGCAGGTGGTGTGTGTGAGGTGTTTTTTTGGTGAGTTAGAGAGATCTACAGACGGGTTGGGGTTTTAACTACGTGGTGTAGATAGCAGCAGCATAATGCAACAAGTTGAACAATTCCTGGGATGTGGTAAGGTGATGTCCCCCTCCAGTGCCCTCTCTCCTTTTTCCTGGCCCTCTCCTTCCTCTGATTCCACGTCAGATTCCATCCTCGTGAGCACACTGTCATCCGTCATATCTACCATATCGAGAGTATCATCATCCAGGTCAATGCAGTTCAATAAAGCATCAAAATCATTGTCTCTCACTCCATTCTGCTGTGCAACGTTAAAATGCGGAAAAACAAACAAACAATGGACTTCACTACATCGGCAGTAAAAATATCCCAGGCTATTCGACTTTTTCACCAGTCAAAAATTTGGTAATTTTAATAGGACCAAAATAAATCACACCTGAAAGCTAGGTAATAGAGATGATAAAGGGTGAAAAAACGAAAAGGCAAATGCTTGTGCTAGAAGGTAAAAGAGGTGTTAGACCCCAAGGTTGCTGTTGTAACGTAACTCTTGGGCAAAAGACTGGCGCTCCTCCACATGTTTGAGCGACCAATCAGAATTGAGATTTCCTCACATGAAACTCCGCCCACCGCCTGTCACGCTCGCGCGGCTTGAGGAAATGCCAGATTTTTCTGTTTTTTGGGGTTATGAGACAAAACCCCTTTACCTTCTAGGGTTAGGGAAGATTTGGGAGTA
>NC_051404.1:37029886-37030367 GCF_015228065.2 Penaeus monodon
AATACTAGTCACTTTTTTTTTACCCTGACCCGGACTAAAAAGTTCAGAAGACCCAGCATCACAGTGACCTGCAGTGACCTCCACGCTGTTCAGAGAGTCACTGAATATCAAATACCGTGAACACCATATTTTTAATTATACCCTTACGCTGCCCGTCCCGAGAGACCAATTTCGCTCGGCTCGCTCGCCGCTGTTACGTCTTGCAAGGCTGGTTTTGCCTGCAGAATCACACCTGCAATTTATTCTGGTGCTGAGGTGTGGCGACGCGGCCCATGTGCAAAAGGCGTGGTAACTTCAGCCAATCCACGCCAAAGGACGTGTCGTTCTTCACTGGCCAACATCCACGTTCATTTATCATTGTGTGATTCAGTCTGGTCTTGTGTCTTCGTCTCAATATATATTTCTGACACGGCTTGCCACAGCAAAGGCTCTGAGACCCGCATTTTTGTCACCTCGGTTGATACATCCCCCTCCCGTCGCA
>NC_051404.1:37031340-37032710 GCF_015228065.2 Penaeus monodon
GTGATAAATTTCGCCCTACTTGGCTTATAGCATTATCAGTACTGTCGAGGATACTCTTAAAATACATTACAAACTATTTTCCATTCTGAAAGTAATGTTTTTCGAAACACTTAGATTCCACACATTTAGAACGATTCTGGTTCACAATTTACTCAACCCTTTTTGCCTGTCTCTATAATCTTCTCACATTATTTTCATTCATTACACAACCTCTGTACCTACACAGCTTTTTTTAGAAGACCACCTCTCGCTAATGATAAACCATCGTGGAAATAGCGATCAGTAATTCATTATCATCTCATGATTCTCATCCATAATGAACGAGGATTACAACATCATGCATTGGCATCTTACCCCACATATAACGTACCCCATTGCCATTAAGACTACTATGTATTCCGTACTATTATGCTTTTGGTGACCCTTGGCCCCGAACTTACTACGAAATCCGAGGTAATCCTAATGAGGATAACGTTTTCGGATAAGAACCTGCCCTTACGAGTCCATGTTGTGCTTTTATCCTTGTCCTCCTCCGTTACATTGTGATGCAAAGGGATGTATATAGAGTCGGTAGGATATGAAGAGGTATTTGCAGGATAAAGAACAGGATATGGGATTCCAGTGGATCTCTGGGACGCGCTCCTTAGCAAGCACAAAAGGAGGATCTATTTCCGTGAAGGGTGCGTTTTGGGAAGGTCGGAAAATACCTATATACAAAATAGGTTTACTGACAACGATAACAGTTAATCTGGTAAATTCACTTTAAAATATAATTTGAAAAGTAATTGAATTCGTAATCTGCCTTTGAAATTTAGATCTATCATACATAGAGAGAGAGAGAGAAAAATCTTCGTCGTATTTCTTTGGTGAAGTCAGAAAATTGGAGGCTGCAGGATCGACATGTAAATAAAGTGAGCTATATTAAGCCTTACATTAATTGAAGATAGAACAGATGGCGTGGCAAAATAGTGGTTCAGATTCTATTTTGCGAGGATACAGAAGGTGCGCGTCCACATTCATATGTATAAATTTCAAAGCAACGTTGAAGTTATGACACAAACAGCTGCATATTTTCCGAGTCAACACTCACTTCTGATCCCTTATCCCGTCCTATGCCATCGCCTCTTGTGCCAGGTTTGGTCAAAATTGGACAAATGACACACAGCTGTCAGACTCTCAGACTTGGTATTATCCAAATGATAGTCTCTGGAATGTTTATGCCTCCAGTGGCTGTGAATATCCGTGTTATTTTCCAATTTCGTTTTGCCGAAAAGGCTTAGGAGATGTTCCTTTTGTGTTTTCAAGGAGAGTTGGAAATTTAACAAGTAAAGGTATTTTTCCCATTAGATATAAAAAAAAGGTTGCAGATG
>NC_051404.1:37033813-37033893 GCF_015228065.2 Penaeus monodon
TTGCATCCATCCGAGTTTCCTAGAGCTCGGTGGTTATTATACTTTGCCCTAGGAACAAATCCACAGGCTAGAGGGTCCAA
>NC_051404.1:37034379-37034649 GCF_015228065.2 Penaeus monodon
AGAATCATCATCATCATCACAACCTACCGACACGCTAACATTTTTTATTCGTTGGGATATCCATAACTCCTTTCTATGTCTAAGTAAATGATTGGGCGAAGGTGAACACAGGGCCGCGTGCGTGCTTGTCTGCCTGCTTGCTTGTCCTCTATCTTGTTTGTTGTTTGGACTGGCGTTGATTGAGGGTTATGTATTTTATTGTGACTTGTGTTGGCATAGCATAATGACATCTCTATGGACTTTTATTAATCTAGCTATTCTTTACAATAT
>NC_051404.1:37035871-37035949 GCF_015228065.2 Penaeus monodon
TCTTATCATTTTTGTTGCTACTTTTATGGATAACATATTACCCTTACTACTTCTGTTTCCATTATTCTTATCGTTACT
>NC_051404.1:37036005-37036385 GCF_015228065.2 Penaeus monodon
ACACTCTTGCCAATAAGTATTGCGTACACCTTGTTGCACACATGTGTTATGTTTATTTCATATATGCGGTTCGCGGAATGTCCGTTAGTATGTTCTTATTCATGTGTGTTTGTTTATGTCCGAACATATCACCTCATCCGTCGATGTATTTACCTGATCACATGCGCCAAATGTTGCATATATTCAACATGTCAATCCGGCCGCTTGCATATTAATGTCCCGGCGCCACGTGGAGTGTCGGCAGCGGAGAACCTTCAAGTCGCCTATAATCTGTCTCGAGGAAGGGGACTTGCGGTTGGTGCTGTCCGGTATCGACGAACAAGGGCGGAACAAGGGAGCCGATGATGTTTGTCGGGACTTGTCATCGCTCAGGGTGACGT
>NC_051404.1:37038606-37039110 GCF_015228065.2 Penaeus monodon
CTTCTATATTGATTTGTTATTTATTAATTTAAACAATAAACAAAACAGAATTAGTTGTTTCTCTGGTGGATTTTCATTCATAAGCTTTCACATTACTGTTCTTGTGTCCTTCAAGTTCCCCTCAAGATGAATTTTCCTTTCTCAAAATCCTCCTTACTTCTAGGAGATGACCTCTGACCTTCTGAGGAAAAAAAAAATATATATGAACAATCATCTAATCGGCTACACTTCTTTTGCAGAGCCATCGTCCCGCGTGGAGTGTGAGGCGAGGCAGGACCCCAGCTTCTTATCAAAGACAACCTGGAAACCACTTTATCAACATCCAGAGCAGGTCTTAAACTTTGCCTCCTTATCTCTTCGCCGACATCCCTCTGTCCACCTTCGGAGAATGCTTTGCTTTCCTTCTCCAGCACCATCTTCCTATTTTTTTTCCCCCTTCTCTTTTCGATTATTTTCTCTGTCTGTTTTCTCTGCGTCTCTCCTTCTCTCATGGTCTCTTAAGAA
>NC_051404.1:37039727-37040138 GCF_015228065.2 Penaeus monodon
GAACACCAGCCTCATCTTCACCAACTCTGGATCAATCTCGCTCTCCATTTTCGCGACACTCAACTCGGCAACACCAGCCTCCTCTTCCCCAACTCGGGCTCAATTTCCGCGATAGTCAACACGGCAACATCAGCCTCATCCCCGCCGCTAACTATTTACTACCATCTGTTGACACTCACGAGCTTCTCCCTAGGCACGGCAGCAGATAATAGCTTTTTCCATTAGTCGTTGTTCGGAGTCTAGTCATTCTCGACATACCACCGAGCGCGAAGGAAATATGTGAATGCGTCATCAGGTCCTACGGATCGTAAAATTCTATTATTGTGTGCCATAATACTGCCGGCATAAATATGGACGACGGGGGATGGCGCTGTCATATTTTCATTCTCCTTATCTCGTTGTTTTTCGCCC
>NC_051404.1:37040813-37041085 GCF_015228065.2 Penaeus monodon
TTTTTAAGAATTCTAATATTTTCTAATCACTCTGGTATCTTATCTCCCTCCCATCCTCCTGTTAACTCGCTATCTCCGTCACCATCGCACAGCCCGGGGCCTCCTCTCCTTCCCAGGTCTGGCGGAGACCACACCGTTCTTGCCCGCATCGTAGCTCCAGACTACAGCCATATGCGTTGTGGCCGGAGAGTAATTAGTATTCTTATGATTATTGGCGGTTGGGGCGACGTGGGAGATCGATTTCTTTGGGTTGTAAATGAAATACAGAAACA
>NC_051404.1:37041150-37041276 GCF_015228065.2 Penaeus monodon
CTTGCGTAGAAGTTGTTCGGGATTCGTAGGTATTATTCAGCTGTGATAGTGATTCTTAATATATCCATTTGACTCTCAGGGAAGGAATTGCAAATCTAATAAGATTTTTTTTTCAAATCACCATCT
>NC_051404.1:37041316-37041792 GCF_015228065.2 Penaeus monodon
GGGAGAAATGTTTGATATGGAGAGGAACTAGGAAAGGGGACACAATGTACAGCATGGTTTATATAATAATAAAGAAATAACTTTCCCATAGATTTTCTGGCATAACAACTCAAAAGTTTTCCGTTCGAATGAAAAACAAGGATTTCAATTTTCCGTTATATGGCCACGGTTTCTTAAATACATATTTTAACATTTTACTATAAAAGCATATAGTGATGCAAATAATCATTAGGTCGTGAATCAAAATACAGAGGAATTTAAGCAGCCATCTACAATAAAGTTGTATAGGGGGGGGGGGGGGCAGGGGATATGTGACCTGGGACATTAAGAAAGCTTATAATATTCATAATAACAAGAAATAATGCTGTCGTTATATTGGTTTGGTTGATATTGGCAAATATTCGTAAATTAGATTTGCTCGGTTGAAAATTATGTATAGATTTATTTCTTTGATATTCTCTTCTTCGTAGAAAATG
>NC_051404.1:37042353-37042702 GCF_015228065.2 Penaeus monodon
ACCTAGCGGTCGAAAGACCATCCTTTCGGCCTGAGATATTTAGGATTTGGATTCCGACTTTTTAGGATTTCACGACGACCACTGAACAGCGACCATTTAGGATTTGAATTGCGACCCTTTAGGATTTGGACAGCGACCTTGTAGGATTTCGACCACAATCCTTTAGGATTTGGACGCCGACCCGAGTCTTGCGAGCATAACAAAGGACCTCCGTAAGCGATGCAGCGGGGATGCCTTTGACGACGGGAGTGACGTATTGCTCGTCATTTACGGACGCTCGGTGTTTCCATAACACGGCCCGCGACGTGGCTTGGGTGGAGATGCCCTCGTGGGGGTGGGGGTGGGGGTG
>NC_051404.1:37043064-37043258 GCF_015228065.2 Penaeus monodon
ATCTGTCTGTGATGGAAGACCTTCGTTTATCAAGGAATGTGTGGATTATATGAAGTTCTTATCAGTAATGGAAACCTTCAAACATGGCGTCTTTAATGAGTCTCTCCCCTGCAGCGTTTGTTTACATAACGTTTGCTTATCGCATGATAGGTTTATTGGCCCGTCTATAATGTTCGGTCTCGATGCAAAGGACC
>NC_051404.1:37043302-37043380 GCF_015228065.2 Penaeus monodon
ACTTTGGCGAAGGAGGCAAATCAGCTGGAAAAAATTGAGGTACAAGAGTTTATCAACGGTTTCATTTTAACATTTTCT
>NC_051404.1:37043659-37043811 GCF_015228065.2 Penaeus monodon
AGTACAAACTGTGATCAGATACAACATAAATGTGAGTTTGAGGAAGTATGTGCGCAAACCAACATGAACTAGTGTGACAAGTGAAATCAGCTGTTTTTGAAGGCTTGTTTCCCGGACCTTTCCCTCATCATTTATTCATGTGTATTTATATT
>NC_051404.1:37045308-37045542 GCF_015228065.2 Penaeus monodon
TATTAGACCGAAGCCCATAAAAGGAAATCCTTCGTCGTGTCAGATTAATTATCCTTAAGTGGATTTGGACTCGATCCTTAATTGTATTCAGGAGTCGAGACGAGTGCGGGATGCCTTATGGTCGTCGATTCCCTTTGTTTGAAAATGGAGTATTTATTGGCCCTCGATTCGTTCTTTCAATACTTTAAATTCATACACGCACGCGCGCAGGAAAATGAAGTGGTGTGTTCGAAA
>NC_051404.1:37045597-37046089 GCF_015228065.2 Penaeus monodon
AGGGCGATAAAGTCTGTTTGTTTGATGGGGATTATTTATTAACCCTCTTTAGGATATTCAAGATCACATTTTTTTTTTAGTTATTATGCGGTCAAGTGTGCTGCTATAATACGTACATTGTCTACATTACTGTAGTTGTTTTACTTATTTTACTGTTTTTTTTTTAATCGTTGTAGTCACGATGGTCCTTTGGGATATTTGAGATCACTTACACAAACGAAAATTGTTGAATTTGAATCTAGATGAGAAATTATGTGTCATAGGTGACTTCTGCACAATCATTATTTATATTTCAGTTATTTTTCTCTTTATTTTCCGGTTTATCGTTTGTGTATCTACATGTCTGTTTCTTTGTCTGTCTTGTCTTACCATCTGCCTCCCTCTATTTCTGTAACACTCCTGTATACTTGTCTGTCAATTTATATCTCTGTAAATTACATTTGCGAAGCAGCTAGAGGAAGTTTTGAGATCGCTCAATAGATGTCGTACCAT
>NC_051404.1:37046815-37046934 GCF_015228065.2 Penaeus monodon
AACTCACTCCCTCTCCGCCAACGGGCCGTTTAAGCCAGAGACAGCGAATGTAATTTGCTGGACTCCGGTGAGTCCAAACGACCTCTTGCATGGGGCGTTGTCGGGAAGCACTTGGCACC
>NC_051404.1:37047047-37047546 GCF_015228065.2 Penaeus monodon
ACGGCGGTGAGGGAAAGCCAGCTAATCAGGATTTGCGTGGCTGTCGTCGGGGGCTCTTATATGGGGTTAACTTAGGTCGGGACGCGGGCGGAGGCGAGCGCACGGCCACACAGGGCGCTCCGGGCCGTCGGATGGCGGGATATAGGGGGATGGGGGATGGGGGGTCGGGAAATGGGTGGGGTGGGGGAAATGGAGGTGGGGAAATAGGGGGGGAATGGGGGGTGCGGGAAATGGGGTGGGGGTGGGGGAAATGGATGGGGGAAATGGGGGGATGGGGGTGGGGGAAATGGGGTGGGGGAAATGGGGTGGGGGAAATGGGGGTGATGGAAATGGGTGGGGGAAATGGGGGGTGGGAGGTAAGGACGGGGGTGAGAATGGGTTAGACGTAATGGGGTGGGAAAAACGAGGAATGTGGGAGATGTATATGGGGGAAAATAGAGATAGATGGGGTGTGTGAATGATAGGAGAGTAGGTGGGTAATGGGTTGGGGTTAATAGAG
>NC_051404.1:37047921-37048103 GCF_015228065.2 Penaeus monodon
GTGGTTCGGGGTCATCAATCAGGTCATGTAAGGATTCATTGATTAAAGCGGCCAACTAGCCAATAGCCAAGGCGTATCGTTGTGGCTGGGTGGCTAGAAAGTGATTTAGATTAAGGTGTAGACATCGTGAGACTATATATTTCTTTTCCTGATAGGCGCGGAATTATCTCTTTGCTAAAGGC
>NC_051404.1:37049873-37050036 GCF_015228065.2 Penaeus monodon
ACCCCTAAGGCCCGTGTAATATCATGCAAGATTAATGACATCAAATAAGATTAATTATATCATTATAAGATAAATGATATCGAGAAAGATTAATGATACACGCTGAAGGAAAATACTCGATAGAATACTTATGCTCACACATACGCATGCAAGCATGCACATG
>NC_051404.1:37051086-37051819 GCF_015228065.2 Penaeus monodon
ATCATTACAATTAACTTCAAAATCCTCATTTATATAATTCCTTAAATTAACACCAACTAAATCGTTCTTTTAACCAGTATTTCCTTATTTCCCTACAGAAACGGCCCATATGCTAGATCCAGACTTCCTTTCAAATACCGGCTTCAAACTGAACTTCAGAATTCGACTTCTTATTAAGCTTCAATCTTTACTTCATAATTGAATCCAATTTAGCCTGAGATTCAACCTGACTTCGCACACTCAGCTTCGGGTCTCATTGCAAACGGCCTGGTTTTGCAAGATGTCTAACGGCTTTTTGCGTCCCTTATCTTTCTTATCAGGCTAATGAGTTTTAAAACGTTTCGCATCAGCAGTATCGCTATCTAATTATCCTTAATGAAGTGGATCATCTTTCGGGAGAATTAAATCCTGTTTGGCCTTTATACAACCCCCTATCCACTCCCCCCCCCCTCCACGCGCTTTCTACTTTACCCCTTTGAAAAACGTCTTCTATTGCCTTAAGGTCTGGTGATATATTGGCTGGAATAATAATGATTATTAAGCTTCATAAGTTCAGAATTCGAAAATAAGAATAATGACGAATTACGACACGATACTTCATGAAAATGATATTGGCAACTGCTATCATGATTATGATGATAATGCAGGTAATTACACTAACTTTAGTAATAGCAATGGCAATGATGATTTTTGATTGACAATTGTAGTAATGCTAAAGATAACGTAGTTAAGG
>NC_051404.1:37052146-37052286 GCF_015228065.2 Penaeus monodon
GTATGTCTCCAGATGTTTACACTAAAACCCATTTTAACAATATCAGCATATTTGTAAGAGCATAAGTCCTCTCCAAAATAGTGCTAATGATTGTTGACCTTTCATTAATGACTGAAATAAAGTGATGATTCCATCCCCTG
>NC_051404.1:37052328-37053465 GCF_015228065.2 Penaeus monodon
AAACTAAAAACCTAAACGCATTTATTTTCTTTTACTATATTAGCATTATAATTTTTTATTTACCGTATTGCAAAAAGCTATTAAAACTGACCTGCTTGACTATCGCGGTAAACCAGAAATCATTGCAGGCATAAATTTCCTATGAAATTATTGCAAGTTAAATATTCCTATTGCACACGCAAGGGTGATAATCGTGTCTCCTCTCAGCAGCTGAATATATGTTGCAAATAGTTTAGGTGTGTATTATGTTACAAAAACATATATATCTCTAAAAATAAATCTCACACATGAAAAAACACGGCTTATGAGGTGGTATGCGGTATTAAAATCTCATTCAAGGACCTTTTACTTCGCATCTCCTCCTCTCTGTTACGGTACAAAATACACACCTTTTTTCCTCTCTCCCCGTCAATGATAATTTTGTTATTAAGAGTATCCCGTTGCCATGATTGCGAGGCTGACAGGCAACAGCATCTGGCACAAGAAAAGTCGCCACCAGGTACGGCAACAGGTCACATTATTATACCAGGTAATGAGACCGGTAAGTTACCTGGGAGACGTACGTATGCTAATATTGCGGTTTAATCAAGAAAGTAAACAAGGACCCCCACTTCACACACACACACCCTTTACCTTGTCCCTCCCCCCTCCTCCCTATTCCCACCACTCCTCCTTCCCCCTCTCCACTCCCCCTCCTCTCTCCTCCCGCCCCTTCCTACTATATCCTTCTCCCTCCCCTTTCCCCTGTCTCCCCCTTCCCCCTCCTTCTCTCCCCTTCCCCTTTTCCCCTCCCCCTCCTCTTCTTCCTTCTCCTTCCCCCCCCCTCTCTCCTCTTCTCCCTTCTACTGCCCTTTCCCTGTCTTTTCTCCCTCTCTTCCCCCTCTCTCCCAACCCTTCTTCCTCCCTCCTTCCCCCTCCTTCTCTCCCTCTCTCCCCTTCCCCCTCCTCGCTCCTCTTTCTCCTTCCCCCTCCCTCCCTCCCCTTCCCTCCGGCCATATTCCTCACACAAGCATCAGCAATTGTCGTGAAATATAAAGTCGTGTTCACTCAGTACGTATTGTGCTGTGGCTCCCGGTGGCCTGGGGTAGCTTCAGGGGGTGTAAATAGATGGTGAAGTATTTCTCGCTTCGCATAAGT
>NC_051404.1:37053874-37054313 GCF_015228065.2 Penaeus monodon
GATTACACTGAAATACAGACGCCAACAGTGTGCTACAATCAACAGCTTCCCCGAAATGACGGCCTCTTTCGTAAATGAAGGAGCTGGATCGCCTGCCGACAGCTTCTTCCCACGCACGACCCCCCCATGATGGCCTCTCTCGTCGTATGCTGTCTCCTGGGTCGTTTTCTCGGCACCTACATGCATGTGTCTACGACCTCATTTAATATCCTGTACTTCCCGGGATTTGATAAACTTTTCCTCGGGGATTTAGTAGTACTTGTTGTCGCCGTTTGTCATCTTGCTCTTCGTGTAAGACCATTTCGAGAGACGGTGATGACAGAAGCACTGTCTTCGGCTCATATTACCTTCGTTAACAACGGTCTCCCTCTTCGCCTCTTCGTTTCTCGTCTGATTTTCTTATTCCTCAGATATTCTTTCTATTTTTTCCTCTCCTATA
>NC_051404.1:37054453-37054666 GCF_015228065.2 Penaeus monodon
CCTCTTCTGCTGGCAACCGCGCAAATGCAAGAATGCAACTCGGGACCTACACCCTTTGCAAGCCATATATGTGTCGAGCGCCGGAATAGAACAGACGGTCCACTTCTACGACAACAGAGAATTATCTGTTTCTCCGCAGGATCGAGACGGGGCGGTGGACCTTATGCGGCGGATGCGAGCAATGGGTCGGGGATGCTGTCCTGTCTACGAGAT
>NC_051404.1:37054827-37055086 GCF_015228065.2 Penaeus monodon
GCGAAGGGAAAAGGGTGTAAGTTGTAGGGGAGTGAGGGAGGGAGGGGGGAGTGCATGAGGGAGGTGGCGTCGGTTTCGCTTTATCAAGATGAGGTGGCTCGTAGCTGAGTGGAGTTTCAACCACTGTATTACGGCGAGCATCATAAACCGAGACCTATATTAGCTTGAAGTCTCCCTCTCTCACTTTATCGATTTCAGTACCAACTAATCTTTGCTAACTACAAATATCTTCTAAGATTCTTATTTTTCTCACACAGAT
>NC_051404.1:37056064-37056270 GCF_015228065.2 Penaeus monodon
CGGGATATTCTACGAGTATTAAAAGAATATGTGAAAATCTAAAAAAAATAAGATCAAAACATATAAATAAAAAAAGAAAATTACAAGAACAAAATCCACCTCACTTAGCTCTGACAAACCCAAGCACATGGACATTACCACCTCAACCCCAGCTCGGGCCTCTCACAGTCTTTGCGTGTCTCATTATGTGATGTGTAAGACTGTAT
>NC_051404.1:37056438-37057536 GCF_015228065.2 Penaeus monodon
AAAGAAAAAAAAGGGGGAAAAAAGGTGGTGAAAGTTCATGATGCCAGAATAACAAGAATATCAACTTGAAAACCAAAGCAAAAACGTTTATTGATGCAAAACCGCACAGCCTCTGTCTTTGCCATCCTTCAGACACTTGCAAACCCTTATCTCAGCCTCGCCTAAGGGTATAAAAGCCACAACGCTCAAGAGACCAGGTAATTATGAACTTTATTGACTCGACCAGTCAATAGCGTATACTTGCTGCTGCTACTAACTCGCTGACTTTGGTGATTTCTCTCTTCTTTTTTTCTCTCTTAGAATTTATTATGGTACTTTTTTCTCTCTCTCTCCCTTGCTTTTTTTACACTTTTATCGCCTTTATTTCAGAGTAAATGATCAGTTACGGAACCCGGGGAAAATGAGACCGGTGATCAACTACACAACCTGGGGATAAATAATGTTTCGAAAAGTCGTTCCAACGGGATGGCTATAGTTTTGGGAAATAAAAGACGATATTATTATAACAGGTTTCTTGGGCCCAGGAATAACAGCCAGTTAGCAACCTGCCCTTTGATTGCCGTCCCATCAAATTATCCCCTTGATTAAAATGGCTACGATCCTCAAAAGTGCAGTCAACCATTAACCACTATTGTCGGGTTTTGCAGTCGTTAAGCCGCGAGGTTTGTTTATAGCGTGTAGGCTGTCAAACCCTATCGATCCGTTTCTTTCTTCATTCCCTGATTGAGAGTGTGTAAGTTCGCCAAAATGTTCACTCTCCATTTATTTGCACTCGAAATCTGCATATTCTAAAAACATCTAACGAGTGTTAACGGAAATTCAGTCGGCTAGGCAATTATATGCAACTTATTCGTCTATCAGATCATTTTACATTCGTGTCATACGTCACACTTTTTCAGTTTGCTCGTGAAGTTTAAACGGATAAATTACCACCATTTGCGTCGACACTTAATAGCTAATTATCTAACTCTTAATTAAAGTCGTTGATTTACGTGAAATTTTGTAATTAATAATGAACAACGAAGACGGTGTCAGGTCCTCTGGATAGAAAACAGTCATCCATCGTCAACGCTATGTATAGCAAATTCACCGCTATTA
>NC_051404.1:37057574-37057815 GCF_015228065.2 Penaeus monodon
AAATCACACGATCTTGGTAAAAATCTGTGCTTCAATATGTAACACCGTCCACTCTCCTCCCCGTCAAAGTGTATCAAATTCAAGTTCATCCATATGCAAACCTCCCTTTACAGACTTTACAGTTATTAATGGCGTTGTGATAATCTCAACGGACCTCCTCGAGCAGCTGAGTTAAAATCCACCCACGCGCACGAATTTTCAACGAAAGAAGATGGGCGAGCTTGTTGACTTTCGCTGTGGG
>NC_051404.1:37057957-37058155 GCF_015228065.2 Penaeus monodon
CCTCCTCTTATTAGACTTTCAAATGAAGGACTCTGGGGTTTATATCAACAGCGATGGAAAATGAGAATATTCTATTATTTACTTTATAGTTTATGAAGGAAACGAGTCGATCTAATATGATGAGTGACTAAGAAACAGGGGCCACGAATTTCGCGCCGAAATTCTTTTGTTTTTGTCACATGATGCCCCCTCCCCCCA
>NC_051404.1:37058178-37058406 GCF_015228065.2 Penaeus monodon
AGCAATGGCGTTGTGCATTAGCGTAGTAACTAAATATTACGATATGGAAGGTAAAGTCTTAATTTTCATCTTTTATTTCTTTATATCATGATACATGTGGTTAACTTCAGTCAATCCCTATTTGGGAGATTCGCACTGAATTTCGCTTTGCTCAATCTTTCTTCATAAACCACCTACGAAAAAACTCAGCGACTCAAAACAATTATTCACACAACATACCAATCGACC
>NC_051404.1:37058467-37058748 GCF_015228065.2 Penaeus monodon
CTAGATCTTATATACTAATCTTCAGCCTTATTATATACAAGGAGTAACTCGTCGCTGATTGGCTGGTCGGGTGATGGGGGCGGGGCAACGTCTTGGGAGGGCGATGCACACTCTTTTGTCAACACACCCTATTTACATTGTCCGATTTTTATGTCTCTGGCTGTCAGATATTGATAAAAGCTTTCTGTTCAAGAGGGTTGTCGTTGGCGGAAAAAAATAAGAAAAAAAGATTGTTTACATTCACCATGTAGGACGGAGCAAGCTCAAAAAAATGTAGAAGG
>NC_051404.1:37059790-37060793 GCF_015228065.2 Penaeus monodon
TCGTCTCTAAGTTTGTACTGAAGCAGTTTGTGACTTTAATGATATAATTCTATTCGAATCTATAATTTTATTCGAAGGAGGAAAAAGCCGAGAGTAAGATCAGATGCAAATGAGAGAGAGAGAGAGAAAAAAAAAACAGGGAAAAATAGGATGCTGTAGAAACTGATGGGAAAAGAGAGAGAATAATGATGAAGAAAATAGTATGATAGTTAAGTGTTAATCATGAACTTACATTATTTACTTATTATTTGATAGGTTTGGGAATATATTTTGTGTAAAAAGATTATTTTGGTAAAAAAAAAAAAACACGAGCACATTCTATTCGCACTCCTGGGATGGTTACTATTTCGAAACAATTTACCAATGATAATGATAAATAAGGATTGAAAATAAGAAAAACAAACGCACATTTAGTCCCTCCTCCCCCCAAAAAAAAATCATCACTATCCCGGAACAACTTACATAGAAAATGAAAGGAAGATACAAAAGAATAAAAAAAAGATTAAAAAGCAAAAGAATAAGAAGAAGAAAAAAATACAGAGCAACAGAAAAAAGAGACAGAAAAAAATTGTACGTATGAGTTAGCCCTTCCGACCTAAATCACACGTATTTTCTTTTCACCCAACAGAGCAGCGCGCCAAATGAACCCAGCCGAGCCCTCAAGCGATAAATTTCCCAGCCGCTGAGCATACTAGGAGCCCTCAGCAATAAATCGCCATGCACCCTCACGCGCCGTGGAGATAGCCCAACCTGCATTGTGTAGCAAGTAGCCCTCACAAGCGTATGAATATGTGAATGACTCCATGAATATATGGACGCATCCTTAACATAATCGGGATAATAAAGTGGAAGAGGCCAGTTATCGCGGCTATCGGAGCGGCACTGGGTGTCCGGGGGCACTGATAGCATTAATCTGTGCCAACATCCATCACTCGGGGTTTGTCCACGCGCGACCCGGCCAGCGCCAAGACCTCGGTGATAAGAGGTTCGAACTTCGCTTTGC
>NC_051404.1:37060820-37060910 GCF_015228065.2 Penaeus monodon
GACTTGGGAAGGGGAATAGGGAGTCGTTTTTCTTTTCTTTTTGAATGTGTGGGGCTCTGGGAGGTGGGTGCTCTTGAAAAAAATGAAAGA
>NC_051404.1:37061149-37061237 GCF_015228065.2 Penaeus monodon
AATCCTAGGCTTTCATTCTCATCATTATTTTTTTCCGGACTTGGCCCTAAGAAAAGGAGGATCCAAGAGACAAAGTATTTTCCCCATA
>NC_051404.1:37064256-37065045 GCF_015228065.2 Penaeus monodon
GCCAAAGTGAACGCAAACTCGGACCCGAAGGACCTCGACCCAGCAGCCGGCGGGTCGAGGGGCGTCGCCGACGTGTCGGGCCGCCTGAGATCTGTCATGGCGAGCGAGAGGCCGAGGGAGTCGGGTCATCCCCCCTTATCTCGGCATCACTCGACCTGCAAATCACTGATAGAATAAATCTCTCGTGGCTGTAGATTAAGCTCCTCCTTCCCGACGCCCTTCCAAGTCCCGATTGACTCGTCATGGAATTTCTCTCCTCGTCTCGATCTCTCATTTTTCCTTCGTATGATTTACCGGCTTTGGTCTTTTCTTTTCCCTTTTTTTATTTTATTGAAAAAAAAAAATATATATATTCATTTTTTTTCTCGTTGGTTTTCTTTTGTTTTTTAGTTTCTTCAGTTTTTCTTCTTAGTTGTACTTTGTTTATGTGTGTGGTTTAAAGTTCCCTCTCGGACACGGTTTCGATGGGGCGTGATGAGGATTTTGTTATAATAAATTACTATGTATAAGTAAAATGTCCAGTGTTATATCAAATCTCTAAGAATATTCTCCCGAGTTTCACAGTAATAGGTGAATTTTTTTTTTTCCGTTTATCTTCGTATCTGTCTTTTTATTACACTATACAATACAGCTTCATCGTTTAATATTCAACTCATTGATGGAATTAAACATACTCATATAGACGTAAATTTCACAGATATTGTGAACTGCGAACCACGATCCCCATAACTCAAATCCAAGCTTCAAAACGGGATTAGGATGACCGTTTACAGCGATGGCAAAGAAATG
>NC_051404.1:37065080-37065205 GCF_015228065.2 Penaeus monodon
GATTCATAAGTAAGTTGAACAGATCTCGCTCCATGTTCATACCAAGCGTCGGCTTCTGTTAATCCCAGGGAAAGAGGTTCGATCCTGTGCGTCGTGAAGAATTTCCGGAGATCCTGGGGTTTGTT
>NC_051404.1:37065640-37065775 GCF_015228065.2 Penaeus monodon
TTTCACAAGTGTTAAAGTCTTCAAGACGTTAAAACAAATGACGTAACAACACGTATTCTTAAGATCCACAGAAGACAAGGCAGAACCACAGACAAGATGTATGGCCCTCGTTGCAAATGTTGCATGTTGAAGGGT
>NC_051404.1:37066195-37066772 GCF_015228065.2 Penaeus monodon
GTGTGTGGTATATGTCAAGAGGTTTTTCGGGAGCTCCTCTGTTCATCGGTTCAAGCCGCGTGCGAATCGCCAGCCACATTTACACCCATACACACGAAATTAGACTGCATCTCACGTCACAATCAGGCCAAATGACAGTTCAGCAGACCGTGTAGGACCTTCCTGGGTGTAGGAAGGCCGCTGCAGGACAGGTCGGTATCCTACATCTCAACAAACACGCAGCGTCCCTCGGCCATCGCGTCCTCGGCCGGCTGGCACGTGATTGCATCCGTGGTGCATAAAATGAGGCTCAGGTTATCACTGTACATGAGAGATCGTGGCCCAAATCAGCAGTGAAAGTCACAGCTGCGAGCGCCGCAACGCCCCGATCGCAATTCTGCTTCACTGAGTCAAACCTGAAGGAGGACGGACCGCGGACGAAGCCACTGAAGTGAATTTAAGTGAACAAACAACGAGAAATCCGGCGCCTCCCTCTCCGCCGGCGCCGACCCCGCCCTGGTTCCGGCTCCTTCAGCGGCCAAGGCTTCCTCCGCCTGAAGCGCCCCTCCCTGCCCTTCGATGCGTCACTGTTAGGCAC
>NC_051404.1:37068337-37068659 GCF_015228065.2 Penaeus monodon
CATAGACAGATCACATACTTAGGTATATATTCCCATATATAGCCCCGGACAAAACACACACCAGCTCAGCCCCTGCAGCACTGTCTTGCCCCTCCAAGCCAGCGAGGGTGACGCCAGCGAGCCTTTGTGAGTCCAGACAAAAATTTTACGAGTTCGAAGTCCCTCGCTAAAGGATATTAACTGCCCATTACTTATTCGTGGTCTTAAAGCGGCTCGCCTCTTCGCACCTGTTAATGGAAGATCATATTTTGGTTGTCGTATATACAACCTTCAACACTCTAGAGGGACCTCAAAGGGGGGGATTACCACTTAAGCGCTGGTT
>NC_051404.1:37068885-37069017 GCF_015228065.2 Penaeus monodon
TAAAGGGAGTCAGAATCAGGGGGAGGTATACAGGAAGAGGCAAGGGGGGAAGGGGGGGGAGGTAGGAACAGGAAAACGCAAGAAAGGGGGCGGAGGTCAGAATTATTAACTAAAGATGGCAAAGAAGGATAA
>NC_051404.1:37069129-37069324 GCF_015228065.2 Penaeus monodon
ATCAACCAACTGAAATAAAAGTGGGCGTGTTTGGCAATTTTTTTTGGGGTGGGAATTCTTGGAATTTTCTTCAGTATAATCAGGTATTGAGGAGAGAAGTTTTAAAAGCGAAGAAAAATTCTACAAATATTACGCAGTTACCGAGAATCATGGCATTAACTTAATTATTATTAATTGTTATTATGAATAATTCAA
>NC_051404.1:37070218-37070444 GCF_015228065.2 Penaeus monodon
TCTAACAAACCCTCCCCCTCTTTCTCTCCCTTTCCCTCCTCCTTCCCTTCCCTTCTCACTCTCAAATCTTAGTTAAATTCACTCCTCCCTTCTCTTTCTTACCTCTTTCCTTCCCTCTCCCATCCCCCTCTTTCTCTTGAACCTCCTCTGTCTCCTCTGTTTCCCCTTCTCCTTCCTTTCTTCCTGTTCCCTCTTTCTTCTCCCCTTTTCTTTCCCATTAACCTCC
>NC_051404.1:37071318-37071580 GCF_015228065.2 Penaeus monodon
AATTCAAACTAATGAAGATGGCCATTCTATCACCATCTTTATAAATAATGCTATTGATACAGTCTATAATTACGACCATTTTTTACTACTACCGCCGATAACATTACCATTTGGTGCCACTTCTTATGATTCTTCTCGATAAATCAGTTACTCGGACAACCGCTTAACTCAGAATAGGGTAAAAGTTACCTTTGACGGCTTTTGTTTATTACCATAAGGGTAATTTGTATTCATAAGACATTGATTTTCATAAAGGACTTGG
>NC_051404.1:37073031-37073143 GCF_015228065.2 Penaeus monodon
AATTGGTCCTTGCTTGGAATCTGTAAATGAATCTTTCCAACATCGTTAGACGTGGTTTGGGATTTCTTAAGTCATGCGTCAATGTCCGTAGGGTGCCATATCCCCGGCGGGA
>NC_051404.1:37073280-37073610 GCF_015228065.2 Penaeus monodon
CTATATATAAGTGAACTCTTATATTCTCACAGGATTAGACACTCCTTGGGAACATTACATAGATATCGTCCACAGCGAAAACCAATCCTCAAAACCCTCATTAGAAGGTACGTTCTCATTGGTCATGAACATTTTGTGTAAATCACGTTATACAAAACAAAATCATTGAAACTGGTTCGAGTTTTATCCTCTGCAGATCTTCTCATCTGATAATCATGTACCCTGCTCCTTTCATGAGGATTATCGTGATTGTAAAGCCCAAATTCACTGTTGAAATGGTAGGGTATTAGACCTTATGGTATTCCATTTGCGGGGTATGGCATTCCCGTT
>NC_051404.1:37073662-37073914 GCF_015228065.2 Penaeus monodon
CTGCAGGTGTGCGTAACTATGACGGCAATAATAAAGATTCATTTTATATCATTCATTGAAAGTTATCAAATTCCAGTAAATAAAAAAAAACACTCTTTGAAGCCAGGTGAATCACCTAATGAATACAGCGTTATATAAAAACACCGATAGAAGAATTCATTACACTGTAGCAACATGGTTTATGAGATGCAGCGCCTTGGGAGGTGATTGGCTGTAAGGAAGGAAATAGGTCAGGTTTTCAAGTGATAGATA
>NC_051404.1:37074863-37075084 GCF_015228065.2 Penaeus monodon
TGGGTCCTTCAGTCAATATTCTCTCAACTGAAGAAAAAACCAGTCGAACAGGGATCAAGACGCCCTCATTTATGGCTCAATTTCAAAAGCACAGTCAGTCGATTGTTAATACAAACAGAGCAACTGCACTACAAACAATACCCTGCCTTGCACATGAGTTGCAGTAATCTGAGAGCAGCCATCAGGGTCCGATCGCGTCTTGCAAGAGCTTCCTGGACTAG
>NC_051404.1:37075775-37076091 GCF_015228065.2 Penaeus monodon
TGCGCTCGTATTTCTCGAAGTCTCTCACGCCGGCCATTACACATCGACAACACCTTATCTTTCCGTGTTCCTTTGCTCCCTATAGTCCTGATTCAGCGCGCCCGTGTTCAACCCGCGTGGGAGCTGTTATCGAAGTGTTCATCCTCGGCAGCAGTTTGCATGTAGAGCAAGCGTTCGACAGGGGAACGGCGGCGGTGCATATGTCGGGTGCCTTTTCAGAAGGAGAGGAACGTGACTCGGTTCAGTGCTTCGCGCGCTGTCTCGAAAAAAAGGTGTCGGGGATTCATTCTGATATCGAGAGGTTTACCCGATAGCA
>NC_051404.1:37076400-37076670 GCF_015228065.2 Penaeus monodon
ACGTGGCGCTCCTCTCCCATCCCGTTTGCCCGGCCGGTGGGAAGCTGTAAAATTTATTTGGCAGTTGACGAGATCGGCTGCCGATTACGAAGGTGTAAATTGCGCGGCTAGCATTAACATCGGCTCGCTGGAATATTTAGCGTTAATTTCAGAACAAATTTGCGTAGCGTTGCAGCGAGGGAGACGCGCAAAGTTCGAGAAGGTGTGCAATTTTTGAGGTAAGGGAGGGAGAGAGAAGGGAAGAGATCCCAAAACGCAAGGCTGGACCCC
>NC_051404.1:37076738-37076819 GCF_015228065.2 Penaeus monodon
TCAGTATATATATTACTCAACCCAACTGGATCCGCGACACATGGAGAACTGTAAACGACTGGGCCTCAGGGGGGTCGTGAT
>NC_051404.1:37077039-37077899 GCF_015228065.2 Penaeus monodon
TATGGGATCGACCTGAGGAAGGAGGCCCCTAATGAAATAGCATCGGGGGATAATCACCGCCGGAGTGCCTGCGCGTCAGTAAAAGGGGATTTAAGGAGTTCAGGGAATCGGCGAAAGAGTAACAAAAGAGTAACACGACGCGAGGAAAATGCAGATATGGAACTTTAAATGGAAGCTGATTTAAGAGTTGCAGGCTCGATAATCATCTGTTTTCGATTGTGACTGAGAAGGAGGAGTTACTGTTCCGATAGGAATCTTCAGGCATTGCCCTCCTCTCTGTAGTTTTAGTGGGTTCACCTGGTAGATCTCGAAGATAGGCGATAAGGGTCAGATAAGTATTTAGAAAGCATTGAAATCACACTTTTTTCGGTCAGAGAGAGAGAGAAAAAAAAAAATCGTCATGCAAATGAAAGATATAAAACATGATATCATTTTCCGATTCATTTTTTTAAAACCCATTACTCATACAATCACATTTCTCTCCCACTTATTCATGAATCATAATTCCCACCGGTCTACCGTGGAACAAAGACCGCCAAGTCAATAACAGAAGCAAACCCACTTTAAGCACGAGATGGGCAATATTCTCCCCCCTCCCCAGACCTCCGAACCCATTAACATATCCCATCTAGCATATCATGGAAACCGAAGAGTTTACCTGAAATATATACACCGAGAAATCCTCAAACAACGCTCATTATCTCCGTCGTGGATTCGGCTTCGAACGTCTGGCTTTTTTCCGAACACGAGAAGTGACAGAGGCAGATATACGAACAAGCGCCAGGCAGAGATTACGGCGTGAGAGGCAGAAACGGATTATAGACCGGATTGAAGGGGGGTTTTACCTGGATTAAGGGAGG
>NC_051404.1:37079193-37079467 GCF_015228065.2 Penaeus monodon
AGCTAGCGATTACTTCAGCAGGAGATTCGAATCCGCAGTCGAATCGAGACTCAGCCCCGGGTCAGGTGACTCATGCCAATCCTTATCAAATTTAGGCCCCGAAATTAAGTTTCTATGTGTACACAATCTTTACACGTGGAACCACTCAAAGTACACTTCACACATTTTATAGTTATGGTTCTCTGGGGACCATTGTTCGATATCTAATCTTCTCGACGGTGCGACTCGACTTAGCAAAGGGAGTGTGCCTTGAGGCTTTTTTTTTAACTCGTCA
>NC_051404.1:37079921-37080066 GCF_015228065.2 Penaeus monodon
TTTGTAGTGGGAGAATCATACCTGAAATTTTTTATGTGTGTTGCCTCTTGTCTGCTTGTGTAGGTATTGTCTGTCCCTACGTTTGCGTGTTTGTTTGTATATGCACGCGCGTGTCTTATTACGCTTGCTTATACGTACATAATCA
>NC_051404.1:37080164-37080342 GCF_015228065.2 Penaeus monodon
AATTATTACAAGGAGAATTGAAGAGTTTTCATATTTCTAAAGGTATACGTTATGTTGATTTCCTGCAGAAACATAACGATACTGAATTCTACGGATGGCAGAGGGAGAAGCAACGGTGTCAAAAAAAGAACAAAATATTACTAACTTTAACAGCATGCTTTATAACATCATTTTGGGC
>NC_051404.1:37080373-37080605 GCF_015228065.2 Penaeus monodon
AAACATAACCGTTCGTGACTCTACATCATAATATGTGTTCTACCAATAATTGCTAGGCTTTGTTATACTGTTTTCCATTTTCATTTATCAGCTAATTCATTATTCACCTTCTTTACTTGCGTGAAACAACGTCATGCACGAAATGCCAATAAAAGATTTATTGTCAGACGTATTCAAATAAGGCATATCATACTCTGGTCATCAAAGTTCGCGCATAATTATATGTACACGT
>NC_051404.1:37081035-37081132 GCF_015228065.2 Penaeus monodon
CATGTCCAATGACGCACTAATCCAAACAGCATTTTCCTCGAAGCGATAAACGAATCTCCGCTTGAGTCTCGACGGCGCCATGACTCAATCGCATCGT
>NC_051404.1:37081167-37081729 GCF_015228065.2 Penaeus monodon
TGGGATAGAAAATGAGAAGAAGGAGAAGGAGAAGGAGACGAGAGAAGGAGGGAAAATATTGGTATATGGGATACAGGAAGAACTGGCAGGAAAGTTCATGGCTTAAAGCGAGTTGAAAGAAGGGAAAGCATAGGAAGAAATGACGATAGGAAGAACAAAAAGCGTAGGATAATCAGAGGAAGAAGGAGGAAGATAAAATTGAGTTGAGCGAGGAGGGAGGAGGGGGGAGGACAGAGGGAGGGTGACCTCGAAAGAGAGGAGGAAGGGGAGAGGAAGAAAGGGGAGAAGAGGAAAGGGAGAGAAGTGGGAGAACAAAAGGAGGAAAGAGGAGTGGGAGAGGGGGAAGGGGAGAACAAGAGAAGGAAGAAGGAGGGAAGAGGAGGGGAGGGGGAGGAGGGGGAGGGAGGGAGGAGGTCTCTACGCCAGGTACCTCGGCCGACTATAATTTGTCATGATTATCACACCTGCTATCACCAAAGGGGTGATAATCCTGTAACCATAACAAGTGATGGACAACCACACGTGAGAAACCTGGGCTCATGTCCCTTCAGGAGACGAAACG
>NC_051404.1:37081772-37082204 GCF_015228065.2 Penaeus monodon
TCTCTCAGTTCCTCTCTCCCCGTTTATTTTTATTTTTGTTTTGGACCACTCACTCCCTCGCTCTGTTTTTTTTCCTCTTCCTTTTTTTTTCTTCCTTTTTTTGTTTTCTTAAAGTATAAATCCTTTACAGATACATCCTCATAACTCACCGCGACTTGACGGCGAAATTATGGCTCGAGTGTCTTTATCTCGCCTCACCCTGGGTTCATGATCTCGAAGCTCGTGAAACAACGTGAAGCGAGTTAATTACGGCTTCATGAGGTCCGAAGTCCGAAGCAAGTGAGGATCAGGAGGAAATCGGTCGCCTTTTTAATGCAATTCGCGGAATGAGGTGATATGAGGCGGTATGAGGGAAGTCCTACGCGAAGGGAAAATGTTATTTTGGTCAACTCGGCAGGGATTTGTGCCTTATATCTGGTACTGTTGGTATGT
>NC_051404.1:37083394-37083682 GCF_015228065.2 Penaeus monodon
TCCACTGCTACCACTTACATACCTCATTATTATTCATTACCGTATTTTTACACCCTACATTTTTCATCAGATTAGTTTTACTTCCTAATATTATTTTTCTTCTTTTTTCCCTACGCAATCTAAATTATAGTGTCGTGATCAGCTCTGTCTACAGTTCTCACTCTGGGCAAAAGTGTTCGAACAAGCACGATTTATGGCTTGGCGATAACGAGGGTATTTTTCTTTTTTTCAAGTTCGGGACTGTTACGGCAAAATTGGTAATTTTTGTGTTTGTATCCCCCCTTCAAA
>NC_051404.1:37083807-37083886 GCF_015228065.2 Penaeus monodon
ACTGGAAGGCCCTTTGATGATTTGGTTACAGAGGGTCTCCTTTACATTCATGAGACACGTGAGAAAAGAGGATACGTGT
>NC_051404.1:37084025-37084423 GCF_015228065.2 Penaeus monodon
CCCAGCCCCGAAGATGACCATCCCGATAAGAGTTCGGCGTCAAGTAATGTCGCTCATGATCATTATACAGTGGCTACCTGGTAAAGCGTTGCCATTTCTGACTATAAAAGGCCAAACACTCGCTCCATAGTCCAGTCGATCAGCCGGGAAATTTATCATCGAGGAAGACCGTGCCGCGGAGGGACGGCGACCGATTTAATTTGACCCTTAGGACAGCGGGTGATAAGGGCGAGATGGAACAGCCAGAGGCGCGGAATTCAGTCGCTCTTTCCCCCCGCGCGTCGCCCATATCAGCTGACGTGCCTGGCGGGTTTCCAGACCTTCTAATTTAAAACTATAAATCACTAAGAAAACAAGTTCACTACAGTCATTTTAACACCATGTTGCTCCAGGCTCAA
>NC_051404.1:37084840-37084965 GCF_015228065.2 Penaeus monodon
TGAAAACACCGGGGGATCCAAGTGCATCCTGTAGGAGGTTTGGCAAGCCAGTCCATATTAAAAGACTGACGTGACGCTGCTCCGTGGCATACTTGTCTGGAGGAGCAAAAGGAGAACTTTATGGA
>NC_051404.1:37085289-37085363 GCF_015228065.2 Penaeus monodon
AACGTATGCATTTTTTTACACAAAGTATATGGTATACAATTTTTCTTTAGAACATTATTCAACTTTTGAATTGT
>NC_051404.1:37085699-37085931 GCF_015228065.2 Penaeus monodon
ATCATACATGTATATTGATTTTTTTACTCCGACAATTATTATAAGAAAAATACTCAGCAGTGTTTCATTGTGTGGCTTCGACCCGAGACAAGAACAGCCTCTGTGGAATTCCTTGACTACCTTGAGGAGGCCAAGGGTCTTGCCACTCCTTGGGTACATCCAGACACAAAGTTATTAAATTTCTATTAACACGAGTATGTAAAATCCTGGGTTTTCTAACTTGATTCCCCTC
>NC_051404.1:37086031-37086418 GCF_015228065.2 Penaeus monodon
GTACTTCCCTCCCAGGTTCAGACGTCCCACAAGCACCCATATCTCGGCGAATTCCAGCGGAAATACAGCGTGCCGCCACGAAGGGAGGAAAGGAGGGACGTCCCCTTTTCTTCTTTCAGTGAGGCGCAACGCGACCCCATCCTCTTCAGCACAGACGAAGAACCGAAGGGCGTCGGGGGGGGGGGGGATTTTTACTGCACCTGCTGATTAATGTTCTCTGCTCCGAGGATAAGCAAGTGTTTGTTATTTGTCTTGTTACTCCTCTGGTCTGTTATTACCCTGTCTCTTCCTTTCGGTGATCGACGGGGACGCTCAAGACTTTCTTAAGTTTTGCGGTCCTAAACGCGCACGCAAACAGCAGCTCTTGCCTTGTGACTCCAGGTACGT
>NC_051404.1:37086596-37087037 GCF_015228065.2 Penaeus monodon
GCCTGTGAATATATATTTTATCCAGACTGCAATGTACAACGAGGCAAGCTGTTTTCGCGACCTTATAAACACTAAAGGTAGTGTTTAGAAGCCATGTTTACACTGGGTTCCAGACTGTTCATGTCATGGATGGTGTTAATGGTGTGGACACTATCTAAGTCGTGATCACTACTAGTGTGGCAGACAGTGATGAATATGTGGCCATGACTAGAGGACCATATGGCACGGTAGCAACAGAACTATCTGCAGCAGTACTATCTATGTAGCAAAGTATTTGTTACAAGTAGTGACTAAGCGGGTACTGGCAGTTGGGTAATTTACGACACAGATGGAGGTGATTGTCGTTATGAAGGGGTTGTCTTGATAATAAAGGTAGTTGAGTTTGTGTGGTGTTTTTTGTTTCATGGCTTCTTCACTTTACTCCCTTTTGCACGGGGAATA
>NC_051404.1:37088034-37089332 GCF_015228065.2 Penaeus monodon
TGAGCCTTAGAGCCACATTGATAATTTAAAGACGTGTATCGCGTTGGCCGACTCGCTTTGATATGCACGACAGAGATACCCTGTTTACGCTATCCTTGTACAAGCGAAATTCTCCGCCACGTGTGAACGATCTTCTGGTCCATGTTTGCTTTAGTGTTCGCTTATCTACTTTCTGGATGAGTTCTCAATACTTGCATCGATCCATTGAACTACTAATGACCTGCAGTCCGATCGCCGAACTTGTCTGCTCACACGAACGGATTTGCGGGTGACGACACCTCGCCTCTCGTTGCCTGGTTGTTGCACCTGCAGCGTCGATGCACCTGTGCAATGCCTTCGCCGGGTTTATCTGACTCGTTTCCTTTAGAGCTCCCTTGCAGCCGTATCGAAGTGTCTTTGGCTCCAACAGACAAAGCCCAGCGACCCTGAATTCGGGCAGGAATCCCTTAAAAGTGCTAATCGCGCGACGAGAAACAAAAGTCCCTGGTGCAAGGCGCTTGATCGCTTTATTGTTCCGAATAAGGTCCCCGTCGGTGGCTGTGGACGCCGCCTGGTTGGTTTTGTTATCAGAAGAAGTAGAAAAAAAGTTGTTCGCATAAGCAAGTGTCAAGGATGATTGAGAGCCCGAGGTCTGAGGGGGACTCTTGCTGAGGCATCCATCAGATACCCCGCTTTCGTTTCGTTGGTTCGTTACGGTTGCAGGATTACATTTTTTAATGGCGTGTGTAATGGTCGTGGACGCTTGAACGCCGCTACCGAGAAATACCTTTATTTGGTATTAATTATTGTTTCTTAGTGTTCAGGTAGGAACCAAATCGAACGTGAGGCAGTCGATAAGTTCTGTGTACTCATATTTTTATTTACGGTTACCTACTGTCAAGAGCGGCGGGGAAGCATTGGATGTTCTGATAAATAATGAATCTGTCTGATACTTTATAGGCCCTGCATCTTGTGAAGCTTTATCATGCAGACATAAAATTTACAGCTTCGATGGACTTATTTATCGAATGTGATATGACTTAACCAAGGCTTCTACTCTAAGAAATAAAGATCGCAGAGGAAAATCAATACTATAGCCTATATTCCTATCATATTGTCAGATTTTCGCGTTTTCTTGTTGCAATAAGTTTGTAAAGAAGACTACAAAGTAAAACTGGGTATAAAAGTGTCGGCAAATTTGTTAACTGACTACAGTGTTTCACAAAGGTGAAAATAACATAAAACTGTAACATTTTCGTAACATAAAGACGTTGCAATGTTCATATTGATATAAATAACTGCATATATCACTGTGAGAC
>NC_051404.1:37091355-37091943 GCF_015228065.2 Penaeus monodon
TGAACACCATTATTCCCATGGAAATATAGTAAGGTTTGCCTGTATAATCGAGAGTAAAAGGAATGACCCAGCGACCTTTCCCGGGCAGAGAGGGCTCGTGAACCTCGTATAAATTAAACAAACGAGGTAATCGGGCGGTCACACCCTTGGACCCCGAGTTCTGGCCGCTGCAAAAACCAGCTGCGGTAGTTCACAGTTCTGTCGATTTCACGGTTGTCCAGCAATCAGCTGATCGGGGCGTAACGTCTCCCACCTCCTCCCTTAACCCTTTACCCTTCCCTCCTCTCCTCTCCCTTCCTCCTCCTGCGCCCTCTCTCCCCTGCTTTCCTGCACCCTCTCTCCCCTCCTCTCCTGCTCCCTCTCTCCCTTCCTCCTCCTACGCCCTCTCTCCCTTCCTCTCCTGCACCCTCCCTCCCCTCTCCTGCGCCCTCTCTCCTCTCCTCTCCTGTACCCTCTCTCCCTCCTCATATACTCTCCCCTCACCCCTCCCCTTCTCTTCTCCTGACCTCTCGTGACCTCAGATGCGAGAGGCCCCGGGTCCTGCAGCTCTCGAATTGTATACGGCCTGGAAAACCTGAGGACGGATAT
>NC_051404.1:37092558-37092802 GCF_015228065.2 Penaeus monodon
TTCTTTTTCATACTCTCACTGAAGTAAAGATTTTCAAAATCAATTCAGAAAATGGGGAATATCACCAATTCATATCTGGATCATTCAGTCGAGACAAAGATGAAAAAATCTTCAATAATTTTGGAAGAAAAGGTTAAGAAGGCAAAGGGAAATACGAGGTCAGGTGATGGTGTGTGGGAATTATTAGGTCATCAGTATACGTTTTTATATAAAGGGAAATCTGAAGATAGATTATAAGTTTCGT
>NC_051404.1:37092983-37093240 GCF_015228065.2 Penaeus monodon
TGAAGAGGCAAAACCTGATCGCCGAAACGTGCGAAAATACGACCAAAAACCAACCCGAATCACAGACCCAAGAGACACATCACATTATTATTCCTTCATTCTGTGATGAGATGAATTTTCACAAATTGCTATAGTAACGAGAGGATTTATGCCCACCGGAGATCATAGCTTTCGTGTGTCTTCCAGGGTAGGATTCGTGCGTTCGTTCGATAAATCAAAACAGGTGATCGCGATGCCCACTAATTATTATTATCATC
>NC_051404.1:37093279-37093345 GCF_015228065.2 Penaeus monodon
ACACTTTGGATTGCGTAAGTTTCTAAGTAAGTTGCTGAGACAGATTTTACTTAATAGAGAGGGAGG
>NC_051404.1:37093835-37094299 GCF_015228065.2 Penaeus monodon
ATTTTTTTTGCATAGATGAATAATAAAAAAAGAAGGCTAAGAATTGTTCAAAGAGAAAGAAATGAAACTGATATCTTAATTCTTAGCGAATTCGTCAGCTATCTTCATGAATAACAAGAACAGAGAGAAAAAAAATCGAGCTCAAAAGTATTTCGAAATTGTAGATTGAAATTGTATAAAAGTATTGATATAGATTCTGGATTAAATGAGATATGAAAATTGAATATGTTCGATAAGGTGACTTATGACCTTCTTTCGTACATACATAAAGACAGAAAAAAAATAATGTAAAAGTAATATATATATATTCTTCTTTAAAAGAAAATTGAACTCTAAATGATCGAAAAATAAATTTCCTCCTACACCAGAATTAAACTTTGCGAAGCTCGTAAAAAGAGGAAATTGAAAAAACATATATGTAACATGAAGGAAAGGACTCTTCAGGTAATAAAACATTGGAAAGT
>NC_051404.1:37094343-37094537 GCF_015228065.2 Penaeus monodon
GATCCACAGTAAGAAAAGAACATGAATTTCAAAGCTTAGTCGACCATCGCATCATTATGTTAAGACTCCCGACCTTTCTTACGGTAAAAGACACGTTTTCTTTTACTTCAAGAGCGTATCTTCCCTCTGAGGCGAAAGAAAGAAAAGAAACAACTATTCCCATGTTGCTTTGTTTCATTCAAAGAACGTACCGA
>NC_051404.1:37095190-37095444 GCF_015228065.2 Penaeus monodon
CATGCTAAGAAGGTAATAATTCTCACAATGAAAAACCTTTGCACATCTTTCCTTCTCTGTGTACTCCTCGTGTGTTTATGCCCGAGCCATACCTATAAATCTGCAATAAGAATCATACCTTGCGAAAAAGAATACTAATTCCTTAACTGTGAATATATTTTTTGATATTGATAAATGTTTTGGTTGGAAGTAATTAATATAATGCCACTGAAATGTTTCGAAATGAGATGGGATACTGCAAATTATGTTTGTTG
>NC_051404.1:37095564-37095669 GCF_015228065.2 Penaeus monodon
TCTCTCGTAAATATCAATTACATGAAATATATAAATAATTTGGAATCAAAGTTATTGGAATTTCATCGAAAGCAACAGGTTATGAAGATAATACTAATGTCTGCG
>NC_051404.1:37095708-37095809 GCF_015228065.2 Penaeus monodon
GCTAACATTGTCGTTATTTAATCCTTTACAGTCAGGAAAAAATAGCAAACCCATATTGAAAGGTTGAAGCCACTTAAAGTAATAGAAAACAAACAAATTGC
>NC_051404.1:37095914-37096874 GCF_015228065.2 Penaeus monodon
GACAGAAATTACAAAGTTAACGAATAAAAAATGACACGACAGTATATATACACAAGGAAAATTTCGTCCCAACCGCCTTTCTTAATCTGAAACGCATTCAAAATCCTTCTTAAGCGTTGGAACTTCCCCTTTCTTCCCGCTGCCCCGACAACTCAGTATAAAGATCGTAAAATGTAGACACCAGAGCGGTTCTGTCATGATAAAAAGGCACACGAAGTTGGAAGTTCAAATTACACGACTTGAACGCCATCGGCACATTACGTTAAGGCAAAAATTACGTCCCTCTTGTTATGACAAATTGAAAATGATCGCTCCAGAGGCAAACAGGAAGGCGAGTAACCCAGTTCGTGATATGCGCATCAAGTCTTTCAAAGCTGTGATATAACGCAATAAAAACCCGGACAGCATGTCATCGTGACTGCAGTTTGACATGGAACAACATGCCAAGCAAAATAAGCTTTGGGGAAAATGCAATTCAAGATCTCCGAATCCCCTCTTTACTGTCGTCTGTATTTCAAAATGTAGCGTAGAGGCTTTTTGTTCAGGTCGCTCTTGTACCCTTGCAGGTGCTGGCCATTGTTGGGAAGGGGGGTGGGAGAGCGCGTGGGGGAAAGAGAGAGGTGGGGGGATAGATAGAAGGAAGATGGGGGCATGAGGAAAGGTTGAGTGAAGGAAGAAGGAATGGGGAGAGGGAGAGAAGGGAGGTGGATGATTGTGGACGGATGGAGGGATAGATATGAGTGAGTGAGGGAGAGAGTGAAGACGGAGGATTGGGAGAAATGAGGAAGGATGGAGGAATGGGAGGGTGTGTGAGGGAGGGTTGAGTGAGGGAGAGAGTGAAAGAGGAAGGAAGAGTGGCTAGAACTAACGGAAGAAGGGAAGGTGACCAGGACCCTGTGAAATGAAGCAGGAAAAGAAAGTGGGTATGGAAAAGAGAGGGGTAACTGTAGTTATTTTTGT
>NC_051404.1:37096901-37097676 GCF_015228065.2 Penaeus monodon
AGGGATCTGGGGGTCTTCTGTGACTCAGACCCAAGGAGAAAGACAAATTCTTAATGCTTCTGAGGGTCATCTCTTCTTACGCGAAGGTGACTGAAATTCGTCCTACAGTCTGGTGGTTTATGGTCTATGTGTTTCATGAACCGTGATTCATGACAGCGAATTCGGTGTTGATGGGTTTGCCACTTTATTTCGGAAATTTACCCCGGTATAACTCGTCCTTATCAGCATTAAAACCGAACGTAATGGGAGGAAGAGAAATTCCCCTAAAGATAAATCCGACAAGATAAACGCGCTTTCAAGAAATATTAAATTCAAAATAAAGTTATCCGAGGCCATATAAGCTCTGGTATTTTTTTCTCAGCATAATGCACCGTGACAAATAACTTGGGGTCTTGCAATCACCCTTAGTTACGCTGTTGAAAGCATTACCTTACATAACCCGGTTCTAATGCTTTGACATATGGTAGCTCTCATAATGGTGTAATATTATAAGAGTATTTTTGGTACTTATCTTTGATACTTATAATACTTATAAGAATCCATGGATAAAGTGTTGCTTGCACAATGTGGATAGTTTATAAAATTACAGTTATTTTGCCTTAAAGTGTGCTAATCTTACGCCGTACATTATGAAAGATCAATATCGATCAGATTATCTTAAAGATACCCTTTTCGAATCGTATCTTAAACTGAGAATCATGCTTTAAAAAAAATCTCACTCTTCATCCTGTTATATATTGCTTTTAATTACAACTTGTAACTGAGAGAGAGAGAG
>NC_051404.1:37097703-37098136 GCF_015228065.2 Penaeus monodon
GGAAATACTCCATGCAAAGGTGTCAGTCACGGCTCAGTTCTTAAAGTTCACGCAGACCTTTTAAATGTTTGTATTAACCTCCCTTAACCCCAGTGAAAAAAAGGAGGAGGAAGATGTACGCCCGTGTTTGTACCTGGGCGTGTGGACGCTCTTATTTACTCCTCTAATTAGCATGTAGATAAAGCTGGGAGTTTGCAGGGAGTAAATCAGTAAGGCGACAGGCAGCGGCGGTGTCAGCAGGGGCGAGGTTATCGTACCCAGGACAGCATGGGGCGCCGCTGATAAGACCACTGATAAGAGCCAAACTGCAGATAATGGCAGTATCAGCTGATCATCAGGTGACCGAGCTGCGAAAGCCAAGCCTTAACGGCGATTGCTTGAGGTGGCTTTGCCGTCACTAACCGCTGATGGCGGGTCGTAAAGTAGAAGTTAG
>NC_051404.1:37098212-37098540 GCF_015228065.2 Penaeus monodon
TCTATGTAGATACGGATATATTTATGCATCCACTAATTTCAGAAAATTATAGAAAGAACGGCATTAAACGAAAAAAAAAGTCCTTTCCACAGACTTAAATTACAGCATCAATCAAAGAGAACGCGCCCCATACACACGAGAAGACAAACTATTATAAAAGGAACACTTCGACGCAACAACAGGGAACTCTATCCACTTAACTCTCGCGATATAAAGGATCTTAATCAAGATCTTTCACAAGGTCTTGCTCTCCCTAACAAGATGTAAGTGGCCTGGAAGATCTGAAAGACGGAGAATGCTTCATATCTAGGAGCCTGTGCCCCCCCCC
>NC_051404.1:37098961-37099072 GCF_015228065.2 Penaeus monodon
CTCCCTTTCCCTGCCCCAACCCCCCCTTCCCCCCTACCCCTCCCATTTTTCATGACAACGACTAAACGGTGAAATTAAAATGATATTTAAACGGCTATTAGATATAATAAA
>NC_051404.1:37099911-37099998 GCF_015228065.2 Penaeus monodon
CTCGACTGTTTATGTCGATTTTTTTGAATATGTAGATCTAATTTTCCTGGTCCCAACTTTTCCCTATTTGTAATAACTCCTAGAATA
>NC_051404.1:37100883-37101193 GCF_015228065.2 Penaeus monodon
CCGTCTTCTAAAACTACCCACATTTCAGGCATTTCAGACTGATCCTGTGGGCGTGCTTGTCTTCTGATTATTGATTGTGGGGGCGTGCCTTGCTCTTGATTAAGGAAGCCCACAGTTGGGTGTCCTAGGCCATAAAACTAAAATGATTTATTAACTAATGCTTAAAAATCCCTTCGAGGGACGCCCGTACGCACCCGACCATCTCACGCCGCCCACTCCCACGCCCACAGGCAGCCAGCTACCTTAATCACGCCCACTCCATGTCGCTTTGAATTAGGAAGGAATCTATCTGTCGGTGGTTTTATTTATC
>NC_051404.1:37101889-37102202 GCF_015228065.2 Penaeus monodon
ACCTCATTGCAATTAGTTCCAAGCTTTTCCAGGGTCAATATGCAATTCTTGGTGTGCACTGAGCCGCCTCCAGGACCTCTCGCACATTTGCAATCGTGAGCTTATTTGCCTTTATATTGCATGCAACGTTGGGAAACAGGGCGTCCTAAATTGTTGCAATAAACTTTGGGAGGCTGTATTTTGAAATATTCATATTTTATTAATAATGTTTCGTTTTGTGCAATGGTGTTTCAAGGGGATTTTATCGTGATAATGATCGTGGCAGGATTGTATGTCCGTTAGATCTTGATTGCAGAAACCACGGTATAATCCC
>NC_051404.1:37103966-37104325 GCF_015228065.2 Penaeus monodon
AGCGTGTGTTAGTATGAATTATGCCACGTATCGTATGCTTTTGAATGTGTATGTCTGTGAGGGAAATTTATAATATTAGAAGACAAAAGAGATATGTACTAATGTCTACACGAACTGAGTGAGATAAATAGATGCAAAAGAAGAAACGAAGTTAAAGAAGAAGAAATAACCCGGTAAAGTATGCAACATCAACACATAAATCCCCCAAAATGTGTCATGAGGCGCGCCATGGGACTCGCCACGTCATGAATAAAAGTCACACACCCGAATTTCCTGCAAAAATGTCACTGACTACAAGCTCCGAATCCCTCACTGAAAACATATTGAACAAAATAAATAAATAGCCCACACCTCCTCGC
>NC_051404.1:37104383-37104710 GCF_015228065.2 Penaeus monodon
GGGGGGGAGAGGAGACCACACATACCATCCCTTTAAAGCCATTCCTACAAACCCATTCTTACTGGTCATTATCGGAAGCCACGATCCCTTCGCAGAATGAAATCTTAATCAAATCAGATTGTAAGCTTGATCAACGCTCCTCCCATTCAGCTGATTGGCTCAACCCGTAAATTTTCATTAAAAGTTTGAGTTCGTTCGTCTGCATGAAGCTACCAGCGGTCATGCGAGAGAGAGTGTTAAGGATTCGAATACAATAGTACAGGGTGAGAGGTAGAGCTTGATTGAGCAATTGAGATATTGAGGGGGGGGGGCGCCGTTTTTTTATAC
>NC_051404.1:37105145-37105297 GCF_015228065.2 Penaeus monodon
CGTGTGAAAAGAAATATC
This sequence comes from Penaeus monodon, assembly GCF_015228065.2. Classification (NCBI taxonomy): domain Eukaryota; kingdom Metazoa; phylum Arthropoda; class Malacostraca; order Decapoda; family Penaeidae; genus Penaeus; species Penaeus monodon. The sequence continues at coordinate 37,105,164 of NC_051404.1, forward strand.
GAACCATAAAATAAGAAAAGGGTGAAGACAATATCAGCAAAAAACAAGAAAAGGTCGAAAAAAATCAGAGAAAAATAAATGATAAAACGAAACAAAAAACGAAAGAAAGACAAACCACCATTGGCACACGGGCG
>NC_051404.1:37105353-37105741 GCF_015228065.2 Penaeus monodon
AACGCATCAATCTCTCCCGACCGGCTTTTCACACGGGTAAAAAGCTCGCGCCTCTCCCCCGACCGCTATCACCGACCGCAATCAGCGCCGACGATCTGCCCCGACTCCGGCAAATAGTCTCGCCTCCTCTCCCTCCGCCCTGGGCCCATCGCCGAGAAACTCCGCCACTTAATGAACCAATTTCTATGGAGTTCCCTCTTTCCTTATCGGCGAGACGAGGGCGTTCGGTGGCCAAGGTCCTCGCCTTATCTTAAACACTCCGCCGACGACTTCATCCTATCCGCCGAGAGCCTTATACATCCATGAGGTGCTCATGATCTACACGAACTCGCTGAGTTGTAAGCTCCGGAGTCCGCGATAATCAGGGTGGCGTATCATCGCGAGGGGG
>NC_051404.1:37105812-37106320 GCF_015228065.2 Penaeus monodon
CTCGCGACGCCGTTTAAGAGGGGCAACCACTGCCTGCACAGCATCGAAGGACCCTGATAGCGGGCACTTACGACCCAAGTGCCCTACACACGCGCCCTTATCTCAACAGGCGGTTTCGCTACTCCTCGCCGGTGCACTTTAAGCGGATTTATGAACACCCAGGCGTCGCTGCGGCCTACCTGAGGAGTCATGGCGGGCCGCAGGAACTCCGAAAATGCCCGCCACAACCTATTCACGAGAACCACTCAAGGCTAAACGGTAATTTGTCTTTGATGAAAAGAGAGGCGCTGTCAGGTGGTGTGACGCATCGGTTGGAATAACAGATTAGTGCATATCTTTAGTTTTTTTTGAGAAAGGGGTAGGAGGTGTCAAGTATGGTAATTCCTAGGTCTGGCTATGAAAAGACTACTTGACCATCATTTGAAACGTACTATTTGGAATCCTTAAAATGCTCGAGGGTTTCATGGAATTAAAAGGTTTCTGTTCCAACTCATTTGCTATTTCAGCT
>NC_051404.1:37106606-37107241 GCF_015228065.2 Penaeus monodon
ATTGTTCTCCAACATTTAGTGCTATTACTGGTATCAACGCAATAAAACTTTTCCCCTGCAGTCTATCTGCATTTCTTCTTTAAAGATACCTAAATACCTATAAATATCAAGTAATCGAAGGACTAATTAGATGTGCTAATTAGTTGCGGCAAACACCGATTGCAGATAATTGCCTTAACGACACGAGAGAGAAAACGAGGAAACGCTTTTAGTCGTCTTGGGAAGCTTAATGCAACGACACCGCCCTTCGGAAGTCGCCGTCAGTCATCTCTGTGTCTTGTCGCCCTCGCACTCAACCCCTTCCCCCCCTCTTCCCCCGTCGGCGCCGTAATGCCGTCGGCGTCATCGGCAACCTCATGCACACCGGGACGCCCACAAAAGACATGCTGAAGATGGCAAGGGGCATTTGCATATTCATTATCTCCCATTGCAATTAAGGCAGCGTGTGCAGAGCCGAGGCTACCCGAGCAACAGAAGCCTCGGCGGCGGCATCAGATGTACAACACCTTAAATTACGACGTTTATGGCGTTTATCAATCAGAGAATCGGCGAAGAGGTTGTGGTGAGTAAGTGGTCGTGATTCCAGCTATCTCGAACACGACACTCGCCTTCGGGACGGACCTATGAGGAGATAA
>NC_051404.1:37107930-37108301 GCF_015228065.2 Penaeus monodon
GCTAATGGGTACTAACCTCTCCTAACATCTCCAGCTAACAATTCCAGCTTGTTTGTACCAATTAGGAAACGTGATTTAGAAGAACGAGTAGATTAAACAAAGGAGAAGGGATAAGAGAGGAAATTGGTCTCAACTGCTAAATCTTGCACGAAATTCTGATCAAGTTTTTGCAACTGTTGAATGACAAGAATAAAAAAAAAAACGATGAATTTAATTTTAGATTAGTCTCCCCTTTATAAATCATTTTTATATTACTTTCTTCTGTTTTCTTCAGACTTGAACTTTCGTGTTGTCGATTTATCTATCAATTTATTTTTCTCCCCTTCTTTGGTTCGTTATTTAACAGGTTCTGTGCGGCTTTCGTAACTGTA
>NC_051404.1:37109498-37109665 GCF_015228065.2 Penaeus monodon
GATTTCACTGAAAAAAAAGAATTAACAGAAATGATAACTTTAATAACCAGAGTGACACAAAGAAGCCACCACACCCCAATCCAGAGAAATAAATATTTGCAAACTTCTTCGAGCGTTTCGAAATAAATTCTCGTGAAATTTTGACTTTTCTCTCTGTGATCCATAAC
>NC_051404.1:37109725-37109856 GCF_015228065.2 Penaeus monodon
ATTCGAGATTGAAGCGTGGGTCTGACCTCGATCTTATCCGTGAATCTTGCTCCAGATCCGATAGAGTGTTATCTCGTGTTATCGTCGGGACAGAAAAGAAATTGATCTTCGGCTGATATGGAAATTTTGCT
>NC_051404.1:37111420-37111511 GCF_015228065.2 Penaeus monodon
GGGGGAGGTCGATATGAACTTATATAACTGAATGCAATCATGGAGTCTGACCCAAGGCGATTTCATGGTTTTTGTACTAAACAGTTCTTTA
>NC_051404.1:37111891-37112561 GCF_015228065.2 Penaeus monodon
GAATCCCCCTTAAAAGATAAAGCTCTCGATGACCTGAGAATCCATCGACCTCTCTCGCTCGCTTTGAACCCTCGTGGACTGCGGTCAGAGGAGGATGGATGACACTTATTTATCATAAATGGGTGATATTATAGCCAGAATGTATTACGGATATTATGAATATCATTTATGTATTATAGATGGGTCGTATTATTGTTAGAATGTATTACGGTTATTATGAATATCATTTATGTATTATAAATGGGTGGTATTATTGTTAGAATGTATTACGGATTTTATGAATATCATTTATGTATTATAAATGGGTGGTATTATAAATGGGTGGTGTTATACTTAGAATGTACAACGGATATTATGAATATATTTTTTTTATTATAAGTGGATGATATTATAATTAGAATGTATTACAGTTATTATGAATAACATTTATATATCATAAATGGATGGTATTATAGTTAGAATTATTAGATATTATGAATAACACTTGTATATTATAAATGAATGATAAAATAGTTAGTATGTATTACAGATATTGTGAATAGAGTGCATTGTAAATGTTATAAATAGATGATATTATGAATAGATATTGCATTATAGATATCATAAATAGGTTGTATTATAGATATCTGTATTGTACATATTATAACCGTAATATGTTATAGGTATCATG
>NC_051404.1:37116507-37116995 GCF_015228065.2 Penaeus monodon
ATATAACTTCTCGCTCATGATTTTTAATGTTGTGATATAAATGATATTTGTATTTTATTCTTATAATAATTTACGTGACGATAACAATAATCATTATCAATTTTATTCATTTCTCCTTATCACTATAAATAATACTGTCCTCCCACAATAGTTTTCACTACCATAAAGAATCGTTTTTACGATCATGTTTTTAGTGTTATTGACAAGCTATTTCTCCTGTCTCTTTTGCCATCGTCAGATCTTAACCTGTTGTGTTTATACTGATTATATTTCGTCGTATGATTTCCTGCACCGTAAATGATCTAAATGTCCTTCTCTGACACTTTGTGATTTCTTATATTGATATCACTTGCTGTCTAATCAATATCGGTCTTGTATAAAGGGAAAGTTATATATGCGTATGGAAGGCACACTCTCAAAGGCGTGTATTTGGGTTGGTGAATAACGAACAAATAGTTATAATCGCATGAAGGCATAAGCACACGTAT
>NC_051404.1:37117130-37117323 GCF_015228065.2 Penaeus monodon
TTTACAGACGTGCACGCAGTGAACAGAGAATTAACATATTTTGTTTAAAGGTTTAAATCAAAATAAAGTAATGTAGAAAACTCATTTATTGATATCATTAAGATGTTCAACATCATCCTATAAAAAGCTATGTATTTTCTCCTTTTCCAAAACAAACTAAGTGTTTAAATCAGATGATATTGCAACCATGTAT
>NC_051404.1:37117364-37117584 GCF_015228065.2 Penaeus monodon
CAAAGGGAATCTACATATGGCACAAGGGCGTTGACTAGAAAATTGATCTCATCTTGACATGAGTCTAACGAAGTGTCGGAATGAAATGAATATTAAAAATAAAGGATTTTTCGTCTCTTTCATGATTTTCCCCCCCCAAAAAAAAACATCCATGCCAGGGGAGACTTTGCAAAACCTTCTTCCTCTTCACTATTAATCCATGAAAGGTGCTGTATACTCC
>NC_051404.1:37117624-37120362 GCF_015228065.2 Penaeus monodon
CCGTTATCCAGGCGAATATGCACTTAAGACGATAGTGATAACAGAATGAATGAATGATGATCATATTTCAAATAATTATCATCTTCCACGAGTCAATAATCAAAGGATTGTAATTAGCATAGTATCGTGCTTTTGTCAGTCATCACAAGTATATCAAGTGCATCTTCCTCACTATAAGAAAAAAATGGAATAAAATTAAAATTTTACTATCCTTACAATCACTAATAAACTATATTGCATTTTCCCCATCACTACTTGATAATGGTTTCCCCGCTTCAGTAAAAGAGTGAGACGCTCACTGTTCATATTTTGAACGCTGGGGATTGAAGACACTTCGTAAATCTTCCCAAATGATGATGAAGGTAGTAAAAATTCCTTGAGGAAAGTTGGAGAGGTTCAGGTTACCTCGTTTCTGTAGGTGATAAGATTACTGTTCGGACACTTAAAACTTAGATATTAGATTTAAAACGCATTCATAGCCTTTCCTAACGCTGTACATTGTTGCACAAATTTAAGACTACACATTTTTTTTTCCATATTCTTTCACTTTAAATCTCTGTATTTCGTTATAGTTCTTCCACGCTAATATTCATTTCTGATCCTTGTATCTCAGATTCAAATCTAATGCTGGTAATTAGTACGTAACGAAGTATCATAGCTGTCTACTGTAGATGCTTTTTTTACTCGAATCCGAAGAAGTGAGATATCAGGAAATCCTGATAATTTTTATAAATAATTTTGCTTTATATATATATATATTTTTTCTGGGACAAAAATTTTACACACACACACACACTGGCACCACATTAACCTAAATCTGATTATTTCTATTATCATTCACTTCGTGGAATCTTTATCAGAATTTCTCACTATGCCGCTTCTTCAGCCTCTGCAGCAGAAGTGCCATCCAAGGAAAAGCCTCGAACTCAGCGTCGGAGAACGTCAGCCTCAGTCACAGGGGCGTGCGAGCGACTCCACTGCGCTTCCAAACACGCGTGTTAAGAGATGGCGAACTTCGTGTAGGTGATCGGACCACGAGGACGACGTCTCGGCCTCCAGCAACAGCAGCGCCACCTCGTCCGGCCCGTACATCGGCGAGAGGTACGAGAACGACTCGAGGTTGTCCTCGAAGACGCCCGAGTCCGAGGAGTCGCAGAGGAGGGATGCGAGTTCAGAGTCCGTGACGGCGCCGTCGTCGTCCTGGCGGTGCTGCGGCAGCCTCACGGGTCTGTCGGGGTAGAGCTCCAGCTGCGGCTCCTGGAGGAAGGGTGCGTCGTCCTCCAGGCCGGGCGGGAGGAGCCACGAGCAGTTGTCCTGGCGGCCCGAGTTGGCGACGGCGGAGTGGGTGTCGAGGAACACCTCGTCCGGGGCGTCCTGCCGCGTGTTGGCGTCCAGGATCTCCTGCAGCGCCTTGATGTAGGCGGAGGCGAGTCTCAGCGTCGTGAACTTGGTCATGTCGGAGGCGGCTCCGCGGCGGCTGGCACTGCACCGCGGAAGCATTTCGCGTAATTTCTCGAAGGCGCAGTTGATCTGCCGCATGCGGTGCCGCTCCCGCGTGTTAGCGGTCTTTCTGCGGTACTTCGAGAGAGGCGCCGGCCGTGACTTCGGCTTCCGCTTGTCCTGGATGTTCCAGTCGGCGTCGCAGCGGCGGCGAGCGTGCAGGGAGCGCGGGCGCAGCTGGTACTTCCCGGCGGACGACCCTCCTTTGGAGTCGTTCTGATTTCTGTCCGGGTTGGTTTTGTCGTCCAGAGAGGCCCGCCCCCCCTCCCTCACTGCCGCCTGATTTGATTTTTTGGTCATTTTCGAAAAGAAGGATTAGGAAGGATGCTCAAACAAAGGCTCTTCCTACGTTGCCTCCCGCAGCGTGAGGATCTTCCTGGCTCCTGCGAAGGGAAACAAAATCGATGAAGCTAAAATACACAGCGGTAAATATCTAATGTAAAAACACTTATATATGCAGACAATCATGAAACATATAAATAAATAATACAAACAATCCGTTCCGTGCATTTAAAAAGCACAACATAGATCTTTGCTGAGAAAGTTCGATCGCAGCAGGTGCAACACTCGGTGCCCTTACCCGTGTGAAAGACGTCCCGCGCCGTCTCGCAGGAGCAACTAAGGCCACGTCCAGTCAGTGTAAGGGTTGGCGGCCCACTGACCAAATCTGCCTCCCCTCCCCCGCGCACACATCACTCCCGCCCCTTCCCCCCTCTCTCACCCCCTTCCCCCTACAACCCAACACCTGAATATATCCCGTCCTGATGCCCCCTTCCTGTGGGTACTGCCCCTGTACCCCCCCCCCTCTCTCCGCCATTCTTATTCCTCGTTACTGCAATATTCCTTCTTGCCGTTTCTCCTGATGGGGTGGGGGAAGGGAGGGTTGTATATGAATTAATCTTCTTACATACAATATTCCCCTGTATTTTCTATTCAGCATGTTAGTTTACCCTGATTTTATTTCCATTTCTTATTGTATCAGTACTTCTTACCATCCCTCTTTTCCAAATCCTCTTCTTCTCTTCAGAGTCATCCATGGAACTTAACTAATTTATTTAAAGGCTGTTAAGAAAACACCTGTTACTTACCATAACTTACAGATCAAGATCACTTATTATTCTACCCCAAATAGATATTCAAGATAACGATTAAAGTGACCAAAACAATCTCTATTTCTCTTTCTTTGTCGCTCTATATCTACTTGGATATGCAAATAAGTAAAATGAGTCTCTGATGTG
>NC_051404.1:37120499-37121280 GCF_015228065.2 Penaeus monodon
AAAATCAAAATACAAAAAAAAAACTACAACACCAGCATATTTTGAATTTTCACCGTGTTTTGTTTGAAGTTAATGGGGAAATGACACACCGCCTTGTCATTGTCATATATATTTATTTTAGCAGGTGGCGTTCCTGTCTATTATCTATTTGTCTGTTTATTCAGTCACATGCATTACTTTCATACATGTCTAAAGACCGCTCACAGGCTTATTAATATAATTCAATACGTTCGTGTCTTCAAGAATTATATTAGGGTGACCTAGGGCAGTGCTATAATTAGTATTGATATAATATCCGTTGATCGTATTAAATTCATAATTATTATGTCATTATTGCTATTCATAAATTTATAATGATCAAAATTGATATTATTTTAATGTAGTTCTTTATCAACGCTTTATTGTCAAAGATGATAAAATCGGAGAAGCACAAGACAATGCTCATATTAGCATTAACATGATCATCGTTGATAATTCGTCATCTTCATTCCTATAATCATAATAATTATTGGCAAAATTCATAATCGTAATTATTAACATCGTTCTTGTCGCTTTTTTGCTTTTCTGGTGGAGTAAGATGTTATTAACTGATGTTATTAACTATAGCAACAACAGCTTTCTTTATTATAATGTCATGATATCAATGACGGTATATTCATCAATTATCACCTTTATATCATTATCTGTCTGGATATAACAAGGGTAATAAGGATAATAATAATTATCAGGGCTCTCAATATGGTTACAAAATAACAATTATTCGTTTTACATCTGTTTTCAT
>NC_051404.1:37121326-37122308 GCF_015228065.2 Penaeus monodon
ACACCACCATTAACATAATCAATACTTACTGTATATTAATGGAATCATACCAACTTATACTGTAGCAACGTATCAGTCATGTTTAATCTGCTCCATATCGGAAAGGTTCAACATTAGAGCCTTGGAAAGTGAACCTTAAACCTACATGAGCCCAACTTCCCCCTTTGGAAGTAGGAAGCCCCTTTACCTTCCTCACCAACCCCGCGTAGAACCTCCGAACCTCACGCTCTCCGAGTAAGGAATCTCCAGGCTGCAGCGCAATAAGTTAGTCCTTAATTGAACCGATCGCCTGCGGCTCCCTCATTACTCAGCGAAGGAATCAATATATCCTGACAGTTTTAAAGGCCCCGATCCTCCTCCTGCCTCTTCCCGTAACACCTTCCTTATGAGTCCGTCTGACCTTGGGAGGCAGCACCAAAAAGGCCTCTGCCTTATATGGGACTTTGATCTTCGTCGGTGTTGTACCTGTGTGCATGTTTCTCCGCTTACTTAAATAGGAGGGGAGGTCGTGTTTTTTTTCTCGTTCGCTAATGACGGATGGAAAGGCTCAGATTGATGGTTTGTATTAACGGGACTGATATAGCGTTATAGCGAAGGGGAGTGAATGTGATGAAATGTTCAGATCGAAAGAAAGTTCTGTTGGAAATCATATGCGATTCGTTTGTTGGTCGGAGATTTCGACTCTGACGAAGATAGTGATCCACACAGTTCGCAAGGAAAATTTTCGAACACGAGATTTGTAGATTTCTTCTGAGATATTAACACCAACTGCCACTCACAACATTTATGAATGGCATTTAAATCCGCGCTCTCTTTAAAAAGTAAGGCAATTAGATACGTTTGAAAAAATACCTATATTGATTGCCAGTGCTAATTTATTGTGTTTCTGCAAATAATCACACTGCGCTGTTATCACTTTATTTTCAATAATAAAATATACGATGACAGCAAAAGGAAAAGTTAAATATAGTTTGTTTAACCA
>NC_051404.1:37122535-37124207 GCF_015228065.2 Penaeus monodon
CTGATAATAGAGTAAGCCCCCAAAAGGCGTGCAACCGCTGCCCTCACTTCATCAAAGCCAGCATGTCGGCAGTACTGTGTGCTAATACCGCCTCACATTTCCATGGAATTGCCATTGAGGAATGAGTCTGCCCTCCCTGCATGCGCGTCCCGAGGCCCGCCTTGGCCTCCTCCTCCGCCGGGCCATCTCCCACGTGAGGCGTCGCATGGCCATCAAAGGCTCGCCCTGCGCAGCCACACTCGCCCTGCTGAATGGCCATCGGTCTCGATCTGAAATCTGGTTCCTCGATCAAGCATTCAGATAAATATTTACGATTTGGGGGAACAAGCTGGGATTCCTTTGCTGGGAATATTGGCTGAAAATAAAAAAGCTCTCGAAGGTTGTAGTTCTTTAAGAGTAAAAAAACCCGACGGAGATTTAAATCCGCGATGTCGTTGGTTCGTCTTGGTACTGGGAAACGTACAGGATGGTTTTGTTGTTATTTGCGTTATTCTATTAATTTATTTACCTGTATATTTGCTAAAAGAAGCACATATATTTTGTGTATGAATGTGACCGATGTCTGGTCCTGGAAGGGAGTTTTCGTTTTTAAAAAAGTCTAGCACAAAAATTATCATTCTTGACCGTGCTATTGCTTTGTTCGGTGTTGAAGAGGGCGTGCAAAATCTCCGTTTTGCAAAGTGGTGTTATCCGACATATTCGTGAAAAAAAATCATCTCAAAGAATCTCAAATGAAATAAGCATTCTTGCTTTCTTCTTTGCTACTACCTAACCTTTTTGCATCGGTCATACGCATCTCACCATAACCAATCACCTTCGAATATTACACGTGCAGCATATACACCTTACACAAGTACTCTCAACCCGCGACGCTCTACGGATGACACATTCAAGAACCCTACATTGCCAAGCAAAAGCAAGCCCGGGGAGACCAAGCAGCACTGCCAGAGGACGACTCCCGACATATCTGACCTTCGGCTACAACTTCGGCCACAAATTATTCCCAAGTGACTATGTGTCAACCCCGCACGCGGACCCCTTGTCTCGCCCTGTGATAAGATCGCGTACAATCGTCCCTGGAAGAGGTCTGTGAGGGATGTAGTGATGTTTAAAGTATGGAGATAGAAATAAATACACGTTAAATGCTTGTTATTTTTATATGCAATGTAATATTATGTCCGTTCTTTCCTCCTCTCCTTCTGCTATTGAATTAAGGATCGGCAGGGTTGCATAATAACTGGCTGGGCTCTGCGTGTGGGCTCGAGGGTCGATAACATGTAAAATGTTCGAATCTCCTCGACGCCAAACTTGGCTTTGTCCATCTCTAATTATACCTTCTAGTGACACCGCCGGGACCACTGCTAACAAGACAGGGACCAGCGAGTCTTAGTGTACGCACTCTTTACCCTTTCTCCCTCGATGTTACACTAATAAACGGATGTGAAGCTTTGTTACAGTGCGTTTCAGGTTCTCCTTGGCTGCCGAGGGAGACGCTGCTTCTATCTCCTCCAGCTTCTCTTGGTCTGATGCTGAGGCTAAGGAGAAAATTAAAACTTTATTGTAAGTGAGAGATATAGGAAGTACATTTTTTTTCTTTGGTTCCGGCCACAGTTGTTTGTTTCTCTAAGGTTGCATTTCTTTGATTTCCTTATTTTACACATGCATCAGTACG
>NC_051404.1:37124614-37124693 GCF_015228065.2 Penaeus monodon
TTAACCTGCGCTCTTTTTCTCGTTTTCCAGACACAAATACTTCCATTTATCATAATCAACTCTTTATTCATCAAAATGG
>NC_051404.1:37124779-37125121 GCF_015228065.2 Penaeus monodon
TATAAGCTTACATGTGCTCTCTAACGTGTACACGTTACCAAATACAAACACAAATGTGATCACATACCTACACGCTGACACACACGTATTCACAGATTCATAAATTCATTCATATATTATTAATTACTACTAATTACACCAGTTGTTTTCAAGCTGTTTCTAAATTATGTTTCGTGTACAATGAATATTCAAAATTAATTGCCATTGGCGCGTAGAAAAAGGCCGCTGAATTAATCTGAATAACTAAGCTGATATGCAGATAAATAATAACAATATCTGATGGTAAATCTCATCCTTAATATTTCATATAAGGAAGGCGAATCTATTCGAACTAACCCTTAG
>NC_051404.1:37125202-37125456 GCF_015228065.2 Penaeus monodon
GGTTATAAATCTTGACTTGTACTGGATCATATTTTGTTTGTTTGTTTGTGTATGGGACGCGTGTTGGAACGTTTCATTAAGAGCTATGTTTTATTTTATGGCGGTGAATCTGGTATTCGAATTATACTCATCTTTTCAGTTTTGCTACTAATGTGTGCTCCGAAATCAAAATATAGGATTCATTTTACCAACTTCATTAATATTGACAATTTTGATCAAGTATGCAATATGATTGCAAGTGAAACCCGCAATGT
>NC_051404.1:37125507-37125859 GCF_015228065.2 Penaeus monodon
CATCAGCATTATCCTAAGTATAAATAATTTCCAAGCCCATTTTTTTAGCAATTCATTCCAAAAATATCTAGGGTAGCGCATATAGACAACTGAATCATTAGCAGATTTCTAATATAACAGCACCGAACCAGCGCTTCCTTTCCACCAAATCTATTTTTTTTCTTCAAAACGTAATCATATTAGATTTTAAATCAACACAAATACAAATAAAAGAAAAATATCGAGAAAAAAATATAATCCCATATTCAATTGAAACTCCGACTCTTCCACCGCTCGACTCAACGAACGACCGCCGACGAACACCATCAGCATTCCTCAAATACTAATAATTTCCAAACCGTTTTCAAGACTT
>NC_051404.1:37125921-37126305 GCF_015228065.2 Penaeus monodon
TATTATTAAATCTACAATCTAACAGAAACGACACAGCGACTGCCATCCAGCTTGCACTCGAACACCGCTCGACCCCACAAACGAAGCCGAGCCAGCCTGAGCACCGACACGAATCCGGCCTTTCGCCACCCCTCTCGCCGGCGTTCGTGTGGGGGGGGGGGAGGCGGCAACGGCACCGCACAGTAAACACACAAGTGCAGGGATCCACGCGCTTCACAGGATACCGGCTTCTTGAAGACTTCCCCGGGGTTTCTGCGGGGGAGCGGTTGTGGTCCGCGCCGCAGATCGGGTGATAGGCGGGCAGCCGTGAAATTGGCAAAGCTGTGAGTTGCCGCCGCCATCTTTGTCGAAGCGCCGTGCCTAGGGAGGCGGGGCTGCCAGGCG
>NC_051404.1:37126454-37126916 GCF_015228065.2 Penaeus monodon
CACAGATTAGCTCAATGGGTGTGGTTTTGGCGAAGGGAAACTGAAACGAGCATCAGCATTAACATTCAGAGGAAGCTTGGTTAACCTTAGAAAGCAACAGTTATGAACAATTTGTAAAGCTGAGAAGTTGAACTAATACATGCAAGATGTTCCATATATGTAACATACGAGATATTTACCAGGTCTTAAGCACTTTTCAAAGGGGAAACCGAAGTGTGGGAATAATGATTCATGGTTGATTAAAAACACATTCCTGAGATCAGTTTTTTTGAGGGATGAGATAACAGTTTTAATATCTTTTTCAGCATTGTGTTTTGTTATTCATAATAATTGATGAATAAATAACTAAAATAAATACTGCAAAATTTAGCGTCAGTAACAGTAGCACAGACTGGACTACATAAGTTCTCAGAAACCAATATTTTGTTTTGAGAATATCAAACGAAACCAAATGCAAAGGTT
>NC_051404.1:37127032-37127628 GCF_015228065.2 Penaeus monodon
ATGAGAATCATGTTAACCAAACCTTCCACAATATATCAATCCATTAAAACGTAACAGTCAAACTCAGCAGACTTTTACAAACACGTCTTTGTTCTCTTATTCGCACAAACATTGAGGGGCGAATTCTGAAGCCGTGCTCCCAGTTGGCGAAGTTCCCGAGTGATCCCAACAGCCAAGGAGGCCCCTCAACACCAGACTTAATACTAATTACCTACTTAACGAGGTCCTCTCCCTTAATTGGCCGTTCAGGGGTGGTAATATTACAAACAGCGCTCTTATCGAGGTGTTGCTAATTGCTCATTCGGGCGCCCTCTTCTGCAGTATCGGCGAGAGAGGAGGCGATGTCGAGGACTCAATATGAATGCAGGTGCGAGCGCTGAAGGTGCAGGAGACCCCGGAGAGAAATATGGCTAAGTGAAGGGGCTAAAAGTGCGATTTATTTTGGATAAGGGAAGGGACATCGGCTGTCAGACGCCGCTTACTGGGCTTGCGACGCTCGCATTATGTTTCAGATTAACATTGAAATTGGTTGGGTGGAGTTCCGGTGCCAAATATAGACCTAGATGCTCATGTGCGTAGTGGATTACTGATGTGGT
>NC_051404.1:37128070-37128991 GCF_015228065.2 Penaeus monodon
TTCCTGCGCGAAGACTTTCCAGAATACATTTTCAAGCTATAGAAGTTAAGTAAATACCCTAATTGTAACGTGGAACACTTTTTTCCCGAGCCATCAGGATAAACAAACCCACCAAAGCCTACATTCTTATCACATGAACCGTAAGTTTCAAAAGCAAACAGCAGCCTCCCACATCCTGTGTCTTGGAAAGGCTTGAATTGACGTAATAACTCCGGGACCAAACACAGCCTTGGCGGGGTAAGAGCGATATTCTATGAGCCATAAAGTGTACACAATCGGCCACTTAAAGCCGCTAATGAAACTTCTTGACTGGCAATTCAAGGAAATCCTCAACTCTATACACACAGAGCAAACACAACGATCAGTAAGTGGGTGACGCGCCGTGCTAATGGTGAAAGATAACACTGGATTGGCGTCCAGACTCTGCTGTGTTTCGTTCCGGGAAATGTGTTGCTGATTCTGTGTTATTCATCTCTTTTCTTCACTCTATCTCTGGTTAGGTTTTCTTAATGGTGAATCTGTGGGATAAAATAGGGATTTATTTCTACTTTGAGATGTATGGGTAGAAGCTCTTATCCACCAAAAATATGCAAAAAATAGCATCTTTTATTTTCATTTCTTTAATGGAATTCATCAACGGAATGGCGTATGTAAACAAGAGAAAGAAAATGCCGTACGTCCCACACCACAGATTATATACTAACCCAATCTAATGATTAATATTCTAAACAAAGAAATTTCGCCAAACCCGTCCTAATAACAACATTCTTTCTGTATTATCCACCTCCCACTCTAAGAATATAAAAGACAGCCATGTCCCCCTCGACGTCACTTATTCGTCATACAAGAAATCTCACACCTTCACTCACAGCTCATCGAAGTCAACAAAGACTCTAGGGATTCCCACACTTGGATCGAGAC
>NC_051404.1:37131322-37131571 GCF_015228065.2 Penaeus monodon
TCTTATAAATATGATTTATAAACACAATTTCCAACTAGCTCTTAGTCCCTTGCCGCAACACGACCCGCCGCCGGAGATAAGGACCAGAATCCTCCACCGCGGGGTTCCATCGTCGCCCTTATCAGCATCCCAGACGCAAGGGCCTCGAGACGCGTGTTACCGACGCCATGATTAATGTTTCTCCCACAAATGACAGAGTAAAGTGTTTGCCGATTGTTCTTCTGGCTCTGTAGACCCCCATTATGCAGA
>NC_051404.1:37133119-37133892 GCF_015228065.2 Penaeus monodon
GACACCCAAATAACAGAACCGCTCACAAACGCTACCGCCACCTCAAAGGCAGCTCCCCAGCCCCGCCCCCGAGCGCCAGCTACGCCCCCGAGCACCTGCCACGCCCCCGAGCGCCAGCCACGCCCCCGAGCGCCAGCCACGCCCACGCAGCCGCGCGCGGTCCCCTCGACGCCACGAGCGGCCGCTGCGGGATCCGCCATGATAAAGCAGCCATCAGCACATGCTCATCACGTGGTCTGAGACATGGGCTATTATTGATGCGGTTCTTAACGCATAGAATATTTTATGGTAATGTTTATGTGCCTTATCTAATTGATTTATAACAAACAGTCATTTGTCAAGGGATGAGTTATTATTAAATTAGTTTTCTCTCGCTTCTCTCTGTTTCTCTTTTTTTCTGGTGTGGGTGGGGGGTTAGGGGGTGCCTATTATTATTATTTTTTTGATCCTTCAGTTATACGTTCCTGTCAGGAGAAATATTAACTTTTTTTTGATAGGGTACACTTACTTTTCAGTTTTTTTGCGTTTTCAAAAATGAATGTATAGTTGCATATGCTAATTTTGCTTTGTGCAGGGTAAGAATCTCTAGCAGGTTACAATGCCCTTTAAAAGTTTAGCATTCAGAAAATTCATGAATTCCCGGGCTTTGCAGGATAAGCAAATTTTCAAACACTTTTACCCATTATATCTTATCGCGTGAAATTAATTCATAAAATATGGACGGAGAGTGAACCAAGATTTGGGGATTTTACCTAAATTTAATTTCTTATAAG
>NC_051404.1:37134380-37134685 GCF_015228065.2 Penaeus monodon
ACACAAATGAAGAATTCTAAGCATTTTGACATCCTTAACATAAATTTGATTGTTATCAGAACGCATTTTGTAAAGTATTCTCGGGGAAAATCCATCTGCCTGTGTTTATGTTGCGTTGTTTTGTCTAATTCTTGTTTTTTTTTCTCTTCCTCTCTTCCAACTTTGTTTTCTTCATGTTGTTAATTTCCTTTTCTCTACGCCTTATTTTCTTATTTCCATTTCTCTGCTTCATTAATCTCAAGTTTTCTATCTATTTCTATATCTATACACTATATTCCCTTTATAGTTTCTCTCTTTCTTTGCCT
>NC_051404.1:37134936-37135204 GCF_015228065.2 Penaeus monodon
GATTACCCAATCCTCTCGGCCACACACAGGGATCCTCAAGACCCAGGCACAGACACCGGGATCCAGTAGATGGAATGCCTCCTTCATAGTCCCATCATAACACGAAAAGACCATATACCTGGCGAACGAATGGACATGATCACACTTTGTTTTCGACCCGCGGGTATATGACTGCCTCCGTGATCGCTGGAACCGTACGCCGTCTATCTCTTGAACCTTCGGGTAGATTGCCTTCTCCCCAGAGAGGGTGATGTTGGCACGAAACCCA
>NC_051404.1:37135542-37135729 GCF_015228065.2 Penaeus monodon
ATTATTAACCCTCTCGTAGAGACTGTACGACTTTACTTGGGGAAAATGTTTATTCAAATGTTATGTGTTTCAATCCTGCTTCATGACTTGGCTAAGGGTGATGATGGTAAATTATGGGGCATAGGGTGTTATGAATGGTAAATGCAACTTCATTTATTTTAAGGTATGTAACTTCGAGAGATAGTAT
>NC_051404.1:37135876-37136203 GCF_015228065.2 Penaeus monodon
GCTGAAAATTGAAACTGACAAATAAGCAAATAACTGTCTGAGACAATATCAAAACATTTTTCGTAATACTTTCAAGAGACAATACTCTTAATTAATTATTTAACCTATTCTATTCGCATATCTCGCCTAGGCAGTCATCATAAAAAAATATAATGTCTCATAATGGTAACATGAGACATTCATACATTAAAGATACAAATGCATACAGCATTAAATTAATGTATACAATCGCAAAGGCTATGTAGCATTCACCCCAACAACAAGATATTCATATCTGTACAAATTTATATTTTGTCCAAGTCTTTTATATCTCGCACTGTTTCCTGT
>NC_051404.1:37136239-37136533 GCF_015228065.2 Penaeus monodon
CCATTCACTTTTAAAAGATCTACTCCCTTCTTCATTCCCTCAAGATCTCGCACTGTACTCTTTGTACCCAAAGATGTACATTCATATATCACACTGTGGCTGCTCGTGTACTTGCCAAGAAGGTGTCTTATCTCCGTTTAAAAGACCTTCGCGGCAGACATGATATAAACGTGATACTCTGTTTGCTGCTGATTCTGTTGTCGCGGCGCTAAATTTATTCCTGGGGTAATTGATAGATACGTCATGCTATTTGCATTCTTTCTCTGCTGTCATGAGATTGGGCTACAGTATTGA
>NC_051404.1:37137619-37137744 GCF_015228065.2 Penaeus monodon
AAAATACCTTTTATGATCACCATAGTCACTGGCGACTTTCACCATAGACGCTCGACAAAGGCGTGAGAAAGAACCGTCATCTCATCACCATGACACCATCTCATAATGGACAGCAATTACGAAAC
>NC_051404.1:37138139-37138223 GCF_015228065.2 Penaeus monodon
TGAATCTTCTTTAGACCTCGCTACCAGTACCTCGTGTCGAATTATGCAAGAGAGGAACACGTGGCGAGGTTGATGGTTGTACAG
>NC_051404.1:37138267-37138400 GCF_015228065.2 Penaeus monodon
CATTGCGTGACATTATGGTAATATTGATGGACTGTTAAGGTTTAAATGCTTAAGGGGAACATGTACGAGTGTGTTCCAGTCTGCATGTTTGGTTAGGGCATTCACTTAAATCGATTATCTTTTTTTTTCCACT
>NC_051404.1:37138663-37139119 GCF_015228065.2 Penaeus monodon
AGAAAACAGACGCGCCGAGTCCCCAGGCCACGCGGAGAGGAGAAAGGGCTTATCGAAGCAAGGAAGAGCTGGACGCGGGGGGGGGGGGGGGGCAGACGGGTCCAGGTCCCCGAGGGTGTTTAAATAGCCACATTGTCGACCTGATCATCAGCGATGGCATCAGCCGGGTTAAACCACCTCACCCCCGGCTTCAAAAGACGTGTGGCCTCTTTGCTCTCGCTGTTCATTCCGTCCGCTGCGAAGGTCATAATGTATTGCGACCAAATATCCGAGGCAAAGGGCAATTCCCGCGCCAAAGGATATTTCGCCTTTCATAAAATGAAAAGAGTAACGTTATGCGGTCTCGGATTCGACTGTATCGGAGCTTCGATCTCGCCACAGAAGGAAGAGAAGCAATAAACTCTAATCCATAACTGTTTCCTGATCAATGGATCTTTACGACTCGGTGAAACACGT
>NC_051404.1:37139170-37139615 GCF_015228065.2 Penaeus monodon
TTTCTGAAGCTTCTACGGCGGATCCAAAGAACGCTGAATTTGGTTAAGAAGGAATTGAATAAAAAAAAAAGAGGTGTTATATAGAAAACGAAATGAAAAGACCTTTTCAATGGCCTCTATCAAGGTGCGAATTAGCCCCGAAATTCCCACACAATACGCTCGCTTTTTCCCCCCCGCTCACCGATAACTCGACGAACTGAAATGAACCCGAAAAAATAAAAATGAAAGAAAACGTCAAATTCGAAGAAGAAAACGCGCCGATCGGTCGCCAGAAGCTAAACGAGAAGAAGTTTATAACAGTCGTCATCGATAAGGGACCGGAGCGAGATTGTGCCGAACTCTCGAGTCGTAGATAAACACGTACATTGACGTCCATAAAAACGAACGCCTCCAGATACGAACGCTTTGTGGGTCGTCGTGGAAGCCGAGGTCAAATACGCTGCCA
>NC_051404.1:37141169-37141280 GCF_015228065.2 Penaeus monodon
GTTGCTATTCCTCCCTCCTTCTTTAAAACCTCATCCTTAATAAAATACTTCCCTTTTCCTTTTCTTCAACCTCTCCTTCATTTTTTCCCTTTCCCGCTATGCCACTTTCTC
>NC_051404.1:37141968-37142302 GCF_015228065.2 Penaeus monodon
TTTCTGGTAGTGTACCTGCTTACACAAATATAGTGCTTGATTGTAGAGTAGAAAAGTAATTGCCTTGTTTCTATTTACATAACTTACCGACATTTCGGGACGCCGCTCCAAATCTGGTCTTTGGCGGTACATGGCAAATTTGTAAGGTAAATTACGGTAAATAAAATCGCCGAATCCGCTCTTTGAAGCCAAGCCGGTCTGTTCGTCACGACAATTCTTCTCGCTTATCAGTATTTTCTCTCGGTTATGTCGACTTTGAGTATCTCTTTAGTGATCTCTTTCAACGAAACTGCTGATAAAGAGTAGTAATCTTTCAACGAAACTGCTGATAAAG
>NC_051404.1:37142414-37142701 GCF_015228065.2 Penaeus monodon
TTCTATATCTTCTCAAGCATTTATTTCCTCATTTTAAAAGCAACTCTACTAAACCAGCATTCTCTGTGGCAAGCGGAGGTGTTGCTCTGCGTTGTATATTTACCTAAACGCACAAGCAGGCAGCGTTCCATACAAAGAGCTGGACGTCTTTGTGATTTATGACTCAGGTTATGAAAATCAGCGCCGTGAAACCCCCTTCAACAGTATGTAAAGTAAGTTTCAATCAGCCGCTAGAAGACGTGGTCCAAGGCGGAATTTTTGCCTTCCGTTTTTCAACACGTTTGTAT
>NC_051404.1:37142769-37143286 GCF_015228065.2 Penaeus monodon
AAACTTCACAGAACAAAGAAAAATATGAACTTCCATTAACAGGTGCGAAGAGGCGAGCCGCTTTAAGACCACGAATAAGTAATGGGCAGTTAATATCCTTTAGCGAGGGACTTCGAACTCGTAAAATGTTTGTCTGGACTCAGCAGGGCAGGTCGACGTCGCCTGCGCTGTCATGGGGGACAAAGACGAACCCAGGAGGAAAATTATTCAAGTCAAATATTGTTTTATTTAAGACCGCGTTGATTGACAGGGTCGGGTCTGATAAAGCAATTTGGATGTGCAGTCTGAAATATAGTAAATGGCATTTGTATTGGAAAACGGAGTGGAGGTTCTCGCTTGATATTAAAGCTCATGTTTTATTAATAGCAACAGCGAAACGTAGGACTTTGCGGATCCGCTTAAGGGAAGGTCAACCTCGAGCGATCAAGGAGCAGGGCAGAACGGGAGGACCTTCTCCTCCTCAACTGCTCCTCCTTCGCCAGAGCTATGGAATCAACGCTCGACCTCTTTACCAGAA
>NC_051404.1:37144834-37145244 GCF_015228065.2 Penaeus monodon
CCTATCCACCTTCATTCATTCAATCTATCAACCATGCTATATACCACATATCCTTTACCCAAAATACCAGGGACTTTCCTAACACACGTCACGGGAAAAGAAGTAGCAAAACCAAACCAAACACACACACACAAAAAAAAAAATCATTCAAAATCGCTGAAATGACGAAAGACGAAATTCGCAAAGCTCATATTTCCATCAATTTCATTCACGTCGGTCACCACACCAAGACCACGTGTCTCAAGGATCAAAATATTTACAAGGGATTACATGTACGTTTAGGCTTTTGCAGAGAATACTAATGTCGGATTAAAAAAAAAAATCTGTTCGAGAAAATGGATTTATGGCTTTAAATTCCAAGTTAAAAGGTCTATCGTGAATATGGTGGGAGTGAAATTCTTGAAATGATG
>NC_051404.1:37145526-37145620 GCF_015228065.2 Penaeus monodon
CAATAAAAAAAAATTATGTCTAACAGACGACACAGTTACCGAAATAAAACCACAAAAATGCCAAAAACACAGCAAAATTTACTCCCTACAAATC
>NC_051404.1:37145704-37145986 GCF_015228065.2 Penaeus monodon
CACATACGTCCTCCAGCCGACAAGCTTTCTACAATCAATCTCACAAAATATCTCCATTGTTATCGCTGTCACATCGCCCCCCCCCCGCTGCTCCCACTTGTACGTGTCATTCTACCGTCACTGAAAGCAATTTCTCATTATTTCACCTTCCTCTTTGTTCACTTTACTTTATTTATTGTTATTGGAGTTCAGGAGCCTTGTTTATTCCTTTTTTTTCCCTCTACGGTGATTCTCCCTTCGTTTCCCTCGTATCTTCAGTTGGGCGACTTGTTATGATGTTAA
>NC_051404.1:37146913-37147242 GCF_015228065.2 Penaeus monodon
CCTTTACAATACTGCAAGAGATTAACAGATAACATGTCCCTGGTAATGGCAACAATGAAAACGTAGCTTTTTACACCAATCGCTTACCTCCATTGTATAATCTCGGCCTTAAGTAAAGACTAACGTTTTTCACTTTATTGCTGTTTCTTTGTTTCAGAGAAATGTTCTTATGTTTGTAAATGATGAAATCTTTTGTCACTAATAGATAATGAAAACATAGAAGAGGGAGATGGTAAACATATTACAGCAGTGGAATATTTTCAGAATGTATCATTCATTGATTTATTAAACGTTCGATAACTTTTTCTTTCACTGTCTGTCTGTGTCTG
>NC_051404.1:37147434-37147814 GCF_015228065.2 Penaeus monodon
GACTCACCCACTCTCTTTTCTCAGCCTCGTTGCATTATCCGGAAAACCTCACCTTCACCTTTGTCCTCCGCTGCACACGTTCTTTTGCAAAATTCGTAATGAGTTGTGCTAAATCTATAATTGCAAAGCATCCTTGCACTCCGGCCGAGAGCAAAGAGGCTGCAGCAACACGGCAGCCTTATTACCGTACGTTCTTGCTCGGGATCAACTCCTAATGACTGCAATTAATGATCACAAACGGAGGGGGGGGGGAGATAATTGCGGCTGCTTGCTACTTCTCTGGCTTCTTTGCGCCTTGTTTGAGCTCCTCGAATGCTAATGGCGATAATGAATCACCCGGAATTAATTGAGGGGAAAAAATGCCTGTGCTGTGCGTCTGG
>NC_051404.1:37148889-37149078 GCF_015228065.2 Penaeus monodon
AAATATCAATAGTGTTATACAGTTCAAAAACTCTAAATTTTCTAAATGTAGCCGAGCGAAGAAACTAAAATTTAGAAAAAAAAAGTTATTCTCGGGGCATGTCAAGCTATGTAGGCGTAATTAGTAAACTAGTTAAAAATTGTGGCTCTTGGGGGGGACAACTGCCCCCCTTCCCTCAAATAACGCCCC
>NC_051404.1:37149523-37149711 GCF_015228065.2 Penaeus monodon
AGCATTTTACTCCTTTTAACTAGCTCGTAAATACTGTTGCAAGAGAATCTTAAGTCTAGCAATAACTGCTCGCTCAGAATGTCGTAAATATTTTTCTCAGTCGTGCATTGTTGGCGGGTCGTTGCAGGCTTACGTTGCAGTAATGGCGGCGGCTCGGCGTGAATGAGGCGATACTGCAGTGCGCTGAG
>NC_051404.1:37149976-37150178 GCF_015228065.2 Penaeus monodon
TGAAGTAACAGATTTGCGAAGAAATTACTCTCCTCTAAAATGATTATCAAAATTAATAAAACACGAACACCGAAAAATCATGCTATTTGAGAATCATTAATGGCCTCCTTTTTAGTTCTTATTGCTTTGCTGTTTGCCGTTATTACTATGCAAATGGGATTTACATATTGCTGATTAAATGACTGCAAGGGCAAGGAACACT
>NC_051404.1:37150671-37150816 GCF_015228065.2 Penaeus monodon
CCATTTTTTTTTCCGTCTTGCCTGACCAGGCGCAGAAACAGAGCGCAGCAGCGAGAGCACAAGCGAGGCGTGTACCAAGAACGATGTTTTTCCGACCATGAATAGCGAATGAATGACGGAATCAGCACCGCCGCTTGTGAATATA
>NC_051404.1:37151947-37152501 GCF_015228065.2 Penaeus monodon
TAACTAACGGGACCCACGATAATTCCAGGAACCTTCTTTCCCTACCTTCTCTTCTCCTCGATTTTCCTCTCTCCTACTCTGCCACCTCCTCTCGCTCCTAAATCTTCCTTAACTTTAAGCCCTACATCTGATCCTTCCTACTTCTCTTCTCTTCCTCTTCGTCTCTTCCACGCCTCTTTCTCCCTTTCCCTTCCCCCGTTTTTTTTTCTCTCTGTTCCTTCCCTCTCCCTTTTACCTTACCCATCTCTTTTTTTTTCTTTAAATCGCTTCCGTTTTCTCTTAATGATATCTTCTTTTTCTCTTTAAATCTCTTCCTTTTCCCTTAACCATCTCTTTTTCTTCTTTAAGTCTCTTCCTTTTCCCCTTAACCGTCTCTTTTTTTTCTCTTTAAATCTCTTCCGTTTCCTCTTAATCATCTTTTTTTTTCTCTTTAAATCTCTTCCGCTTCCCCTTAACCATTTCTTTTTCCTCTTTAAATCCCCTCTGTTTCTCCTTCCCCTTCCCCCTTTCTCTTTCCCTCCCACCCCTTTCTTATCCGGACGAAATACAACTAA
>NC_051404.1:37152953-37153292 GCF_015228065.2 Penaeus monodon
CATCATTTAGACTCTGAAATATTACCCCCCTTGTTACACACGTGTTATGTTTTGTCTCCGTTAACACTGACTGATCTACTCAAAGGTCAAAAAGTCATCGGCCAGGACCACATTATCAGTCACGGGCGATGACTCAGCACTTCCTTCGGTGAGCCTGGGACCGTTCTGCTGACTCATGACGTCATACCGGACAAATTATGAGCGAGGGGAAAGTTTTTGCCCTCTCGACCTTCTCCTCTCTCTCCCAATGCCTTGGAGTTCCGACCATGTAATATATACATGACTTATGGGAGAGGGTGATTTGCCTAGTGCCTATTTCGAGCCGCCGACAAAGCTTTT
>NC_051404.1:37153614-37153695 GCF_015228065.2 Penaeus monodon
GGCGACCATAGTAAAACATCTCCAAACAAAATAAACGCTTCCCTAAAATACGGCATTCTCTTGCCAAACCTGGAATTTGGC
>NC_051404.1:37153731-37153988 GCF_015228065.2 Penaeus monodon
CTTTCATTAACATTTTTGATCACCTTCTTTACTACCTACTAACTACTTTCGACCTGGTGTGAACATCGCCCCCTCAGCTCCGGGTCTCCAAATATGGCGATCGAAGTAGTTGTAATTGTGAATAATTTCGATATTATCTTAATAAGTTTTAATGGTTTAATGGCTTTTATTTCACCTCCTTTTTCTTTCCCATGAATTAAGTGCTTGATTCGCTCTCATCAGATGGCAAGAAAATATTGTATATTTTTATTTCTTTT
>NC_051404.1:37154388-37155170 GCF_015228065.2 Penaeus monodon
ATCGCCTCCCTCCCCCCACCCAGAACCCCCACACCCGTAACCCCCAAAGCCTGGCAAGTGGGCGGGAAAAGGATCTTATCTTCCCACGACTTCAGTGATTTGCGAACTCTGTGCCAGTCTGGTCGCCACCGTCTGTGTTCAAGTGCAAAGGGGCGGAGGCTATTATTAATCGCCTTTTTTTCTTTATCTGCATTTTTATTCTATGTACGGATCACTGTTGTCTAAAGTCGGGCATATAAGAAAGAGAAGGCGGAGCGTTTGCCTTAAGTTCATGAGAGAGGAAGAAGAGAGAATTAAAATCCTTTTGTCGATTTTATATCAACACGAGTCCTCTTCTTGGTCTCCCTTCGTCCTTCCCTCTTTCTTCCCCTCTCCTTTCCCCCGCTCCTTCTCACGAGACCGTAATTGTTCATTTCCACCTTTTGATCCCCTTGCTTCACCTCTGATCCCCTCTGTGGTAGTAACTTACATCATCGGAACTAATAAAACCTCTTCACGCGAGGGAGAGAATCGCACCTTCGAAGGGTTAGAGCGTCGGATCCTCCGCGATGATATTTGATTCTCTTTGATATGCAAATGAGCGAGAGCATGATCAAGGTCTCTATTATCATCGGCGGCCATTACAGCTTGTCATGCTCGCTGTTTTGCTCGCAGTTTAGCCAATAATTGATCCTTTCATGCGGCTTCGAAGCACGCGATGCCGTGTTCTCTTTGTGATACGGACGAGCAGGACTAGATCTTGCATGAGAGTTATGATACAAATTTCGATTCTCCCTCTCATA
>NC_051404.1:37155200-37155720 GCF_015228065.2 Penaeus monodon
AACTTCATAGATTCATGACTTTCTGCTTTATTCTGTACCGCAAGAGCATCGGCCTTGCGTGGGAGAGAAAAGCTCGAACACTGCTCGCCAAACCGCTTCGAAGCTTCGACCTACAGAACAAAACCGAGCGGATTAAGCCGAACAATACCCGCTATCCCGGTGTTAATGTCTCGCGCATGTGCGGAATGTAACTCGGGTTCGAACTCGCGCGCTCTAAACGTTCCAGAAGATTCTCGAGAGGTGGAGGAACTGCGGTCGTGCGAGGCGGGCCGAGGAACACGACTCGCCCTGTACGACCTCGTCATAAAGCTGGTCTATATTTCAAAACATGGCCGTTTATGGCTTAGACAAGCCTCCTCGGTGCAAGAAGGACGCGACTGTATATCACTGATCAACAAAGATTCATCTAAAGCCTGCGCTGTATTCCCGGGAGATTTCAATACCGCACAAGTACCAATCAAAAGCATACGATCCACACCCCAACCCCCCCATCTCCTCCCTTTTAAAATCTTCCAGCGGG
>NC_051404.1:37155752-37156362 GCF_015228065.2 Penaeus monodon
TCCACACATACGAACGCGGGAGTTATCGTATAGGCCTATCATCTGGTATTTATATAAGAGGCGATCAGCATAATTAAATTCCACGTTCTCAATACGGATGCGGTAATTGGACCTCAGGGGTGAGGGGTTGGGGGGTGGGGGTGGGGGTGATAGCGTGCGCCGAACCCTCCCGGTGGCGGCTATCGGCGCGCACGCGGGTGATCTTGTTAACTCAGCACCGCCCGCTGGACGTGGGTGTTAAGAGGGGGGGAAGGGATATAGCATGGGCGGGAGGGGGTGCAAATCAAGGGAGAGGGAGGGTTACATGGCATGGGTGGAAGGGGGTACAGATAGGGGGAGGGGGAGGGATTATAGCATGGGTG
The DNA here is from genome assembly GCF_015228065.2 of Penaeus monodon. Taxonomy (NCBI): domain Eukaryota; kingdom Metazoa; phylum Arthropoda; class Malacostraca; order Decapoda; family Penaeidae; genus Penaeus; species Penaeus monodon. The sequence continues at coordinate 37,156,115 of NC_051404.1, forward strand.
GGAGGAGGTGCAAGTAGGGGGAGGGGGAGGGATTATAGCACAGGTGAGAGGGGAAAGCGTTTCACGGTATGGGGTGGGCAGGTGGGGGTCACAGCATGGAATAGGAGGGGGTGTTAAGAGAGAGGGAGGAAGAGGTTATAACATAGGGAGAGGGGGGTGTAAAATAGGGGTGGTGATGGGAGGGGGTGCTACGAAGGGGAGATGGGGGGAATACATACCATAGGTTGGGGAGGAAGGGGTCATGACAT
>NC_051404.1:37156413-37156516 GCF_015228065.2 Penaeus monodon
GAAGAGTGGTGAAGAAGGAACTGTATATATGAAATGAATAGGAATAAGAAAAGTGGATAAAATATGACGAGGGACTTCCAAAGGTACACATAATCAGTAAAGT
>NC_051404.1:37156565-37156642 GCF_015228065.2 Penaeus monodon
CTCAATACTCACAGTGGTAACTATAACAGTAGGAATTTATTTTATAGCCCCGACTTGGCAATAACAGTGGCAATAGC
>NC_051404.1:37156693-37157893 GCF_015228065.2 Penaeus monodon
GATATTGGAATATGAATAAGAATTTAAAAGGAAACACGTGAATATTTAAAGAAGGAAAGGGGGAAAAGGAAGAGAGAAGAGAGACCTAGATGGAAAATAAACAAGAAAAAGGGAGAAAAAAGAGAAAGGAGACAAAGTAGGACGAATAAAGAGGAAAAATGAAGGAAAATAAGAGAAAGGATGATATATAAAGCAGGTAAAATAAAGAGGAAGAAGGAAGGGAAGATAGAGAAAGAAGGAGACAGAATACAAAGAATAAAGAAGAAGAATGGGAGGAAAGAAAGAGAAAGAATGAGTCACAGAGTACAGAGGAAGAAGAGAGGAAAAATGGAGAAAAGATACATAAATTAGGAAGAATAAAGAGGAAAAAAGAGAGGAAAAGAAGAGAGAAAGAGACCCAGAGAAAAAAGAATAAAGAAGAAGAGACAAAAGGGAACGTCCAGTGATATATGAAAAAAGCGTCGTTTAAGAGATGCAAATCCCCCCGCCCCCCGCTCACATCATGACTGATTAAACACGCATTTTTATGTAATTATCCTTCAAGAATCTTCTTTTCTGGAGTAGTTAAGGCGACGGTAAACACAGAAGCTTAATCTAGACGAAGCTTCAGTGTATACTTCCGCTTATATGAGAAGCTTAAGAGCAGATAAACGAGCAAGATTTGGGGGGACGAGAAGAAGCAACAGAAGTCAGACTTTAAAATGAGATGCAGGATTTCAGTTGCATGGTCCCCCCCCCCATTCCCCTCACTTCTCCTTCCCCCTCTCTTCCCCCTTCCTTCCCTCCCTTCCTCTTCCCGTTCCCTTCCTTCTCCTTCCCCCCTCTCCCATTGCCCTCCCTCCCTTCTCCTCCCCTCCTTCCCCCTCCCTCCCTTCTCCTCCTCCCTCCCTTCCCCTTCCCCCCTTCGCCCCACAACCTGGCGCCGGAGAAACATTATTACCAACACCCACAGTCTCGGCCAATGGAATCCGCCATCGTTGCCAGACAAGCGGACGCGGCATCAAAACGCCAAAAAGTCTAAAATGTAGACGAGAAAAAAAAAAAAAAAATGCAAAAGCCTCGGTGCTCAGGCGGAGTTTATGACACCGTAGAGCCTGGCCGTACATGGTAACGATTTTGAACCGCATGTATATACGAAGACGAGAGAGTCGCTTCTTTAAATCCTGTTTTAGTTGCGTCGGAAAGTGATCGATCCGTTCG
>NC_051404.1:37157923-37158038 GCF_015228065.2 Penaeus monodon
GAGGGTTGGGTTCGTGTTAGTGACTATGCTATTTATTATCATATCTTGTAAAAGTGTAGGCGAAATGTACATCTCATATTTCCATGAAAATAAGAAGAGAAAATAATGTTTCCAC
>NC_051404.1:37158105-37158246 GCF_015228065.2 Penaeus monodon
AAGAGAGGACAATAAACCATCATTAATCAACCAAGTTACATCACACCACTACCTGTGATATAACAAAAGCAAACAACCACACATAAATAAATAAAGGCATATAAAAAACAACAGGAAAAACGCGTTGACAAAAAAAAGGAA
>NC_051404.1:37158384-37158648 GCF_015228065.2 Penaeus monodon
GAAAGCGAATTATGAGTTTTTAAACATCTGAGGCATTTAGTTAGAAAGACCTATGCGCTGCGATGACCAAGCATGACGTTCGCGGAGGAATAACTTCCCTCTCGCTGCTCTTTTATCGAGGATGAAATTACGAGCTGCATGGAAGGGGATGTGCTGAGTCATCCTGGTTGAATTTAATTTAAACATGAGCCTGTTGAGGTTTTCATCACTTTGTTTTGTTCATGTGTTTGTTATTATTATTTTTTTCTCAGTCTCTTTCTTATC
>NC_051404.1:37158747-37159294 GCF_015228065.2 Penaeus monodon
CCTTTTACTGTCTGTCCCTACCTCTCGTCTCTGTCTTTCCCTCTCCACTCTCTATCTCTCTTATACTCCTTCCTTTGCCCCCCCTCCCCCCCTTCAGAGTCAACTTTGACGCCCCTTGCGGTAATTAATCCTGATAACCCGCTCATAATCTCACATGATTAAGCTGGCCTTAATCATGAAGAAAGTTACATTAAGAGCTCGTATTTCAACGTTTGGTGTGAGGAGCGTTGTTTAACACAAGCTCGGCTTAGGCGTTACATAAATCCCGGCCTTTTAATGGGGTTATATTTAATTTCTATATAATCGTGGGAAGTTCGTCTCGCTAATCTGATTTAATTCACAAGTATTAATTATATGCTTACGGCGGGGGGGGGGGGGGTTAAGGTGTAATTAGCAGGGTCTTTCGGAGCACAGAAGGAGGTAAATAAGGTGATGATTGAAGATAAACCGTGTCAGGAGGAAATCTGATAAACTTGTCCAGAGGAAGATATGTTAAATAAAACTTTCTGTGATTCATTTTCCACTCTGAGAGGTCTGAGAGTTACTA
>NC_051404.1:37159468-37159578 GCF_015228065.2 Penaeus monodon
AATAAGGAAAGAGAATGAGCATGAGAGGCTGTTTTGTAAGCGTTCCTGCCTGCTTGAGTGTAGAGCAGAAAAATAATTGCTTTGTTTCTATTTACATAATTCATTACCAT
>NC_051404.1:37159943-37160832 GCF_015228065.2 Penaeus monodon
TAATATGAGAGAAGAGAAAAGGGAAAAAAGAAAAAGGGATCGGTAGTATACTCGGCAGTATACTCATATTCTTGACTAAAAGCCGATACACTGAAAGCTTTATAACCTCGTATTATAATCACGAACCCTGTTAGACAACATGGGCGGATATTTTCACAGATAATTATCTCTCTTTTAAAAGTATCCTGATTTCTTGTGGTTATTTCGAGGCACATATCGATTTTTTTTCTTTTTTTTTTCTTTCTTTTTTCTGTATTTTCCTTTTGTTTCTAATTATTATTTTTCTTTCTTTTTCTGTATTGTTTCTTTTCTTCGTCCATTTTCCTTTTTTCCCTTCTTTTTTCTGTATTTCCTTTTCTTTCTAATCACTATTTCTCTTTCTTTTTCTGCTTTTTTTTCTTATTATTTCTTTCTTTCTTTATTTCTTTTCTCTTTTTTCTTTCGTTTTTCTTTTCTCTTCGTTTTTTTTTCTTCGTCCATTTTAATTTCCCTTCCTTTCCTTTTTAATCACAACCCGCGAGATTTCTGTGTTGGAAATATAACAGTAAACAAAATGGAAAACTCGAAGATCGAGATTTGATCTAGGGAACTTTTCACCCAAAAACCACTATCTTTAAATTTGGGATGCTTTGTGTGTGAAAATTAGAAAATCCCGGGGGGCTTAAAGGGTCCTTTTGGTCAAAATTGAGGGGTTTTTTTTTCCCAAAACCCCATAGAGGCAATTAATGTTTCGGTGTATCTATAAAATCACATGTTTATAAACAGCTCCATTTCCATATGTTTTTTTTTTGAGAAAGAGAGAAAGAGAGAGGGGGGGGGGGTTAATTCCAAACTGTTGGGGTTTAAAATCGGGGGGTTTAGCCTGCGTAAAGGAAAAATTGTAATTTAA
>NC_051404.1:37161107-37161356 GCF_015228065.2 Penaeus monodon
TCAGCATCTGTGTTAAAGCTTGCAATGATAACAATGTTGATAATCCTGAACAAAAGGCGATCTGTTCTGTAGTTTCGTGTTCTTCATCTCGTAAAATGCGTCTCACAGAACGAAAGTTATTTTTATCGAATCAAAAATGTTGGTTTTTTCGTGTAAGATGACATTTTTTGTAGCCGTTTTCGTTGTCAGATCATTGTTGCTGTCTTGTTTATCTTCTTATTTCGCTTGGAGTATTTAGGACCGTTTCTC
>NC_051404.1:37162018-37162146 GCF_015228065.2 Penaeus monodon
AGCCGCAGCATTTTTACGACTGCCGATATAAATATATAATATTATATATATATTAAATTTATTAACATTATAATATATATAATATTTAAAATTTTTATATAAAATTAAAAATTTTTATTATACTTATT
>NC_051404.1:37162347-37162428 GCF_015228065.2 Penaeus monodon
GGGTTGTGTATGTGTTAAGTGCCATCATGTATTATTGTATTTTTTTTATATATAAAAAAATAAATAAAAAAATATTATATA
>NC_051404.1:37162637-37163182 GCF_015228065.2 Penaeus monodon
TAAATAACCCCAAAACATATTAAAAAATTCTGATCATTTTCCGCTTTCTTTTTCCTCCCCTCGCTATCTACTAACAATCATCTCCCTCCTTCCTTTTCTCTATCTCTTCTCGTCCCTCCCCCCTCGCCCGCCTCTCTTTATCACACTAATAAAGTTTCTGATCATTCTCTTAATTTCTATTAAATATTCCCCTTTTACGCAGTCAAACACCCAGCAACACCCCCTTTAGAAAATTTTTAAAACCCGCGCCCCCGGGGCCCTGACCCCCCTTGCTTGAAAAAAAAAAACTTTCAGGTTAAAGACATTTGTTGCGGGATCAGCATGTAACAGCACGGCGGGTGCGAAAGGAAACCAGCGCTCGTGTGACTATGAGGCGTGAGGAGAGGCGGTTGTCTTGCGCTGTCCCTCCGGCTCTCAGGTGCGTTCTGAGGATAGTTAAATAGCAGGTTGAGGAGGGAGGTGACATCAGAACATAGGGGATAGGAGGGGATAGGTGGGGGTGGACAATAGAAGGAGGGTCGGGTAGGGGGTCGGGTAGGGGGAAG
>NC_051404.1:37163780-37163882 GCF_015228065.2 Penaeus monodon
TGTATAACTGAAGGGGAAGAGAAAATAATAGTGATTTTCTTTGAGTACACCGTTATCTAGCGATGATTACTGGTTGGTCTTACTAAAGGAAGGCTATAGAAG
>NC_051404.1:37163914-37164705 GCF_015228065.2 Penaeus monodon
TCTTTAATTAAAAATAGAACTTATTTTGGCGATATCAACGTTCACTGTAAAAGGAATGATAGGTTCACCACAGCATCGTCATTCAGTGTGCATGCCTGGGACTTTCTCTACTCCTTTTGTATTTATCTCAAAGCGTTATCACTGTCATCGTCTGTATTATCATCTCATTATTATTATCCAAATAGAATTCAAAGGCATAAATCCCGTCAGTCAAGATATGTCACACACCCTTGGTATACTTGAGCTTCGAGTCACCACGGAGAAACTATGATGAAGATATTAAGCATTATGATTTTTTTTTTTAATCTGCTTGATAATGCATGCACGATCTAGGCGCTACAGACACTCACCCGACGAGTCTTCTCCGGATAACATGATGGCCAAGACATACGCCTTTGACACGGAAATAAATGCTTAACGTCATGCGCAAAGATGAACGGTCCACACATGCGCCAAAGCCCGATTCGCAGTCATTAAAAATATTGATCATGCGCGATGGTTCGTTCCGCGTGCCGAAACCTGCTTGACAATTTATTACACTAATAGATGCTATTGTTTTCACTTAGCGGAGCGTGAGAAGTTAAATAACGACGCTGAATACATTATGAGTAATCACAACTGATGAATACCGGCATCATCTTCGCCGCGGGAGGCTCGCGGAGGACCCGGATGACCAATGGACATGAAAACAGGTGTTGAAAGGGAGTTTTGGGCGCGAAATGGGTCAGTGAGTTGGGTCTTTTCCGAGGCGAATTAGGACTATTATTTCGAAGACACCAAATGATAATAAT
>NC_051404.1:37165885-37166681 GCF_015228065.2 Penaeus monodon
ATTCTACACCCATTCTCCATCCAATAAAACACACACACAACCCGATGAAGCCATCTTTTCCGCAGCCCCGACACGCACCGCCTAATGAGCTACAGCCAGCTCCTCCTCGTCATTAAGCATTCATTAGGGAACAGCCGAGGCGATGAATAAAAACCCCCGACTCGCGAGACTTGGGGGATGACGCCCCGTGACCTTCTCCGCCCTTCTTTACATCACCCGCCTGGGCCGGGGGGGAGGGGGGGGGGAGAGGGGGGAGGGAGGAGGGGAGGGGGGGGGAAAGGGAGGGAGGGTAGAGGGTGAAGGAGGGGGTGGGAGAGGTGGAAGGGGGTGGGCGAGAGAAGGAGAAGGGGGGGGGAGGGGGATGGGAGGGAGGGAAGGGGGGAAAGGGGTGGGGGGGGGGGATGGGAGGGGGGGAAGAGGGGAAGGGAGAGGGGGAAAGAGGGGAAGGGGAGGGTGGGAGAGAGGGAGGGGGGGAAAAGGGGGGGAAAAAGGGGGAGGGGGGAGGGAAAGGGGGAAGGGGGTGTAAGAGGGAGGGGAGGGAAGTGAGGAAAAAAAAGGGGGAGTGGTTATGTTTAGGTGTCTGGGGGGTGGGGTGGGGGTATGTAGGGGATAGGGTGGGTGTAGGGAGATGGGGGAGGGGAATTTGTCAACACGATCCACTGGGAGGTTCAAGGGATTGGGGTGGGGGAGGGAAAGGAGAAGAGGGAGGGAGGTAGGGGAGGGAAGGGAGGGGGGAAAGGAGGGGAGGAGAAGGGAGGGGAAGAGGGAAGGAGGAGAGAGGGAGTGAGGAAGTGAA
>NC_051404.1:37166987-37167175 GCF_015228065.2 Penaeus monodon
TGTCATTAAAATATCGTTATCATCATGATTATTTTATAGTCAAAACTCATATTATTGTTATATTCTCGATATGATTATCACTATCAATATTAACGTTATTATAAACTTCATGTGAACTTTTTGTGTTATCATTATCATCTTTATTAATATTTTCTTGAAAGGATAACAATTATTGATATTTTAGATAA
>NC_051404.1:37167570-37167800 GCF_015228065.2 Penaeus monodon
TCACAGCCTTTCACCTCTATTGCTCACTCGACGGGGCCGGTCTCATTAGGTGCTAATGACTAGCCAAGAGGCATCACAAGGAACCATTACGGCCACTGATAACTCTCATTAACTCCACTGATATCTAACATTAACTAATTCTGGCCACGTTTTGTAATTTTTGGGGAATATGTCACATCATGTACCCACCCGCGACTTTTGTTCGGGGCGGGGGAAATAAATATGTTCCT
>NC_051404.1:37169948-37170040 GCF_015228065.2 Penaeus monodon
AGGCAATCATACACAATATATGTGTTATATGTGTTTTAAATTACCCTTCCGTAAATACGTTTGCATATTTATGTAAAAGTAACCAGGAAGAC
>NC_051404.1:37170069-37170268 GCF_015228065.2 Penaeus monodon
TCAATTACTTTGGCCAAGCTACTTGTGGGAGATCCTTCCTTTTTCTGAAATTTGCATATGGCGGATCATACGACTTACATCTCTATACGTTAACCGACAGACAGACCATGACCGTGTGATACCAGCCGACGATAAGAAGGATTACACATCAAGATCGGAATCCGAACACCGAATAAACAATAGAACAAATCACACACGT
>NC_051404.1:37170317-37170585 GCF_015228065.2 Penaeus monodon
CAGTATGCCAAAAGGGTGCTTTGTAGAGTTCAATCCTCTGTCAGATGGTATCACTGAACACGTAATCCCATCTTAGTCTGCATAACAAAGGGTTCTCGTCTCGCTCGGAACCGATCAGAAGGTTCCTGTGCTTATACAGGTACTCCGCTCACCCGCCAGAGCTAAACCGAATGTCCTGCCTTTCCGAAACGAATCCTATAATTGCACATCTTATTTTACAAAGATATTTTTTCCTCCTGTTCAGTAATCGACAGGATAAATCAGATTG
>NC_051404.1:37170806-37171273 GCF_015228065.2 Penaeus monodon
ACCCCCGGGGTCCCTTTCCCTCCTTAAAACCCAACGGGGAAGGAGAAACACACACAAGGAAAGACCCAGTTAATCTGGTAAAATACGGCCTTGAAAAACCACCCCGCTTTTAAAAACAAATTTTATCTCAAGCATTTTAAATTTTTGTTTAAAGTATGAAAACCCAAACCCCCAAATTTCACGGGTTCATTAGGGGCAATTTTACACTTTAAGAATTTTATCCAAGTTGCTTTGGGGGTCTCGACGCGGAACCGAGGTGGGCTCAGGTGGGCTAGGGTGGGCGAGGGCGTTCTCAGGTGGGTTGGGTGGGCAAGGCGCGCGCCCTACTGGTGAGGAAAAAAGGATAAAACAGTATGTTCCATTTGTATGTTAACACGTCTATGTATATCGTGAATTCCAATTTGCTTTTGGCAGGGTATAGGGGTTACTTCGTTATTTAGGAGAGTTGGGCGGTTTGTCATATTTAC
>NC_051404.1:37171835-37172222 GCF_015228065.2 Penaeus monodon
AGTAAGCTCAAGACAGATTACTCATATCATAATAAACAGAGAAAGGGGAATGCTGATAACAATAATAGGTTCAGACATTCATCACTGATAAGAGAGACACTGTGAATAATTTATAAGGTAGAGTTATAGCTCAACTTATGCAATGTCTACGTTTGCAATGATGCAGTCAAGTAACGTCACCATAAGGGTATAGACACATGCAAGTTTTATTTTTGATCTTAATTTATGCACAGAGCTACGGAGGGATGTGATATATTTCCTAAAGTAAAGAACGAAAGTTAATGAGAAGCGGCATTTTGAAAGAAATGCAACATATTTTTCTTGCATCAACGTCTAACAATATATGAAGTTTCCGTAAAGCATTCTAGTCCGCTAACAATATTTCTA
>NC_051404.1:37172569-37173611 GCF_015228065.2 Penaeus monodon
GCTCGACCGGGCGAAGTGGGTCATCATAGCAACATTACAGATTTCACGCCGTCGTGATGGACAGCTCAACACGCCTCGACGATCAGCTAAAGGAGTGAATATTTGCTTATTACACTCGCTTTCCTTTCACCTGTAAACAACAATTAGGAACGATATATCATTAGCACAGGTATTCGGGGATTAGGGAAGAGTGTCGAGGCGTGAGACTGACGAGGTAATTTCCCCATGCGATTCGCCAGTCGTTTTCCCCTTAACGCTGCAATAATCGGCGCTAATTTGTCTATGGTATGATGTTGATCTCTTGCGCTTTTATTCATGACGGGGTGAGAAATCATGGGGAATCATGCACCTACGTGAGCGAGAAAAACGTAGTTTCTGATTTTAGTGTTGTTTTTTTAAAGATTTCGTTTAAAATTTTGTATTTTTCTGTTATTCCCTCAAAATCATATTGACATTTCATGCTACTCTCATTACAGTTACAGTTATAGGCACTATATGTGATAGGTAAATGCAACTTCTGTTGAAAATCGATAAGTGCAAATACTAAGAGGATTCCATAGTATTATAACCAGTACCATACAAGCATACACACTATTTAGAAATCCAAGTACAAATTATATCACACTAATTCTACAAAGATATGTTAAAGTCCCCCCCAAAAAAATAGTACCACGATATCCTAATATGACGTCCCCTTAAATATATATCGCTCACATCCCTTAAGCAGTTTGGGCGAGATCACGGAGACAATGAGACGGACTGCGTTGGCTGCGTAGAAATATGAATGCTCGGAGAAGATCATTTATTCCGATTGCATCTAAGAATCCAACTTCAATTTAGGAAGAGGAATATTCATTATGCCGAGCCGGAGAAGACACTATCGCGCTGAAATTTACATAGATGTATATAAGTAGACGGCAGACACAGCCGGTTTACAAACCACTATTTATCTGCTTTATTTATTTATCTTTTTATTTCTATTTTTGAAGGGGGGGGGTTGTCCTTCGTATTTCGTAGCGTTTTACTTTTTCGAATTTCGCGA
>NC_051404.1:37173657-37173889 GCF_015228065.2 Penaeus monodon
CACACGTAAATGTGTTTGTGCTAGTTTAAAAGGAACCGAAAGAAAACTTATTTAGAATAGAACGAGGGGGGGGGGAGTGGAATTCGCCAGATTAAAAATGGATAACAAATATTGTAAATAGGTCATCGAACATCACAAATCAGAGGAAGTAACGTATACAATTTTGTCCTTTTATTTCAAAACAGAATTTCTTTTTTTTTCCCCCTTAAAACAAGAAAACAGATTTCCTTTG
>NC_051404.1:37173925-37173989 GCF_015228065.2 Penaeus monodon
TGACATCCACGAACGCTGGGAAAAGCAACGAAGCAAAGAACATAAACAGACTGAGGCAAAACAA
>NC_051404.1:37174018-37174109 GCF_015228065.2 Penaeus monodon
TTTGTTGCTCTCGCCGTAACACAGAAGCGACTCAAGGCGTCAACACACTCAATGCATGACTTGCAACCACGCCGTCAGGGTTGTGTTGTCT
>NC_051404.1:37174184-37174408 GCF_015228065.2 Penaeus monodon
CGCTCAACAAACGACAGTTCTCGGTAAAGGTAAAAGGAAATACCTAATGCTGTTTAGTTCAACAATCGATCGAATTCTGGACCGACAGTTGCAGTGAAGAATTATAGGGTATTGTTTGGGCTCAACTCGGAACTGATAAACTGTGTTGAGCAATCACCCAGCTGGGCGTCCGCGGTCTTTTTATAAATCAAAATTCATTATTAGCGATGAGTAAAAGATAGTGT
>NC_051404.1:37174835-37174984 GCF_015228065.2 Penaeus monodon
GAGTACTGTACGAAATCCATGTTTTTTTTTATTCGGCAAAAAAAAAACCCAGAGCCATGGCCAAACCTCCCATAAATTTTCAGCACAGTTCGCCAGTAATTCCTTTGCGTAATCCTGCTGACAGTCAAGCAATTAACTGACCAATTATC
>NC_051404.1:37175369-37175514 GCF_015228065.2 Penaeus monodon
TTGTCTTGTTGAAAAGAAATCAAAGCAATAAATAAACAAAAGTAAAAATAATAATCTCAATTCAGTCTATAAAAAAAATTCACTTCAGTACAACTATTTGTCTCAGACAAACAGATAGAGAGGGGAATCAAAATGATTAATGAAC
>NC_051404.1:37176308-37176540 GCF_015228065.2 Penaeus monodon
CCAGGTAGCCAATAATTTTTTTTTCTCTCTATTCATTTATCCTGCTCGCCATTTCGAAACAAAATTATCTCTGGATTAGCAATAAAATAAATTTTCGAGCCTGAATATTCAATGAACATATTTCCCGTTGATGTAATACGTATTTTCTCAAGAGGTTCACCGGCCTGGACTCCCTAAACGAAGCTGGAAAAAGAAGTCAAAAAGAAGTCAAACCAAAACGATGTCAAAATAC
>NC_051404.1:37176564-37176813 GCF_015228065.2 Penaeus monodon
TTGGCCGTTCCTTTTGTATTTTCCGTAATTGCTGTAATTTAGAATCATGATTATCGATTTAAATAAGATCTTTAAACCGGTGGCTCGTCGGCAGCTCATCGTCAGCTCGAGCTCATTATGAAACGCGTGATGAAGAGAGCTGAGAACAATGCTCTCGATGTGTTGGAAGAACAATTAAAAATTCATGGCCGGGGTTGTTATCTCGCGATGGATCGTAATATATCAGAAGAGGATCAGCACAGGCCATTG
>NC_051404.1:37177187-37178268 GCF_015228065.2 Penaeus monodon
GTGGAAACGAGCATACAAGTCATTGTTAAGGAGCACTGGGCAAGTTTTTTTTTAATGTAAGACAATTGTCAGAAAATTTTCTCCTGCTTTACGAATCCACCCCCTTATTTCTATCCTTCTCCGTTCCCCTTATTAAATTTCCTATATTTCCTTTCTTTCCTCATTTCGTCGTTAGCAAGATGATCACAAGAAAGAAGCACGATAACTAATGCGAAAGACAGGTAGCAACCAAAAGCCAATTAGTAAGGAAAAAAAAATATTGTACCTTTTCCACCTCGGCAAAAGTGCACTTAAGTCGTTGGTGGTGATTAGCTAAATACAACGTGTCTGAATAACATCATTATGTTTCAAGTAATTATCTTCGCCAACCTGTCAACCTGCCATCAATCATTGCCTACCTGTCAAGTGCACCGTCACCTCGACCAAAGAAGTATAGTCTTTTAGGTCAAAATACTGCTGGTTTTGAGAACTTCTGAGGAACATGTGTCGTCGCTCAAGAAATTGGTAATGGAAGTACTTAACCTTTAGTCTGGCAGTGTCCAAATTTGGAGGCGACGATGCTACGTTTCCACACAGTATCCGAATTAAAATTGAAGTCTCTTTATTGTACGATGTGGAATTAATTCCCATATGCGAACTTTCTATATTTCTCTCTTTTTTAAAATCCTATCACTCGCTGTTGAGACAAGCCATTTTTTACCATCCTCGCGGTAACATACCTCTTTTTTCTTTTTTTCTTTTCACTCAACTCTCTCTCGTTGTAGTAAATGTAAGTCGCCCCCCCCCCTTACTACCACATTGTTGCTTCTCTTATTGCAGGAACATAAATCTCCCACTTTTTATTTGTTCCGTGATTGATTCAATATCGGTCGGGATCGCCGCCTCTCCAGCACTCTTTTACGGGGAACATCGGCCGTTCTAGCGAGATTTTGGAGATAGATCATACGTAAGAAGTTTCGCCTCTTATACTCCTCGCTCGTTCTCTCTCTGTTTGATTCGTTCTTTGTGTTTCTTGTATTCTCCATTTTTCGTTTTTTTATACATTTCTTTGTTTTGTTTTTTGCCTATCTGCACGTTTGTA
>NC_051404.1:37178323-37178398 GCF_015228065.2 Penaeus monodon
CTCAACGTATGTCTGAGCTTCAGTCTGTGTCTAACCTGATTCAATCTCGCTTTATCCCCCCTCCGACCATTCTCA
>NC_051404.1:37178484-37178565 GCF_015228065.2 Penaeus monodon
GTCTGTATCCCGACGATTTTCGTAAAGGGACATTGACTAGGGACCTTTACATGCTCCCAAGAACAGATCTAGGAATGGACG
>NC_051404.1:37178654-37179434 GCF_015228065.2 Penaeus monodon
CTCCCTCTCCTCCTCTCTGTCACCTCTAATAAACACCCCTTTTCCACGATACTTCTTTTACGCGGAATGACAGAAGCGATAAATTCTGGATACGCTTTAGTGGCCGGTAAGCAGACAGGCCACTAAAGCGTATCCAGTATTTACACACGTAACACCAGCTCGAGATTGCTTTGATTACGTGTTTTATTGTCCTCGTGTGTCTTATCGCGCCGCTTGTTTGTATAATTCTAATCTCGTGAGTTTTTTTTATATCTCGATGTGTTTTTGTCGATTTTTTTTGGTTTAATTGTTCTCCCTCTTAAGTCTTTTAAGTGTTAAAGGGAATTAGGTTTACAGGTGTGAACGTCTTCGAAACGAGCAAAAAGAAAAGCCAAGATGGAAGTTGTGGGTCTAGAGCGTATCCTTTAATCACCGAATGACAAGAGTAATTGCACGAGTAATGAACCTGAGACAAAGCCAATGTTGTTATAGAGCTCCTTGCCGACTATCTCATCTCTCCATCTTTGCCTTGTTCCCCCCTTTTTATCTTCATTATTTTCTCTGTTCTTCATTGTCCATTTCGCTTTGTATTTCCCCCTTTCTTCTCTCTTCTTTTTCTTTATTTTGTATTTATTATTCCCGATTTATGATATTCCCTTTTTTGCAGCGTTTTCTGTTCAATTATGGCTTCCGTTTTCTATATTTCGGTTCATATATTAACATTAAACAAAATTGTCATTTCTTCTTTTAATTCTTCTACATCGGTCTTCCACATCAACGCTAAACAAAGTTACCGTCCAT
>NC_051404.1:37179587-37179818 GCF_015228065.2 Penaeus monodon
TTTTAGCAAGTGAAATGCTGAAGCTTTCATCTTCTCCCCCCCCCCCTGGGAGGTCAAGGGTCAAGGTCAAGACAAGCCGAGGGAGAGAATAGAGATCGTAATGAGCTCTTGTTGCAGGTGACTCAAGGCCCCGATCAGGACTTACTGCCGCCCATAACTGTTCATTACCAAAGCTCATCAAAGCTCACCGCGGGAATTAGGGATTGGCGAACCTTTTGGGTCATATTCACT
>NC_051404.1:37180647-37181104 GCF_015228065.2 Penaeus monodon
TGCATATCCATTCACAAATTTGCTTCACTGTTTATCACTATCACTATAACCTATATAAAATACATCAGACCATCATCACTAAACCAGTAACATTTTGAGAATTACATGTTGCTCATGAAATGGGAAATGTAAAGTCAAACCATATCTGATTTTGTAATTAACTATTTTTCCTACACAATTACCGCAAAACAACATACCCACCTCCACTTTTAAACTACCCCAAACTATCCCGCTACTGCCTTTCAAGCCTTAAATACACACGACCATAACAACATAACGACTCGTCCATTCCTCCTCACGTGTCCTCAGCAACGACCAAAGGATACCCTCTCACACTGGGGGGTCCCTGCAGCTCCTACAAGTTACACCCTCCTTCGCTCAGCCTGGCCATCCCATCTTTAAGGTGTCTGAAAATCTTACGACAGGACGAGCGTCTAGACATGGTCTGGCGTTGTTC
>NC_051404.1:37181520-37181830 GCF_015228065.2 Penaeus monodon
CTTTCCAAATCGGCCCCGGTGACGCATGCGCCGCGGCTGCCAAGGAGCGGCCGATCTCACGAGACCCCGCCTTCGTAAGTGACACGAGGAAGACTTAGTGGACATCTCCGCCACAGTCGTATTTCTCTCTATTGTGTATTGGTTAATTTGTGCCTCCGTTTATTGCTTTATCCTCAGCCCTTGTTAACATGGACGTGTACAGCCCCTTTGTGAAGATATCGTCAGTCCCGCTCCGTCGGGGAAACGGGGCTCGTATTACCTCGCGCTTTACGGCCGGGGGAGGCCCGCCGCCGCACCCGTAATGCATTCT
>NC_051404.1:37183297-37183448 GCF_015228065.2 Penaeus monodon
CCGTTGTGCTTGTTTTTCAATGTATAAATTTCGCTCCTGTTCTCCAGTCTTTGTTCTTCGCTATTTATTTTCTCTCCATTATTATTCGCACACTTTTTACTGTGCGCATTGCATCTGCACAACATATACTAACTTTTTTTCCCGTTTGGTC
>NC_051404.1:37183577-37183742 GCF_015228065.2 Penaeus monodon
AAACACATTCAGATATATGATACATTCATAATGCACATTGATAATGACGGTACGGACTGAGGTAATGATACTTGATTAAGTGAAATTATAAAAATAGTTATAATGGTGCGGTTATTGATAATCATACTTATAAGGACCTCCATCGATATAATAAAGTTAATAAGC
>NC_051404.1:37184352-37184503 GCF_015228065.2 Penaeus monodon
CATATGGGTGTCTTAATGACTTAGAATATCTTGTGTTTTACGGCTTTAGCGTATATTAACTTACATTATATCGTGTTATTCTCCGCTGTTTAGTTTTATTCCTATCACACCCCCTTCGGCAAATTGTTTTACCTCTCAACGCAATTGCATG
>NC_051404.1:37184522-37184986 GCF_015228065.2 Penaeus monodon
AGATTAAACCAACAAATCCGAGACAACTTGACAGACCTCTTACCCTCGCCTGGCATCTCCTAAGACCCATTTTCCCACCCACACACCCCAGTCAACCACCTCTATAACCCCTTCCCCCCCGACTCTCTACCCCCTGACGAAGCCTCCGAAGCAATCAGGATCGAACAATACCGAAATCTGACTCAGTAGGTATCTCTCTCTCCTACTGTTCACCGCGTCCATCAGCAGCCCACTTACCCATGGCCGAGGGACGTCCTCATTCATGGGGGGAGATGAGTGAACACCTCGTAGCTCAGGGATCAAACGGCGCCGCGTGTATAGCTTCTCAACGGCCAGGGCGAGACGCGCGACCATTTCCTTGTAAGTGATGGCACTCGTAAAGCTCCTCCTTACCAGCTCAGCCATCGTAAAAAGCGGGGAGAGAAAGAGCGACAAAGAAAGAATAGGAAGAAAAGAGAAATAGG
>NC_051404.1:37185231-37185325 GCF_015228065.2 Penaeus monodon
GCTCGCGGGCTACAAGGTCGTGGACAGGTCGTGCTTATTCATTCATTTTTATTGGGGCTATTCTTTGATTGCTAATTTTGTTATATACATTTTT
>NC_051404.1:37185618-37186640 GCF_015228065.2 Penaeus monodon
TGTGGGTGTGCAAACAGAGGCCTGTATGCTCATATAAATGTAGTCATAAAAGTGAATATAAATACTGATAAATGACTGATAAAAACAGGACAATACTTCTTTACTAACCCACTCTGCCGCTGGAACGAACCATGAAAATCTGTAGTCGAGATATTGATGCAAAAACATTATCAGAAGGACGACATACTATTTCTCTTTTGTCGCCATTATCAACGAAACAGAGACTGGACCCCCGGATAACACAACTTTTGATAAAACAGTAGAAATAAACCATTGAGCCCGATATAAGACTCCCTATCACGTGGTACACCGAACAGCAACATCGATGTAGAGCAGCAAGTATGTGACACCTACACGATGTACTCGCTGTGGGCCCGCCTTGTACCTTGCTGTTCGCCACCGAGACTACAATCAGCGGCTACCAACTGTATCTGATTCCCTCTCTCGCAATATATGACCCGGGGAGCAAGGTTGGAGAAGGTCACCATACTCACGACCTGAAGTATCAACTATCAGCATCAGGAAAACAACAATAAAGGAAAAACAAAGCTGTTTGGATCCTACAGATTGAATCCCTTTCTCGATGCTTCGGATCCGCCAACGAAACAAAAACAAAACGTTTATTTAGGATCGGAAGCTATTAAACAAAGAGCTTTCTCGACAAACCGACATCTTAGAGGAAAGAGAGGAGGTCCTGAAGAGAAAAATCAAACGATTTGGAGCTTCATCTGAAGGGAAATCAAATAATTTCACATGAAGTTTCCTCTACGCCATATTGCACACGCGTTCCGGCAACGTCGAAGGTCCTCAGGTGCGCAGACCAATAGCGGGGATGATGAGGATTCCGCGTCTCACTATCACGTCACCATCACCATCTGGCCGCATGTTCCTAATACAAGGTGGCAGAATTATAACCTAATCTGATCGCCTTTATGGTGTAGTCCAGTCTCTCACTGCAAATGCAGTCCGGTTGCAGATACCATTTACGGCCCTCAGTTGCATTTCAGTCCATCCTCCCTCCG
>NC_051404.1:37186693-37187505 GCF_015228065.2 Penaeus monodon
TTTTCTTTTTTCCTTTCAAAGATTGCACATCCGCGAATGGTATTAGCTGCAGCTTTATCTTTCTATCACGGCCTTACGCGCTGCCGCACCCTGGCCGACGCAGAGGACCCGGAGCCACGGGAAATGGGTCTGCAGGTGCGATCGTTCGACCGGCCGGGGAAGCGGGAGGACGAGAGGGAAAGATTAAAAGGGGGAATGTGTAATAAAAGGTACGAATATGAATAGGAAGAAGAAATAGATGAATTATGTAAACAAATAGACTAAAAGATAAAACGGGTATATATGTAAGTAGATAGATACATAAACGTACATTTTATATGAGTGGGAGAAATAACATGATTTATATTTTTTTCCTTACTGCCTGGTTGATAAGTATATAATCTTTCCTCTGAAACTTTCGGCAATTAAAAAAAATCATAAAAGGATAAAGTATTATGAAATAAAACCATGAAAATGCCCTAAAGATAAAGGTTATAATATTGCAAGATGCATGTAAATCTTAGAAATTTCTTCAGAGTTCAAGGCGCTGATCCTCGTTATCGTAATTGTATCAACGCTGAAATAATATTGCTGGAAAATATTTACTATAAATGAGCGACTGGGTATATGCTATTATATACAAAACGTATAATTTAAAAGAAAACCGTCATTGCAACACTGAAACTATAAGAAAGAAAACCGATTTCAGAAATTGATACGAGTGGAATACTATTTTATTTTTCATATTCAGACAATCAAACGGCTGTTGCAACAAAAAAAGTTTCCAAGTCCGATGTAATTCATAATTTATGATTAGAATGGCCATAGTATGT
>NC_051404.1:37187531-37187613 GCF_015228065.2 Penaeus monodon
CCGTTTCCTCCTGTTTATCTACCTTCTTATCTTCCGCTTCACACAAAGACAAACGCGAGCATATATCCATATACATGTAGAA
>NC_051404.1:37188456-37188632 GCF_015228065.2 Penaeus monodon
TTTTTGTCCATCCGTCCACTGGCAGATAATCTCCATAATTTACAGATGAAAAAATATTCCATTTGCGGACTTGAAGTTTCAATTTTTTTTTATATAAAATGGACACAATATGCCTAGAATCATATTCCATGTGAGTGCGGCCTTGAATCAATGAAAATGCGGGAGTGAGATGGGCT
>NC_051404.1:37188741-37188808 GCF_015228065.2 Penaeus monodon
TAGTTCTTTTAATTTCTTAATTCATTTCTTTTTGTTCCGGGAAATTTCCACCGGCCCCGCAAGGAAA
>NC_051404.1:37189105-37189489 GCF_015228065.2 Penaeus monodon
GAAGCCCGAGCATTACAGGGCCTCCCCCCAGCCCCCGCCGAGCCATAATGAAGCTCGGGGCCCAGGCAGTCGCTCATGACATTTACAGCCGAGGCCCAGAAAGGCTTATCCTCTGCATCTTATGATCCCGGCGTCTCGCGGCGCCTGTATCGTCTTGTCTGTAGAAACCGTGACGATGGCGGTGCTTGTTAATTATTGGAGCCAACCTGTTATAGCGCCAGGTAAGGACGGCGTTCGTCATGCAGCCACGTGATATCGGGAGACTAATTGGCCTAAGAGACAAGGACGCCGGCGAGTATTTTTCCCCCCGGGAGCGGTGGCCAGTTTTGAGGCTTGAGAAAGATGGCGTCGTAAAATTTGGAGAAAAAAAATGTTGTAGTTTTA
>NC_051404.1:37189570-37189813 GCF_015228065.2 Penaeus monodon
GGTCTCTCTCTCTGTATATTTTTATGATAACTACAATTCATTATTTTTTCTATTTAAAGGTATTCTCTAATTTTTTACTCATTTCCCGCAAACTACCAAACTATAAAACCAATCAATGAAATAAACACATGATCAAGAGAAATTTGAAATGTGGTATTAAAATCAAAGGCACAAGGGAATTGAAAATCACATGGATGTAAATGAACTAGTTTTGATTGCCACGCCCCAAAAACGTAAGCGTTT
>NC_051404.1:37190064-37190325 GCF_015228065.2 Penaeus monodon
TTCACAGACCGCAAAACCTTCAACTGCGCCAAACTAATGCAATAGCCTTCACGTTTTTCACATACACTCAAAAACCCTGTATCAAACATTCCTGTTCGTTTTCTCTTTATGCATATTCATTTTCGTTTCGCTTGAACTTCTGGAAATTTAAATGGTCCGAATGGATTTTTAGCTAATTTACATTCAAAATACATGGAGATTATTACTGTTATTCTTCCATATTTAGCTGAAATCATAAAAATAACCTAAGTATTTGCACCC
>NC_051404.1:37190625-37191439 GCF_015228065.2 Penaeus monodon
GATTTGCACCCTAGAAGTAGTCTGTGTTTGAAAGAATTAAGAAGTGTTATAGGCACAACGGAAAAGGCTTCTAAGTTAGACTAACAGATAGTCTTTTAAAATTAGTTTTGTGAAAATGTTGGTCTGGGTTTAAAATGAAGCTTCGAAGTTAGATGAACATATGGTCTTTTAAAATTAATTTTGTGAAAAATGTTGGTTTGGGTCTAAAATGAAGCTTCTAAGTTAGACGCACAGATGATCTTTCAAAATTCGTTTTGTGGAAAATGTAGGTTTGGTTCTGTGCGCTTGGCTTTTGTTATCGTAAATACTGAGAGGATGACCATTACTGCAACAACTGTGATAAGAAATAAAGAACAACAAACATGTTCAAGGTTACATTATATTATTATTATTCCAATGCCTCAAATAATTTGTAGTGTGAAAAATAGCAAAACCAACCAGATCTAGAACAACTACCGATACAAAAAAAAGTTCAAATTTGGCTTAAAAGATTAATAGGCCTAACAGTAAAATCTAACGAAATACGATGCATAAAATAAACACTATTAAGTCAGTATTTACCAACAAACGGCCAGAGTACACGGATTAAAATAGAAAAAAGTTTAACTCTAAGGGTCAAATTCGCCGCATTTCACAAAATAAAACGCACTGTCCGAAACGCCACCCTGAAAAATTTTCATTATTGAGAATTTTTTATGGCCTCACTTCTACTTTTATACGAAAAAGTTAAATGAAAAAAAAAAAAATATTTACGTGTTATTTCTTGCATAGAACCGTGGTATAAATGCATAAAAACTTTGAACTTATAAGTTTC
>NC_051404.1:37192506-37192681 GCF_015228065.2 Penaeus monodon
CTGTTTTCTTTTGTCACTGATGTGATCATCAGAATAAAATAGAGTAAACTAGATGCACAAAATGGAATCAGTTCACGTCAGCAGAAATGTTTCCCTTGAGGGGCTGAATGTCACCGAGACTGGCGCTAGCTTTTGAAGCGGAGGCTTGCATTTTCTGAATGCAAACCAATGATTT
>NC_051404.1:37192781-37192950 GCF_015228065.2 Penaeus monodon
GCCAGGAGGCCAAGGCGGGCTCGGAGGATGCAGGGAGGGCAGACTCATTCCTCAATGGCAATTCCATGGAAATGTGAGGCGGTATTAGCACACAGTACTGCCGACATGCTGGCTTTGATGAAGTGAGGGCAGCGGTTGCACGCCTTTTGGGGGCTTACTCTATTATCAG
>NC_051404.1:37193172-37194999 GCF_015228065.2 Penaeus monodon
TGGTTAAACAAACTATATTTAACTTTTCCTTTGCTGTCATCGTATATTTTATTATTGAAAATAAAGTGATAACAGCGCAGTGTGATTATTTGCAGAAACACAATAAATTAGCACTGGCAATCAATATAGGTATTTTTTCAAACGTATCTAATTGCCTTACTTTTTAAAGAGAGCGCGGATTTAAATGCCATTCATAAATGTTGTGAGTGGCAGTTGGTGTTAATATCTCAGAAGAAATCTACAAATCTCGTGTTCGAAAATTTTCCTTGCGAACTGTGTGGATCACTATCTTCGTCAGAGTCGAAATCTCCGAGCAACAAACGAATCGCATATGATTTCCAACAGAACTTTCTTTCGATCTGAACATTTCATCACATTCACTCCCCTTCGCTATAACGCTATATCAGTCCCGTTAATACAAGCCATCAATCTGAGCCTTTCCATCCGTCATTAGCGAACGAAAAAAAAAAACACGACCTCCCCTCCTATTTAAGTAAGCGGAGAAACATGCACACAGGTACAACACCGACGAAGATCGAAGTCCCATATAAGGCAGAGGCCTTTTTGGTGCTGCCTCCCAAGGTCAGACGGACTCATAAGGAAGGTGTTACGGGAAGAGGCAGGAGGAGGATCGGGGCCTTTAAAACTGTCAGGATATATTGATTCCTTCGCTGAGTAATGAGGGAGCCGCAGGCGATCGGTTCAATTAAGGACTAACTTATTGCGCTGCAGCCTGGAGATTCCTTACTCGGAGAGCGTGAGGTTCGGAGGTTCTACGCGGGGTTGGTGAGGAAGGTAAAGGGGCTTCCTACTTCCAAAGGGGGAAGTTGGGCTCATGTAGGTTTAAGGTTCACTTTCCAAGGCTCTAATGTTGAACCTTTCCGATATGGAGCAGATTAAACATGACTGTGATACGTTGCTACAGTATAAGTTGGTATGATTCCATTAATATACAGTAAGTATTGATTATGTTAATGGTGGTGTTATGAATATTAATAATTATCTATAGTAATCAGTAATAATATTTATAATGAAAACAGATGTAAAACGAATAATTGTTATTTTGTAACCATATTGAGAGCCCTGATAATTATTATTATCCTTATTACCCTTGTTATATCCAGACAAATAATGATAATAAAGGTGATAATTGATGAATATACCGTCATTGATATCATTGACATTATAATAAAGAAAGCTGTTGTTGCTATAGTTAATAACATCAGTTAATAACATCATTAACTCCACCAGAAAAGCAAAAAAGCGACAAGAACGATGCTAATAATTACGATTATGAAATTTTGCCAATAATTATTATGATTATAGGAATGAAGATGACGAATTATCAACGATGATCATGTTAATGCTAATATGAGCATTGTCTTGTGCTTCTCCGATTTTATCATCTTTGACAATAAAGCGTTGATAAAGAACTACATTAAAAATAATATCAATTTTGATCATTATAAATTTATGAATAGCAATAATGACAATAATAATTATGAATTTTAATACGATCAACGGATATTATATCACTACTAATTATAGCATTGCCCTAGGTCACCCTAATATAATTATTGAAGACACGAACGTATTGAATTATATTAATAAGCCTGTGGAGCGGTCCTTTAGACATGTATGAAAGTAATGCATGTGACTGAATAAACAGACAAATAGATAAATAGACAGGAACGCCACCCTGCTAAAATAAAATATATATGACAATGACAAGGCGGTGTGTCATTTCCCCATTAACTTCAAACAAAACACGGTGAAAATTCAAAATATGCTGGTGTTGTAGTTTTTTTGTATTTTGATTTTTTTTTT